>NC_136769.1:185348-199016 GCF_947034865.1 Barbatula barbatula | reverse complement strand
ACGCTTTTATCCAAAGCGACTTACAAGTAGTTTTATACAGTGGCACATTACTGCAGAGCAATCAGGGGTAAGGTGCCTTGCTCAAGGGCCCTTCAGTCATGACCTGCTGGCACTGAGATTAGAACCAGCAACCTTCTGATCACAAGCCCAACGCTCTAACCATTAGGCCACAGCTGACCACAGCTGACGCTATTAACGTCATCACTACACAATTTCTTAATAAAACCAAAATGAATTAAAACTGACTTGTTTTCTTTTTGATGCTATAACTGCAGAATGAATTAAGGACTTTGCGAGCGATAAATGGCCTCTAACGTTAATTTTTTCTACGAATCTATGACGTACTAACATTTTTGGAATTTGCACAGCAGCGCCCCCACACCTTGATGTTCATGACAAGAATAGCATGTATAGTAATCTTTATTGAAGTACATTAGGTTTTAATCGCCGTCATGCATGAATGAATAATATTTTCTATTTAACACATATTAATCCATCATGATCACATTACACAACTGAAATTCCATTTAAAAATATTCACATAGTCAATATCTTTTGAGACCCCCCCAAATTTCACATATCTTGTTGTCAGGGGAGCCCATGTCTTATTAAGGGGTGCCAACTCCCCAGTAGTTCGCACTGAGCATGCGTGAGTGCTCGTGCCTGCGTGAGTGAGTGCTTGTTCCTGCATGAGTGAGTGAGCGAGCCAGCATGAGTGAGCGAGCCTGCGTGAGTGCGCGTGCCTGCGTGAGTGAGCGAGCATGCGTGAGTGAGCGAGCATGCGTGAGCGAGCATGCGTGAGCAAGCCTGCGTGAGTGAGTGCGCGTGCCTGTGTGAGTGAGCGAGCGAGCCTGTGTGAGTGAGCGAGTGCCTGCCTGAGTGAGCGAGCATGCGTGAGTGCGTGTGCCTGCCTGAGTGAGCGAGCATGCGTGAGTGAGCAAGCCTGCGTGAGTGAGTGCGCGTGCCTGCGTGAGCGAGCGAGAGTGAGCGAGCATGCGTGAGTGAGCAAGCCTGCGTGAGTGAGCAAGCCTGCGTGAGTGAGAGCGCGTGCCTGTGTGAGTGAGCAAGCCTGCGTGAGTGAGTGCGCGTGCCTGTGTGAGTGAGCCTGTGTGAGTGAGAGCGCGTTCTTGTGTGAGTGAGCGAGCATGCGTGAGTGCGCGTGCCTGTGTGAGAGAGCGAGTGAGCCTGCGTGAGTGAGAGCGCGTTCCTGTGTGAGTGAGCGAGCATGCGTGAGTGAGCATGCGTGAGTGAGCATGCGTGAGTGAGCGAGCATGCGTGAGTGAGCAAGCCTGCGTGAGTGAGTGCGCGTGCCTGCGTGAGTGAGCGAGCATGCGTGAGTGAGCATGCGTGAGTGAGCAAGCCTGTGTGAGTGAGCGAGCATGCGTGAGTGAGCATGCGTGAGTGAGCAAGCCTGTGTGAGTGAGCGAGCATGCGTGAGTGCGCGTGCCTGTGTGAGTGAGCGAGTGAGCCTGCGTGAGTGAGAGCGCGTTCCTGTGTGAGTGAGCGAGCATGCGTGAGTGAGCATGCGTGAGTGAGCGAGCATGCGTGAGTGAGCAAGCCTGCGTGAGTGAGTGCTTGTTCCTGCATGAGTGAGCGAGCCTGCGTGAGTGCGCGTGCCTGCGTGAGTGAGCGAGCATGCGTGAGTGAGCGAGCATGCGTGAGCGAGCATGCGTGAGCAAGCCTGCGTGAGTGAGTGCGCGTGCCTGTGTGAGTGAGCGAGCGAGCCTGTGTGAGTGAGCGAGTGCCTGCCTGAGTGAGCGAGCATGCGTGAGTGCGTGTGCCTGCCTGAGTGAGCGAGCATGCGTGAGTGAGCAAGCCTGCGTGAGTGAGTGCGCGTGCCTGCGTGAGCGAGCGAGAGTGAGCGAGCATGCGTGAGTGAGCAAGCCTGCGTGAGTGAGCAAGCCTGCGTGAGTGAGAGCGCGTGCCTGTGTGAGTGAGCAAGCCTGCGTGAGTGAGTGCGCGTGCCTGTGTGAGTGAGCCTGTGTGAGTGAGAGCGCGTTCTTGTGTGAGTGAGCGAGCATGCGTGAGTGCGCGTGCCTGTGTGAGAGAGCGAGTGAGCCTGCGTGAGTGAGAGCGCGTTCCTGTGTGAGTGAGCGAGCATGCGTGAGTGAGCATGCGTGAGTGAGCATGCGTGAGTGAGCGAGCATGCGTGAGTGAGCAAGCCTGCGTGAGTGAGTGCGCGTGCCTGCGTGAGTGAGCGAGCATGCGTGAGTGAGCATGCGTGAGTGAGCAAGCCTGTGTGAGTGAGCGAGCATGCGTGAGTGAGCATGCGTGAGTGAGCAAGCCTGTGTGAGTGAGCGAGCATGCGTGAGTGCGCGTGCCTGTGTGAGTGAGCGAGTGAGCCTGCGTGAGTGAGAGCGCGTTCCTGTGTGAGTGAGCGAGCATGCGTGAGTGAGCATGCGTGAGTGAGCGAGCATGCGTGAGTGAGCAAGCCTGCGTGAGTGAGTGCGCGTGCCTGCGTGAGTGAGCGAGCGAGCATGCGTGAGTGAGCATGCGTGAGTGAGCAAGCCTGTGTGATTGAGCGAGCATGCGTGAGTGAGCATGTGTGAGTGAGCGAGCATGCGTGAGTGCGCGTGCCTGTGTGAGTGAGCGAGTGAGCCTGCGTGAGTGAGAGCGCGTTCTTGTGTGAGTGAGCGAGCATGCGTGAGTGAGTGCGCGTGCCTGTGTGAGTGAGCGAGTGCCTGCCTGAGTGAGCGAGCATGCGTGAGTGCGTGTGCCTGCCTGAGTGAGCGAGCGAGCATGCGTGAGCGAGCATGCGTGAGTGAGCGAGCATGCGTGAGTGAGCAAGCCTGCGTGAGTGAGTGCGCGTGCCTGCGTGAGCGAGCGAGAGTGAGCGAGCATGCGTGAGTGAGCAAGCCTGCGTGAGTGAGCGAGCGAGCCTGGGTTAGTGAGAGCGCGTGCCTGTGTGAGTGAGCGAGCATGCGTGAGTGCGCGTGCCTGTGTGAGTGAGAGCGCGTGCCTGTGTGAGAGAGCGAGTGAGCCTGCGTGAGTGAGAGCGCGTTCCTGTGTGAGTGAGCGAGCATGCGTGAGTGAGCATGCGTGAGTGAGCAAGCCTGCGTGAGTGAGCGAGCGAGCCTGGGTTAGTGAGAGCGCGTGCCTGTGTGAGAGAGCGAGTGAGCCTGCGTGAGTGAGAGCGCGTTCCTGTGTGAGTGAGCGAGCATGCGTGAGTGAGCATGCGTGAGTGAGCAAGCCTGCGTGAGTGAGTGCGCGTGCCTGCGTGAGTGAGCGAGCATGCGTGAGTGAGCATGCGTGAGTGAGCAAGCCTGTGTGAGTGAGCGAGCATGCGTGAGTGAGCAAGCCTGCGTGAGTGAGTGCGCGTGCCTGCGTGAGTGAGCGAGCGAGCATGCGTGAGTGAGCATGCGTGAGTGAGCAAGCCTGTGTGATTGAGCGAGCATGCGTGAGTGAGCATGTGTGAGTGAGCGAGCATGCGTGAGTGCGCGTGCCTGTGTGAGTGAGCGAGTGAGCCTGCGTGAGTGAGAGCGCGTTCTTGTGTGAGTGAGCGAGCATGCGTGAGTGAGTGCGCGTGCCTGTGTGAGTGAGCGAGTGCCTGCCTGAGTGAGCGAGCATGCGTGAGTGCGTGTGCCTGCCTGAGTGAGCGAGCGAGCATGCGTGAGTGAGCATGCGTGAGTGAGCGAGCATGCGTGAGTGAGCAAGCCTGCGTGAGTGAGTGCGCGTGCCTGCGTGAGCGAGCGAGAGTGAGCGAGCATGCGTGAGTGAGCAAGCCTGCGTGAGTGAGCGAGCGAGCCTGGGTTAGTGAGAGCGCGTGCCTGTGTGAGTGAGCGAGCATGCGTGAGTGCGCGTGCCTGTGTGAGTGAGAGCGCGTGCCTGTGTGAGAGAGCGAGTGAGCCTGCGTGAGTGAGAGCGCGTTCCTGTGTGAGTGAGCGAGCATGCGTGAGTGAGCATGCGTGAGTGAGCAAGCCTGCGTGAGTGAGCGAGCGAGCCTGGGTTAGTGAGAGCGCGTGCCTGTGTGAGTGAGAGCGCGTGCCTGTGTGAGAGAGCGAGTGAGCCTGCGTGAGTGAGAGCGCGTTCCTGTGTGAGTGAGCGAGCATGCGTGAGTGAGCATGCGTGAGTGAGCAAGCCTGCGTGAGTGAGTGCGCGTGCCTGCGTGAGTGAGCGAGCATGCGTGAGTGAGCATGCGTGAGTGAGCAAGCCTGTGTGAGTGAGCGAGCATGCGTGAGTGAGCATGCGTGAGTGAGCAAGCCTGTGTGAGTGAGCCAGCATGCGTGAGAGCGCGTGAGCGAGCGAGCGTGCATGCGTGAGTGAGTGCATGTGCGTCACCTGGTCTGCTGGCAGTGTTGCGATGAGTAAATCTGGGATTGTGTCTCCCTGTAGATCAGGCAGAAGAACAGCAGGAGACTCAACATCACCTACAGCTGCAGTCCACAACATTCTACCTGAACACAATTATACACACACTCATATCATCAATAACATGACATCTCTTCTCAAACTCTAATGACAGACACGTGTGTGTGTGTGTTTAACCTGTGGAGGAGTTGACAGTGATGATGTGTCCAGAGCTGATGAGGGCACAAGCTGATGATGTATTTCCTGTGTGTAGTCCACACTGAACTGAGAACAGTGCTTCTCCGAGCGTCTTCCTCCACAGCAGCTGTCCATCGACTCCACTCACGGCAACCACGCTGTACTCTATACACACACACACACTGTAACTCTGTAACACAGTAACACAGCTGAGCCTCACAAGTGCTCGTGTGATGTGTGTGCCATCTTCTCACTTTTGTTCTGCGTGTTCATTGGCTGACTGTCGTTGGAAATGTTTGTGACACCAATTAACACATCCTCCAGTCCGTCTCCATCCACATCCCACAATGCAACAGGAGGCGATGTCACACCTGCGAGAAAGTACACACGGTCGAGCGGGTACGTCATTGAAATTTCATTGGTTGTTTGGTTGCACGTCACTCACCCCCGACATCTCCGAGCTGACGCTCCCACTGCGGTCTGTTGTGCGACGCCTCCTGCGGGCAGGGTACGAGAAACGCGCACAGCAGAATCACGAGTGCCGCACACGTCAACGGCAGCAGGAAGGCGGTGGTCCGCAGAGCCCCTCGAACCTGCCCCGCCTTCTCGTCAGAGTCTCCGCCCTGACTCTCTCCTGACCCCACCCCATCCACCTCATGCCCCTCCTCCTCTCTCTGCACCTGACGAGCTATCCACTCCTCCTCATGAAACTCCTCATCCACCAGCCGTCCCCTCAGCTCCGGTAAGACCGGACTCAGACCGTTACGGGGATAATTCAGAACCAGATCATCGTCTTCAGTTTCATCCTCACTGTCCACCTGCGTCAGAGGGTCATACTCTCCCAGATCTGATGCCTTCTTACCTACACACACACACACACACACACACACGCACGCAACATGTTTTCTGTTATAATCAAGCTTGTGGTATTTATATACTTGTGGTTTATAACACCATTGCAGTCTGCTAGAAACAGTCTTTTCTGACCCCTAATATAATGTTTTAAGAATACAAACACAAGTCCGCTTTTAGTATAAATATGTGTTAAAGATATAAGCTAATGTGGTGCAAAACCCACATAAATAAACATTCAAAATGGACAGTATGTCACTTCCAATACACATCAATGGTTTCTATGACATCATCATTCTGCAGACTGTTTGAATAAAGGGAGGAGTTTCTCCACAGCTTCCTGTTTCAGGGGAAATTACGTCAACGCATCAAGCAACGGTGCGCTTTCTAATGCACTTCACTGAGTGTTAAAACGTCATTACAAAACGCGCACGTTTTTACAAACACAAAATTAAGAGAAATCACAATGATTCAATGATTAGATCTCGCAAGATCAGATGTGACGTGTTGAGGAATTTAGCGTCACAGTAGTGACGGTCATGTGATGAAAATAACGTCACCATTGTGTTGTTTGCACAGGACCCCATCACACTGTGCTTTACTCATCTGCAGTAATGATTATTGCTTATTATACATTTGATATTTAATTTACGCATGACACTATTCATGTCATTATTTCAATGTGTCGTTTTTTCCTCACTGTGTTTATTTTGGTTATCTGCGCGTGCTCATTTAAACCTCTAATTGCTAACATTTATAATTATGAACGGTGACGTTGACAAGCGTGTTGTTAAGTTCTTCAATGTTTTCTCACGTTATAACGGCATATGCGTCTATCAATTGTTCCACATCACTGACGTCACTGAACAGAGCACGAGCGCTCGGTCAGATCTGTATCATCGCTGTATTGTAATATATATTAATGTTGGACTAACCTGGTAATTTCAGAGCGCGAGATAGAGCTGCAGCCATTGCGCGCGATGATAACAGCGCGGCGACGCGCGTTGTTCCTGCGCCGCTGGAGTGCGGCGCGTCAAAAAGATGCACCATGGGAAATGAAGTATTTGTCATTACAGCGCTGACAATACTGTAGGATTAAAGATGTAAAGCGTTCTAAAATAATCATGACGTCAGCTATTCAATATAAAATAAACAGATTTCATGAACAGTTGTTGTTTTTCTGACATTTACGACATTGTAAAGAACCCAAAATAATACGAAACGTTGTGCATATTTTTGTCTGGAGACAGCGGGGACCCGTTTCAGAAAGCAGGGTAAGTGCAAACTCAGTGTTAGTTAACCCCAGAAAACGGGATACTCTGGGTTTTCAGTTTCAGAACGCGAGGTATATCAAACCCGCGACCGCGGGGTAAATCAAGCCCGTTTCAGAAATCAAGGTATATTATACTTAGAGTGAGTAACCATAGTAACCTACTCTGTGAACCTAACCTGGTCGGGAGCAGGTTTTATTCCACTAACCCGAGGTTTGTTACAATCTCCGCCCCTTTTCGAAGCGCGAGCGTTTGTTTATTCATTCGTTTTCCTTAATCGCACAAATTCATAACACAGACATTAAAATGACATGTCCGATTATTCAGTACCCGTAGATGAGGAAGTTGCATTCATTCAGAGAGAGTTACATTTACGTCGGTAGAGAATATATGGTGAAGCCCCGTTTGGATGTTTTATCATATCCGGAGGATTTTTTATTTGAGCGATACCGTTTTTCTTTACAGTCCATTAAATATATTCACAATCTGCTTCATCCTTACATCACAAACCTCACTCGTCGTGAATTAGGCTGATCAAATAAATGTGGTCTTGCTGCCACCTCTGGAATTAAAGACCGCAGTCTCTATAGCGTCTGTCTGTAGTCGCGTCTCTGTTGGTCGAAGAGTGAGGCTACACTGCACAGCTCTTCACTCCGTTACACATAGCTGGATCAGGGGCGAGCACGGCCAGTTTTCTGTCTTCTACAGCCACAGTGCTCGGTTCTCATGTCCTCATAACTTTCAAGGCCAGTTTATTAAATATATCAAACATTTCCCAGTCAGGCATCCTACTAGCAAGAGCATTTAAACTCACCGGACTGAAGGATGTTTATATATTTTATTTTCAGCTGCTGCCATGTTCTTTTTATTGCAGAAGAATTGCAAACCAGCTGTTCTGAAAAAGAAAACTCAGAGTAGAGATTATCTGAGTAAGTGTATATTTTAACTCAGTGTTGCTTGAACCTCCTTATTGAAACGGGTCCCGGGTTAGCTTGGCAAACTAAACTCATGTTTTATGACAACAGTACATTCTTTGTGGAATCTTATCCAACAAACGCGGATTAATATCATCTGCGGGTAGAGTTCATACATATGTATTTGTTTCATAGATGTATATGTGTTTATATGTTACAGAAACACGCTTATGATAATTGTTGAAAGTGAGCGACAGATACTTTATTTCTTTACTAAACACACATGAGGGTCCGGGGCAGATCCTGGTGCCGCGAGGCATCTCACTAAGTAGGTGAGTCACCTCAGCAGTCGGACCTGAGCCCTTACAAAAATTCCTCTCGCGAGTATGAGCGAGGACACGGGCGTCACCCCGAGTCGTTATTTTCCTTACTCATCAGTTTAAGGCATGACGTGATGCTGCGCGAGACACAGCACTGGACAGAACGCGCGTGTGTGCACAGTGATGGTGAGAGAATCAGCGCGCGCGCACTCGCTCTTCACGTCACGACACACACGTGCATCACTCACAGAACACTGCACGACAAACAGTTACGATATCAAATGTATTGAAAATGCTCCAAACTCTCGCTTTATCCACTGGCTGGTGGATACGAGCGGTGCATTGTGGGGTAGAGTAGAACGTCACAGTTTGGCAGCGCAGAGGGGGAGTCATTTGATTTCGTTTTGTTTATTTGCATTCATCTTAATAAGCCAACAAGTTTGAGTTATTACTGCTGCTTAGCTTTGATAAAAAAAACACTCCAGAGTCCACTTTACTTATCAAACTTGACACGATCTTCGTTTTTTGAAGCAGATTTTAAACAGTGGTGGTCAGCTGTGTTTATTTACAAATGAAACGTGTAAACGCAAGAGAAGAGCGAACATCGAGAAAGTGATATCAAAAGAAAGCACTTTACAATCCTGCTTTCATTGAGAGTTAAGGTAACTTATTTAAGTTGATTTCGGTCAGAAATAAAAGCGTCTTCGGAATGGTAATATGCCAAAGCATGGATCACATGAATGTCACAGTATGTGTGCGGTGTTCTTTCCGAAGGGTTTTACTCTCCAGAGTGAGATCTTGCAATGGATGAAGTGTTTAGGGACCAAACAAATGCTTCTTGAAGTGCCCTTATTGCCGGGCGCCGTCGTAACTCAAGAATCTGCACAGATAATAAGTTGTACCCTTTGAAATTCATTCAGAAGGGAACTTTGTAGTGGTCAGTTTTGAACATGTCGGTTTGGAAGTATCCTTTAACGCGGCGGCCAAAATTATTTCTTTCCGAAGTGCCCTTCAGAGGGCGATATATCCCGTTTGGAACGCACCGATATTTTGACCCTCTCCGCTGGCCGTCTCCCGACTTCTTTGCCCCGCCCATATCTACTTCCGCTCATGCGCATTGTTGTTCGTATGGGCTCGAGCGATCGCAGACATGGCGGATCTCTCCCTTGATGAAGTGATTCGCCGTCGAAATGTTAACGTTAGAGGATCCAGTAAGAGGTATTTCTTTCGACACCTTTGAAACAGCAGCAGTATGAAACGCGGAGTTGTTTTAAGACGTTTCTCTTCGTTTGCGACTCTGTTTATTAGCGCTGTTGTGGCTGGACGTGATGTCCCGCCCTCGCCCGTCGCTGATTGGCAGAAATGAGCCTTTTTTATCCCGTTCCACGTCTGAACTCGTGTTATCATTGGCTGTCGCGCTGCTCACGACGTTCATTGCGCTGTTGTTAGCTGCTTAACATCGCTTTCATTTCACTCATTTCTCAAGTTTCATCAACCGAGACTTCAATTTATCACCGTTCTGCACGATCTTATGTAATGTGTAGACCACCTTGTGTTTTTAATATGCTTTGTTCATTAGAATGTGTGTGTTTTACCCGAACTGTAGCTATTTATATGATTTTATACCATGGTGTGTTTGAATACTGGATTCTGATTGGCTGGAGACTGTGCATTAAAACCCATTAACTCACGGCAGCTCCAGTCAGTTTGATTACATTTGAAATGAACTGATGGAAATAACCGTCATTAAAGCTCCACTGTAAACATCAATAACTGCTTTAACTTTGCTAATGACCATGATATAAGAGCCATAATCCACAGCTAGCCGTGCGTTAAAGGGTTTAAATTGTTCTTGGCTTCCACATCGTGCATGTGGATAACCCCTTACTTTAATTCCTGCATTATATACACTTGTATTAATGAAATTCAAATGTAGATCAATTATAATTAAAAAGTGCACTACAGTGTTTACCATCTTTGATCGTTCATTGGAGTTAATTCAACCGAATGAATAACTGTAATATACAGAACAGTTTAGCATAGTCAAATATAATCCAGTGTTATTTTCATCCAGTGGGCTGAATTCATTTATAAAGTCTTTCTTCAAAATCAGAATTAAATCATTATGGTTCTATAACTTGTGTTTTATCTCTCAATCTGTGTGTGTCCCACAGGCCCATGTTTGGCAGAGGGGCGGTGCCAGTGGGCAGGGCCTTTGATGCCCGTCAGAAGATTGGCACAAGTGATGTCAGACAGAGACTGGGGGTGGGAGGTGCCAAAGCAGGTGAATGCCTTGAGCGCTGCATGATTGTTTTTAATGCCAATTCTCGGACTGCTACTCCAGTTTTTCATCCGTCTCTCTGTCTGTCCGTCCAGTGTTTCAGGTGAAGGACGCAAGAGAGAAACTGGGACAGAAAGACGCACGCAACCGCATCCGTGGCCGAGGAGGGGCTGCCGGCGCAGTGCAGGACGCGCGGCAGATGTTGAACTCGCGTAAACAACAGCACACGCCTCTTACCGCGGTACAGTCTCAGCCCGTCAAACCTTCCGCCGCAGGAATACCACACGTCCAGATCCAAAACACCGCTCCAATCACCACTGCCGCCAGAAACTTTCCCACCAATCAGGGACTGAACTCCAGAGCCGCTGTGGCCTTGCAGCCAGGAGGCGGGATTTCAAAAGTAGTGGATGCACGCGATAGGTTGAGCTTGAAGAGAAGCGTCCCGTCAACAACCAATCAGAGAGCAGCACTTCTGAAGTTCACCAAAACCATTCAGGTGAGCAGATTACTAGAGGAAAATGTAAAGTTCTACTTGAGATGCATGTTAAATGTGTGTGTGTGTGTGTGTGTGCGTATCTTCAGCAGCAGAGGCCAGTGGGAATGACCAGCGGGATAAGAATGAATGTTCCTGCTAGAGAGTCTCAGGTAGTCCGACATCAGACCATTTAATATCAATACTTTTGTATGATTGCTTTGGAACCAATTAAAGCAGACAAATATTTCTGACAAATGTATGAGTGTGACTTATGTAGTGTGTGTGTGTGTGATGTTCTTTGTGTAGGAGGATGATGATGATGATGCTGATGCTGTGATGCCCAGCAAACAGATGAAGATCATTGCAGCCAACAACCTGCAGACACGAGTGAGACGCACAACTACACGCTCACACACACTCTCATACAATCATTGGGGTGTTGTGTGTATTTTGATGTTGATTACGTGTGTGTGTGTGTTTAGATGGGGTCAGGCTCTCTCTCGGCTCCGATCACTAAGGTGGTGAAGAACGACTCTTACACACCAGCTTCAGTCTCTGTGCCGCCCTCTCGTCCAGCTGCCCGCCCCCCCACACAGACCCTGCAGCCCGTCTCCAGGACGACCGTTACTGCACAACCCACCTCTGGAGACGGCAATGCTCGCACACCCGCTGCACAGGTAACACACACACTAAAAATGTGATGTATAGTTGTTAGTCACAATATGAAAAGGTTCACATGACACTGAATGTGTCAGTCAGTCAATGTTTGTGTGTTTTGTGTGTTGTAGCCGGTCAGTAGTCCACTGGAGGGCACAAAGATCACAGTGAATAACCTTCATCCCCGTGTCACAGAGGAGGACATAGTGGTGAGTTACACGCACACACACAAACACACACCTGTGTTCATTACAAGCACATTTCATCTGACTCGTGTGTGTGTGTGTGTCTGCAGGAGTTATTCTGTGTGTGCGGCGCTCTGAAACGTGCACGGCTGGTGAAAGTAGGTGTGGCCGAGGTAGTGTTTGTGCGTAAAGAGGATGCTGTCAGCGCATACAGGAAGTACAACAACCGCTGTCTGGACGGTAACGCAACGATCACTCATACACAACACCATCAGCAAACACATTCAGACATTCATTTCACCAGAAAAAACTGCAGTTAACAGGTGAATGTCTCTCTCTCTCTGTCTGTCTGTCTGCAGGTCAGCCGATGAAGTGTAATCTGCACATTCAGGGAAACATCATCACATCAGAGCAGCCCATTTTACTGTAAGATCTCCAGCCGTCTCTTCCTCACATACACACATCTGTGTGTGTTTCTGTACACTGCTCAGTTACGGTCATCTCTCTCTCTCTGTCAGGAGGTTGAGCGATACTCCCGGTGCAGTGGGCTCAGGACAGAAGGTGGGCTCGTCTCGCTCCGGGTCCAGAACCTCATCCACCCCAGATGTGGATCCACAGACCATCCTGAAGGCTCTGTTTAAATCATCCAGTCAGCAGCCCAACCCCAGTGAGACGCCCGGATCCACGGCCTTCCGCATTAAGATTTAACACACACACACACACATATGAGGATGGCTGCTTTGATTGTGTCTGTTTTTATTGGTTTGGTTTCGATGATTCACTGGTTCATATGAAACTCTTTGTTGTGTCTGATGTTTTTAAATACTCTGTCACAGATCAGTATGTGTGTAATACAGGTTCCGGTCTGTGCTGGACTTCTGTTTCTCTGTTGCTCTCTTTCTCATTTGTGACATTATTCTCCAAGTAAAGATCTTACTTTATAACCGGATGAGTTTCTGTTTCATTTTGTGCACATATGTAACTAAGACCCTTAACTGAAGATAACTTGTCCAGAAATATCTTTAAATATATCAGTGCCATTGTTGTGTCTCCTACTAGTGAAGGCATTTTTATAAAAGAGACATATCTTAATTCAATGTATAGTCCTGGCTTAAAATAAGCCTCCTCTGTGAATCCGGCCCTTTATTTCAGCTGCTTGAGGAGCTCATTTGCTATCAAGCAATCACAGTGAAGCAGATTTAACTCATGTCAACTTTATTTAATTGTTTTATCACTGTTAACATGTATTATAAACACGTTCAAGGATCACACCCGAAATGCTAAAAAAAACCATTTAGATTAATATATATATCTTTATGTTAAAAGAGACTCGTATTTGTAGTTTTGAAGTAAAAGAACTACAGTTTCCGGCGTAGCATAACGGTTTCCGGTGAGGATTGTTAGTGTGAAAGAAGATGGCGGCGTCAGGCAGCGAGCACGCGACTGTTATTCCAGGAGGTTTTACAGGTATTTCTAATAAACTGTTTAAAATAAACCCGCTTTTGGGTGTTTGGAAGACGCCGCAAATCTTTATAACAAAAACAAACTTTGTAAATCAAACTTAGCGAAATGTCCTGTTCAGTATGTGTATGGTCTCACAGCACGGCATACGTCAATAACACACACACACAACAGACGGAAGCTGTTTCAGCTCTTTATAGCAAATCTCACTGTTTTGTTTGTCAGTGTTGTCACTGAAGTTCAGAGAAGAAGATGCTGCTGCTCATCAGCTGTGTGTTAAAGAACATCGAGTCAGATCCGAGAAAAACATCAACAGACCTCAAGACAGAACACTCTTCATCCTCAACATCCCTCCATACTGCACACAGGTACACACACACACACACACACACACAGAACACTCTTCATCCTCAACATCCCTCCATACTGCACACAGGTACACACACACACACACACACACACACACACACACAGAACACTCTTCATCCTCAACATCCCTCCATACTGCACACAGGTACACACACACACACACACACACACAGAACACTCTTCATCCTCAACATCCCTCCATACTGCACACAGGTACACACACACACACAGAACACTCTTCATCCTCAACATCCCTCCATACTGCACACAGGTACACACACACACACACACACAGAACACTCTTCATCCTCAACATCCCTCCATACTGCACACAGGTACACACACACACACACACACACACAGAACACTCTTCATCCTCAACATCCCTCCATACTGCA
>NC_136769.1:172848-180348 GCF_947034865.1 Barbatula barbatula | reverse complement strand
ATTAGAATATCAAGTTTAGTTTGGGGCAACCCAGTGGCCTTTTCTGGAAATGTGCCTTGACAAAAAAAGCTAACAGAAATCATATTTTTGTGATATCAAGATTAAATAAAAAAAGATTTTCTCTATTCCTTGGACAGATGTGTGTTCTGGGATACTATATGAAAATAAACATATTTTGTGCACAACATTTCAATATTACTGCTTGTTAACATGCCAGCAGACAAGGTAATCCAGCACAAACTTTGAAAATAAATCCCCCGAAACCAACCTCGTAATAAATAGTAAATGTGGAGGGAAATGGCAAAAAGGTCATTTTTTGAGAGAAAGAACAGGCACACCTCTCACTAGGCTGGCTTCAGGCTTAAAGCTGTTCGTGTTTCAGTCAGACGTTCTCTTTCTCTCTCTCTCCCGCTGACCTGTCACTCATCTGTGTGTTTCAGATCTCGCTGAGCTGAGGAAGAAGTTTGAAGAAGACAAACAGAAAATTGCTTTACTGCGAGCGCAGAGGAAATTTAAACCCTACTAACATCCAATTACCCACAATCCCCTGCACGCTTTTGTTAAGGCTTTCTGTTGAATTTTCTTATAAGTTTTTTGTACTACAGTTGTTATTGTTCAGAATTAAATTGTGACATTTAAATAAAGAATTTTGAACAGCACTCTCAACATCTCTAAAGTGTCTGATGTTTAAATCTGAAACATCACCCTAACCCTCATGACAATACTACACTTTTACTATAATAGAAGTATGTTTTACAACACCATAGGAAATATTACTGCAGTATTTACTACAGTTTACTATGATAAATATAAACTAATCGTAATAAATACTACAAATATGTTTTTCATGTGGCTTCATGCATGTCAATGATGTCATTATTATTTGGACTGTCTCTGTTTTATCTGTTCATTTGAAGTCCCACTGAATTACATAATTTTATCTCTTATTAAACTCATGTTTAAGCATTAAATAGCTTCTGCTGGGGCCTAGCTTGATTTAAGTATACAAGCATTCGTGAATATGCACATGAGTCCCCATCTCCATTCAATCATGAGCTCTGTACACTGATCATTGATAGGTTGGAATACACTCCCCTACCTTTAAAATCTGAACCGAATTTTTAAAACCACACATCACACACTTACAGACTTTTTGAAAGTTTGAAGAGATAAAAGGGCATCGCACACTACACGATAAAAGTCTAGTGCAGACTGTAGTGGATAAGGTACAAAGATGCCACATGACAGCAGAAGCAGAGCTGATACAGCAGCGATCGGTCCAGTGCCGAGTCTAAGTGCCGTACTTACATATCTATGACTTTAATCTGTTTACGTGACTAGTCTCAGGGTTATGATGTCAGAGACCGTTTCAAACTGCAGTTTTATAGAGAAAAGACTCCACGGTGGTTTAAAATGATGAATTTGCACATGGTTCATTTGAAAGCATATTAAAAACACCACACAGGGCAGTTTCCCGGACATGGCTTATGTCTAGTCTGAAACTTAAAGTTAAATGTCAAACCACTTCAGTTGGTTCAAAACGCAGCAGCACGCCACATCTTTCAACTCCACTGGCTACCAGTTGAAGCCTGGATCAGATTCAAATCCCTGATGTTTGCATACAGGACTATCACTGGATCTGCACCGGCATACTTTCCTACACTGCTACACTCCATCAAGAACCTTCACACCCTCCTACACTCCTACACCCCATCAAGAACCTTCACACCATACTACACTCCTACACCCCATCAAGAACCTTTACACCGTACTACACTCCTACACCCCATCAAGAACCTTCACACCATACTACACTCCTACACCCCATCAAGAACCTTTACACCGTACTACACTCCTACACCCCATCAAGAACCTTCACACCATACTACACTCCTACAGCCCATCAAGAACCTTCACACCCTACTACACTTCGACACCCCATCAAGAACCTTCACACCCTACTACACTCCTACACCCCATCAAGAACCTTCACACACTCCTACACCCCATCAAGAACCTTCACTCCCTACTACACTTCTACACCCCATCAAGAACCTTCACTCCCTACAACACTTCTACACCCCATCAAGAACCTTCACACCCTACTACACTCCTCCTACACCCCATCAAGAACCTTCACACCCTCCTACA
This sequence comes from Barbatula barbatula, assembly GCF_947034865.1. Lineage (NCBI taxonomy): Eukaryota > Metazoa > Chordata > Actinopteri > Cypriniformes > Nemacheilidae > Barbatula > Barbatula barbatula. The sequence continues at coordinate 178,197 of NC_136769.1, read as the reverse complement.
CTCCTACACCCCATCAAGAACCGTCACACCCTCCTACACTCCTACACCCCATCAAGAACCGTCACACCCTCCTACACTCCTTCTACACACCATCAAGAACCTTCACACCCTCCTACACTCCTCCTACACCCCATCAAGAACCTTCACACCCTCCTACACTCCTCCTACACCCCATCAAGAACCGTCACACCCTACTACACTCCTCCTACACCCCATCAAGAACCTTCACACCCTACTACACTCCTCCTACACCCCATCAAGAACCGTCACACCCTCCTACACTCCTCCTACACACCATCAAGAACCTTCACACCCTCCTACACTCCTCCTACACCCTATCAAGAACCTTCACACCCTACTACACTCCTCCTACACCACATCAAGAACCGTCACACCCTCCTACACTCCTCCTACACCCCATCAAGAACCTTCACACCCTACTATACTCCTACACCCCATCAAGAACCGTCACACCCTCCTACACTCCTCCTACACACCATCAAGAACCTTCACACCCTCCTACACTCCTCCTACACCCTATCAAGAACCTTCACACCCTACTACACTCCTCCTACACCACATCAAGAACCGTCACACCCTCCTACACTCCTCCTACACCCCATCAAGAACCTTCACACCCTACTATACTCCTACACCCCATCAAGAACCGTCACACCCTCCTACATTCCTCCTACACACCATCAAGAACCTTCACACCCTCCTACACTCCTCCTACACACCATCAAGAACCTTCACACCCTCCTACACTCCTCCTACACACCATCAAGAACCTTCACACCCTCCTACACTCCTCCTACACACCATCAAGAACCGTCACACCCTCCTACATTCCTCCTACACACCATCAAGAACCTTCACACCCTCCTACACTCCTCCTACACACCATCAAGAACCTTCACACCTACTACACTCCTACACCCCATCAAGAACCTTCACGCCCTCCTACATTCCTACACCCCATCAAGAACCCTGCGTTCAGCAAAAAACTACTTAAAACCATCTCTTCTGTGAATACTTGACAGACAAATGAAAAAAAAACGTACACTAACCCTCTCTCTTCTCTCAACAGATAGTTGTCTAGCTTTTGTTGAAACTAGTATCTTTGTATTAGCATCTATTGTACTATTCCTCTTTTTTGACATTTACATTTAGTCATTTAGCAGACGCTTTTATCCAAAGCGACTTACAGATGAGGAAACATTGGAAACAATTATAACAACATAGGCAACAAAATACATAAGTGCATCAAACTAGTCCATTAAAGCCTAGCACAGTATACAAAGCTAAGAATAGTGAGGTTAGTAAGGTTTTTTTAAGATAGAAAGGGAAGAGAATTAGGAAAAATCAATCAGCGACGTGTTGACGGAAGAGATGTGTTTTTAGGCGTTTTTTAAAGATGGCAACCGAGTCTGCTGATCTTGTAGCAGCTGGTAGATCATTCCACCAATGTGGAACAGATCCAGAGAAGGTACGGGAGAGTGACTTTTTTCCTTTTTAAGATGGTACCACTAGTCGTTGTTCCATTGCAGACCGCAGTGATCTGTCAGGAACATAGATCTGCATTAGCGAGTGGAGATACGATGGTGCAGATCCGGTGTTGGTCTTGTAGGCCAGGAGCATAGCTTTCAACTTTATGCGGGCGGCAACAGGGAGCCAGTGTAACCTGATGAAGAGCAGAGTTACATGCGCTCTCTTCGGTTCATTGAAGACCACTCTTGCCGCCACATTCTGGATCATCTGGAGAGGTTTGATTGTGCAAGCAGGAAGTCCAGCCAGAAGCGCATTGCAATAATCCAGTTTGGACAGAACAAGAGCCTGGACTAGGACTTGAGTAGAGTGCTCCGATAGAAAAGGTCTAATTTTTCTAATGTTGTAGAGGATGAATCTACAGGACCGGGTGGTGCTGGCAAAATGACTTGTGAAGTTAAGCCGATCATCGATTACCACTCCCAGGTTTCTGGCTGTGCTGGACGGTGTAATCGTTGATGAGCCTAGTTGAATGGCAAGGTTGTGGTGAATCTTTGGGTTGGCTGGGATCACAAGCAGTTCCGTTTTTGCAAGGTTTAGCTGCAGGTGATGATCCTTCATCCAAAGCTAGATGTCACTCAGGCATGCCGCGATGCGAGCAGCGACCGTCGGATCGTCCGGTTGAAATGACAAGTAGAGTTGTGTGTCGTCGGCATAGCAGTGATAGGAGAAGCCATGCTTCTGAATGACCCGTGCTGTTCTCTATATACATGCTTCCCCTCGGAAACATTATTAAAAAACATGGAATTCGCTTCCATTGCTATGCAGATGATACTCAGCTATATATCTCATCAAGACCAGATGATTCCTCCCAGCTATCCAAATTGGCAGAGTGCATTGAAGATTTCCTTCTTTTAAATTCTAATAAAACAGAAATATTACTTATCGGACCAAAGACGCGCAAACCAAATATTTCTGATTATAAAATGTGGGGTCAGTTGTGGCCTAATGGTTAGAGCGTTGGGCTTGTGATCAGAAGGTTGCCGGTTCTAATCTCAGTGCCAGCAGGTCATGACTGAAGGGCCCTTGAGCAAGGCACCTTACCCCTGATTGCTCTGCAGTAATGTGCCACTGTATAAAAAAAAAAACTACTTGTAAGTCGCTTTGGATAAAAGCGTCTGCCAAATGAATAAATGTAAATGTAAAAACAGCCTTTTTCCAGCTAAGAAGTGTTGGCAAGTTACGAAATATTCTGTGTGTTGCTGACGCGGAGAAGCTTATTCATGCATTTATGACCTCAAGACTTGACTACTGTAATGCGCTACTTAGTGTTTGTCCTTCATCATCAATAAACAAACTACAGTTAGTTCAGAACGCAGCTGCCAGAGTTCTAACCAGGTCCAGAAAATACCATCACATAACCCCAATGTTATCAACCCTTCACTGGCTACACATTAAGTATCGTATTGACTTTAAAGTTCTTTTAATCACTTATAAAGCCTTAAAGGGTTTAGCCCCTACCTACCTAACAGAGCTTCTATCATACTACAACCCATCACGCTCTCTAAGATCTCACAACTCAGGACTTTTGATAATACCTAGAATAACTAAATCCACCAAAGGGGGTCGAGCTTTCTCATACGTAGCACCTAAACTCTGGAATAACCTTCATGATATTATTCGAGGATCAGACACACTCGCCCAATTTAAATCTAGATTAAAAACGCATCTTTTCAGCCAAGCATTCACTTAATGCAACATATGCTAAATAAACCACCAGGAGATGCTGACATTAGATATTATTTACTAGAATAATTGTAGTGCGTTTTACCCTTTCTTGCATTTTTCGTTTTTCTCCTGTAAAGCTGCTTTGGAACAATGCAAATTGTGAAAAGCGCCATATAAATAAAATTGAATTGAATTTTTGGTCTGTATAATTTCTTGAAATTGTTCTGTTTCTAGATATTATAAATTTGGGGGAATATTTAAATTCAAACTTGATTTACATTAGTTTAAACATTCATATGAAATCTGAATAATCTAACAGATAAATGTCCACAGACCGAAAATAAAATCACTTTTATTGTCACATCACCACGTGTTCCATACAAAGTAGACTGCAGTTGGACAAACAACTGTATGACTTTACAGACTTAAGTGACAGTATGTAGTGCAGACGAACAGTGCAAAATATAAATAGATAGACAGTACAAAAAGAGACAATATAACTTATGCACATATAAACAGTATATACACAAGATATATACATTAGACGTTGAATATGCAGGTGTACACATGAACGTGTATAAAGTGGATCAAACATACAGTGCACATAGTACAGATATAGGTATGTACATTTGGTAATGGATGGTTATTGCATTAGGTTCAGTGCATGATGCATTATAGTCCATGAAACTGTAGTGTATGGTAAAGTAAGTGTGAGCGTGTGTAGTGTGTTGAGCAGTCTAATAGCCTGAGGTTAAGAACTGTCCTTCAGCCGCTCTGTGCGGGACCAGATGCTCAGCCTGAAGGCAGCAAGGAGAGCAGCCTGAGATCGGGGTGGCTGGAATCACTGAAGATCTTCTTGGATTTCCTCAAACACCGCTTGGAGTAGACGTCCTGGAAAGAGGGAAGCTCATCTCCCACAACACGACGGGCAGTTGGCACAACCCTCTGCGGGGCTTGGCGGTTGCCGACAGTGCTGTTTCCAAACCAGGGGATAACGCAGCCGGTTAGAACGCTCTCACAGGTATAAACATAACTAAAACAGTCCATGTCAACCAAAGGAACTTGAAGCTGTTTACCCGCTCTACGGGTGTCCCGTCGATGGTGATGGGGCTTAAATCCACCAGCAGCTCCTTGGTTTTGAGCAAGAGATGGTTCTCCTAACACCAGTGTGTCAGACTGCACACCTCCTCGTCGTTGTTAGTGATCAGACTATCACTATGGTGTCATCGGCCACCACATCAGCAGAGGAGTGGGCTCAGGACACATCCCTGTGGAGCACCAGTGTTGAGAGTCGGCGGGGAGGAAGTATTGTTTACTATTCTGATAATCGGACGTCTGCCGGACAGGAAGTCCAGAATCCAGTCACACGGGGATCTGTTCGGATACAGAGCCTGGAGCTTCAAAATAAGTTTGGTGGGCACTATGATATTAAATGCTGAGCTGTTAGTCTACGATCAACATTCTTCTCACATATGTGTTCTTGTTGTTGGGGGGGAGAGAGCAGTGTGTAGGGTAACGGTAGCGCATACTGTAGAGGGACCATATTCATTTATTATTGTGGTCTATCATTTATTTCTTTACAGTTTTATTTATAATGTTGAATAAAGTCATATAATATTACATCATGACAGATAATCAGTTGTAATATCATCACATTACCGTCGGTTCAACTGACCGCTAGTTAAGCAACAACTAAGGCTTAGCCTGACAGTTAATGTGACCGGACCAGGCTAGTTTCCAGCACAAGTTACCATAGTAACTGATTTAGAATTATTTTAAGTTTGCTTTATGAAACCGAGTCGACCGACAACAAGCCTGATTTACCAAAATAAGTCTGGTTTATTTCGTATGTAAAAATGTAATCCCGGTAAGCAACATTAAAAACCTGATTTTCACCACAGAGGGACTTTTTTATTGTCGAGGCTCTTCGTGCGTGGTGACGACACAGCACATGTGATCGGTGCGTCTTTGGAAGGGGCGGAGTCTCACAGTGCCGGAAGAGAAGTGCGCAATTGTTTTTCGAGCTCATCTGTCAGAGATTAAATAAACACAAACACACACACAGACACACAGACACACACATCAGAATACACTCGACATGGCGCTGAACGGCAATCACCATCCGAACGGAGG
>NC_136769.1:165348-170348 GCF_947034865.1 Barbatula barbatula | reverse complement strand
ACACTCTGAGCTTAGATATACAGTACTGATTCAGAGTGGGCGGCTCACGGTGGTCTCGCTCTTCTCTTTCTCACAGTCGCTCCGGCTAACGCCAAGGCAGCAGAGGCGGCCAGCAGTGCTTTTTACAATCCCAGCAACCCTCACAGCGTCTACATGCCCACGGTGAGATACGTCATCCGTTCACTGTTCATGAAGTCAAGCAAGTGTTTTTTTTCATGTTTGTTCCTCAATGTTCTTCAGGATCAACCTCCTCCATATTATCCACCGGAGAACCAAAACAAGAAGAACAACTGAAGCACATCTTCATGATGTCATCTGAATGTGTGTGGAATACAAACACACTTTTATATTTCCATAAACACAGACATGACTCTTATTTTCAGTATTTAACAATTAACCCTTTCTATGATTTTGTGTTTCTGCTAACTGTGCATTTCTTTCATGATGTAATAAAAGTAAATGATAATAACAATAATATGATGTAATCCAGGTATAATGCGTTGAGGTTTTGTACACTAAAGAATGAATAATGTAGAATAAACTCCTTTGTTCTCTCAATATTTTTCTTTCTGGTCAAAGACGCTACTCTGACAGATTATAATCACTTTAAAACCGAATGAATATGAAACACTGTTTCCAGGTCAGTGTACGAGCAGACGGATTTGACCTCAGTAGGACAGCAGACGAGCAAAAGCGAAATAATGTTAAACTAGACTAGACTCGGTCGTGCTCATGACTAGAAAAATCCACCAGTTTTCATTAGGAACACGGCCTATTTGTTGTCTACTTTTACGAATGAGAGAGCATTGAAAATGTGTGTGTGAGATACTTAATCTGATTTATATTTACAAATAAACAAGAGAAAAGAACAAAAGTGCCTTTAGATAATATGAATAGCAACAGTGATTTGCAGAAACATTACATCTACAGTCTCTCTCTCTATCAGAAATCTTTCATCATTCCTTCATCCTCATGTCACGTCAAACCTGTTCCAGTTTCTTTCTTCATCAGAACACAAAAGAAGATATTTCCACTTCCATTATATGAACACAAAACGCTGAGACATTTCTCAAAATATCTTCTGATACAGATGTTCAAGCACACCATCAGTGAGTGAACTATCGCCTCCTGAAGACACTGATCCACACTGTTTGATTTGCATGTATTATTCCTTATTCAGGTTAGGTTCTTATAAAACAACAACACATCGCTTAATATATTAAAGTGACTTTAATTCATCGATTTTTACAAGTTTATACTACAGTTCACGCGCTGTTCACGTTTCCCAGCCCTTCCCTCCGGGTTGTGTCGGGAGTCGCAGTCCCACCAGTCCGGCCACCTGCTCCAGGTCTGGGTCTCGGTCTCCTCGCGCGTGATACAGCTCGTGCAGCTGCAGGTGCATGCGCGTGGATGTCAGCAGACACTGATACGTACACGCGGTGTGAAGAGCGTCCATGTGCTCGCGGCAGTACTGCGCACCTGTCACCTGAAACACGCGCACACGTCACTTACAGCCGTTTGTGCACAATGAAACAATGGCATAATAAAACATAACATACAAAATGTATGACAGGAATATCAACGTGTCATGTCACAGGTTGAATATGGTCTCGGTGTTTGTGGATGCTAGTAGTGAATAACATCAAACTCAATACAACATCTTCATTTGTGTTTTACTGTAAAGATGCTATTTGTATACTGTGCTATTAATACACGTAAAAGTCAAATAATTGTCCGAGGAGCCACGTTCATCTCGACACGCATTACAAAGCTAATAAAGATCAACTGAAGTTCTTTAAGCGACGTCTCCAGCACATTTCATAATTACTCAAAAGTACTTTAAAACTTCAAAAAAATCCTGTTTTTATCGAGTTAGTTCTACTTATTAATCAATCAAGACGTCCCACCTGTAGTTTGATATGAAATGGAGTGCACAGCACTGCCCAATACAATCGAAATGATCTGATTTAGCAAATGAAAAGTTCCATGAAAACTTAAGCTGGCTGTCAATTGAAAGAAATCATGGACACAACTCCCAACCATTCACCGAATACTTCAAATATGACTTCATGATCCACCTCAACAACCAGGTTCAGGGAGAAACACACATCAGTGCCGTTTCATTTTCCACTTCATTTACTTGCGATATGTCTGTGTAACAGAACTTCCGACTGGAAATGATTTACATCAAACATGAAAGATATAAATATGGGATTATTTATAACAAACTTAAAGCAGCACACTGATTTGTGAATTGACACGATCGACGGTAACGAGCTGCATACGTCGTGTGTATATAAACAACCAAAACATTCATACGTGCACATACACTGTTGTCGCTGTATTACCTGATTTCTTCGGAACTGATCCAGCACATATTTATAAACGGGTGTAAGTCTATAACCGGAACCCTTCATGAGCCGAATCTCCTTCAATATACCGCGGCACGCGCGCAGCGGAGAGGTCACAGCCGCCATCACGAACGGACAGACAGACGGAAACAGTCAAACACCGAGAAACCACTGGACAGACAGAAGCAGTCGAACACAGATCAACCGAAGCACCAAAGAGGGATATTCGCCACAAGTACTTAAAATAATATAATTTAAGAATGTATGACACGACAGAAAGATTTATATAATATATCACGAATGTGGAATACACCTCTTTGCCTCACGGTTATCATTGTGAAAAGGTTGATTGTGTTTAAGTGATTGTCTCTGCGAGCAGAAGTGATTAATTATCACTTCTTAGTTTATGTCTTCTATTTACTTTTACTCATTTGGCAGACGCTGTTATTCAAAGCCACTTACAATTAGGAGAGCATATAAACATTTTGTCAACACGCTAAAGTACCGTTAGTTCACAAGTCCACGATCCTAGAAGATTACATCTGGAATAAACAAAGGAGACAATGAACAACAAGATTATTAAAGACACAAGACAGCAGTTTATTGTTTAGTCAGATAAATAGGGGAAATTGGAGCTGTTTTTTGAATGTTGTGAAGGTGGAGGCTGCAGTTCATTCCGAGGCGCGAAAATCAGAAGTTTAAAAGTGACCGTTAGGGGGTCAGAGGATGTGCGCTGTGAGGAGAAGAAGTGACAAGTGAGTATTGAGTTTCATTTCTCTCTTAAATGCAGATTTTCACCTCACAGTTAATGTCACAAACCTCCGTCATCTACACTTGTGCACGTTCATCATAAAAGTAACTTATTGAATTTATCGAATCTGTCCGGTATATTCCTATTTTATACATTATCTTGTACCCCACACTCATCTGCTAAATGAATTGATGTAAATGTCGGATTAGTTTAGTAAAGGTGCATTACTCTCAGGTTAATGTTAACTTTGACTTATGAATGTATTAAAAACTTGAAAGTGATTCTCCATAACATGTTTATATTTCTTCTTTATCTCTTAACTTTTATAAAAAAGTTGCCAGCCAACGCCAGCGTTTTTTTACATTTTTACTTTATTTTGATGGCTCACAGTATATTTTCTGTAATTTATTTATGGACAAACGATATATCAAATGAAAGAATATAGTCTCTGCCTTCAAACAAAACAAACTGTATCTTCTATCTTCCTTTGTTCTTGTTTTATCACCCCTTATATGTGGGCAGGTTTCTTCAAAAATGCATCACTTTGATGAAACAGCTGAGATAATTAACATGTTTGGCCAAAGACTCCGCCCATATTAGACTCAGAACAATCATTAAAAAAGATCAGATATATAAGTTCTAGGTTCAGAGATTCTGTACTTTTTCCAACGGTGTGTAACAGCGCCACCTGCTGTACAACAGTACAAACATGACTCGTCTTTGGCAGGGAACGGTTGGTCTTTAAATGACGAGATAACTCATATGGCGGGGGAAGAGTTAACACTGAGATTGGGAACAATGTGTTAAGATTAAAACAAGAGATGTCAAATACTTTGGAAAAATAAACCCCCATCACCCAAACAGCTGGTTAAAAATGTCTCCATTTTGGAAGTATTGTACAACTGTGGCGTTTCAGTCAAGAATGAATATCATTGTTTTCTTTAGATACAAATTTAAAATACCAAGCAAAACACATTTGTTATAATGGCATGTTTAAATAAAAGGTCAATGCTTTATTGTTTTTCTTATTTCTTTCCTGAAGACACCGTTTGTTAGATGATATTAAGTGTAACATGATCAAGAACATTTGACTGTTGGATATTCCTTCAACACACTGTGGCATCATCAGAAGACACCCTGAACCCGGTGTGGGGCAGCACCACGATGAGTTTATTTCTCTTTAATATTTGATCATTTCAACTTTTCATGGTGTGGTGACCCAAGGTCCAAAACACATGTCATTCATTGTATGGTTAGAATATGTGTGTGCTTGACAGACAAATGAAAAAAATGAATAACAAACACTAACCCTCCCTCTTCTCTCAACAGGTGTTGTTCTGGCTTTTGTTGAAACTAGTATCTTTGTATTAGCATCTATTGTACTATTGCTGTTTTATGACATATCACTTATTGCTCCCTGAACTCTCTGTAAGTCGCTTTGGATAAAAGCATCTGCTAAATGACTTAATGTAAATGCTTGTCGTATACTGAATGAAACGTGTTTATGTCTCAGGTGTTGTTGGATATGTTATGTGTTCAGATTATATGAAGATCATTTTAAACAACTGTGTGTGTGCGTCTGCAAATTTGTGTGATAGTTTGTCTAACGCTGTGTGTCAGTGACAGGGCGATCAGAGGTGAATTGCAGCGAGAATCCACAAAACGACTGTGAGACGAACCCGCGGAGAGCGGGGCGAGTGGGACCGGCTACATATGCTTCACACTTCTTCTCACAGGTGTGTTTATTGTAATATATGAAATACACATCTGATACGTCTATTGACTCATGGGAATGCTTGTGTATCATCTGCTTTTATCATGTCTTGACAGATTGTTGATGATCTGGAGTGAGTCTGCTCTCATCATGATCACATATGACTGTGGGAGGATGTACATGT
>NC_136769.1:150348-160348 GCF_947034865.1 Barbatula barbatula | reverse complement strand
ATGTTCTTCCAGAGCAACCCAGAAAATTGTTCTCAATAGTCAGAAGTTCTAACAGATCTCAGGACAGAAAGCATTCAGACAGCAGTCTGACTCAAATAATTTGCTTTTGTTCCTATAATTTACACATTCATAAATACTGAATCTACATCAACAATGTTTTGCTAATATCAGTAAGTGAAAGATCACGAAAGACAGATCTGTACTGGATTTGAACTGTGAGCAGTCTGCAGATGAAGAAGTTTAACCAGAGGAATTGATTTATGAATTATGTCACGGTGTGTGGACAGAACCCAAACGCAGGCAGCAGAGTTAGATAACAAAAACTTTATTTAAACAAAAGACCCTCGATGGGGAGAACATGATCTAAAACAAGACAAAAATGTAAACTAAAACTTTCCACAAGGGGAACAAAACAAACAAAGTCCTTTGAAATAATAAATCAACAAAATCCACAAACTTAGAACAGGAACAAACACGATAATCCATAGACAGGAATAATCCAACAAGGTGACGTGAGGAGGTACGATAATGACAAAATGACAATGAACCGACAAGGGACAGAGGGAAAACTGGGGCTTGATAAAGGGAAAACACTAACAAGGACTGATGACACAGGGAGAGTGGCCACAGGTGACAAGGATGAAACACTAAGGGAAAGCTAACAGGAGGATTGCACGAGGCAGGTGAGGGGACTGAAACACTAAGGGAAGGATGGATCAGGGCTGGAGACAAGACTAACACTAATGGGCTGCTAACAGGGAAACAAGGGGGCGGGGCTAAAGGACGTGACACCGGAGAGAGAGCATGGCTTCTCAAACCAAAACAATGCTCTTTCTCCACACAAAACACATGGGACTGACATGATCCTGCCACAAGACTCGAAAACCAAGACAAGGAGAGGCAGGATCATGACAAATTATTGGCTTTAATATATTGGCATACATTTTAAATAATAACATTAAAAATGACCATTAATTGGCCGACACATTATTGAGCATCCCTAATTCCAATAACACAGAGAGGGCGTGAAGGCAGCATAAATGTGTTTGTTGTTTCAGATTAGAGTTCATTATGTGTTTGGTACTTAACGAAAACACAGCAACACACACACGCATGCATAATCCTCATCCATGTGATCTGTGTTCCTGAAATAGCATTAACTGAAGCTGTAATCTGCGAAAAGCATCATTCATTCAATCAATTTCATCTCACTGATTAGAGTCAGTTTTGTGTGTGTGTGTGTGTGTGGATCGAGAAGGTTTCATAAAGAGACACTATTATGCTAATTACAGCGATGTGAGTGGCTTCTGCAGGGGGCGGGGCTTGAGTGTATATCTTTATGCGTGTCGGGCCATCAACTGTATTGAGAGATCTATTTTAATAGTTGCCATGGAAACTGAGTGACCGAGAAAAGTGCAGACTCACATCTCTGAACTGTGTGTCACTCTCTGCATCACAGATCTGTTTTCTGCTCTTCTGTTGTGTTCTCTAGTGCTCCTGAAGATCTTCCTCTCATCTGTTCTCTTCACAGGGATGATAACTCGGTCATCATTTATTTCTGTTCCCTCGTGTGCTTGTAAATCTGGAACACAAAAGAAAATATTCTGAGAAATGTCTCAGTGGTTTTGGAAGTCAATGTTCTTCAAAAAATTCTTATTTTTGCCTGAATTAAGACAGATCTTTTGTTAGCCCGTCTGATGCATTTCACCAATAAGAGCAGACACTTTTCTCATGTTCTGAAAGATGATTTACATGCACACTTCTCTCCAAATCTCTGAGTCATTAAAAGATTGAAATGTAAATGATTCATGTATGTAATGTGTAGATGCAATGGAGTTTAAAATGATCATTGCGGTGTGCCAGAACGCTTTCTGTGTGTGTGTGTCAGGGGAGAGTTTATCTCATCCATAATAAACAGCAATATCTTGCTACAAATGTCAGACGCAGCCATGAAATATTGATGTCATGTGTGTATGTTCTGGTTGCGTGTGCTGTGGATGTCTGTCATGATTCTGTGTTGATGATAATAATGCTGTTAACTCTCTCTCTCTCTGTGTGTCTCGTGCAGGTCTCCGTCTTTCTCTTCTTCATCATGTCTCTCTGCGTTTACCGTGGCTTAGCTCCACCCTCTCAGGAAAAGCAGGCGTGGCTTCACCCACTGGCCCCGACCTTTCACAAACGGCCCCGCCCCCATTCGTACCGGCTCTTCCTCGCATGCCTGCTGCTCCTGCTGCTGCCGCTGGCCTGTCAGTCACGGGGGGTCAGAGGAGGCGCGGGCGGGGCCCATTACATCCCGTCATCCGTGGCGCAGAACCCGCCGCTGCCCAAGCTCCTACAGGGCCTGAGCATCGCCGTGGTGCTGGTGGGCAACTCCAGCGAGGTGGCGCTCGCCGGGGTCAGGGACAAAGACGATTTCACCCACATGCCCCTGGCGCCCAACGTGGAGATGCTCACCATGAACGAGACGGACCCCAAGAGCATCATCAAGAGCATCTGTGACCTGATGACCGATCACTGGCTGCAGGGCGTGGTGTTCGGAGACGACACCGATCAGGAGGCCATAGCGCAGATCCTGGACTTCATCTCTGCGCAGACGCACATCCCCATACTGGGTGTGAAGGGCGGCTCCTCCATGATCATGGCTGCTAAGGTAAGAACGGCAAGTTTTCTAAAAGGCCAGCGTGATGGGAAAAGGTGTGGGGTCCATGGTGAGAATGTCTTGTAGTGCCATCCCAAAAAGGGAAACATTTCGTTCACGTACAATCTCTGGATTGCTTCCACATTTGTGGAATGATCAGCAGATTCTGCAGCCATCTTGAAGAATCGGATGAAAACACATCTCTTCCGTCAACACCTGACTTTTCTACTGATTCTATCAAAAAAAAGAAAAGAAAAGAAAACTGTATACTGTGGTAGGCTATATGAGCACTTTTTGGTGTCCGTATGTTGTTCCAATTGCTTCCGTTATTTACCTCATTTGTAAGTCGCGTTTGGATAATAGCGTCTGCTAAATGACTAAATGTAAATGTTGAAAAGCATCCGGTGCTCAGGGGAGATGCGGTGAGTCAGATATGTGTGCCCACGCTCGGGCCGTGCGGTTTAAACGGCTGTGAAATCATCCAGCTGCTGTGGAGCTGAAAAGCGCTGCACGGCCCACGCTGACGTGCCAGAAGCAAACCGCAAACAACCTTTACAACGTCAACTATACTTTCAGACATTCTGCACTGTGCTATTCCACAGAGAGTCTTCACTATTCTTTAACACCGCTCAGTGTCAGCAGCTGATGTGTGTTTGGAATACGACGTTGTGTGTCCTCGACTAAGGATTTACATAAACCAAATCAGAATTGTCACATCCAGCCTATAGACAAATTGAATCATACGTGTGTATGTGTGTGTCCGTGCGCGCATGTGTATGAGTGCATGTGGGGACGAGACCAGGTGCTTAAGGGTACAGCGCAAAGTGGAGCGCAACATTGATGCACCAAAAAACAATCATACAGTCATTTACAGAATTTTTACTAGAATAGAATATACACAATTTTTTTTTTTAATTAGCCAGAATCAAGTCACAATCTGCAAAATAAACGTGTTTAGTTAAAATGTCTGAAATGCAGGGAACATACAGTGGGGCAAAAAAGTATTTAGTCAGCCACCAGTTATGCTAGTTCTCCCATTTAAAAAGATGAGAGAGGCCTGTAATTTTCATCATAGGTACACTTCGACTATGAGAGACAGAATGAGAGGGAAACATTTATTTGCAAATTATGGTGGAAAATAAGTATTTGGTCACCTACAAAAAAGCAGGATTTCTGGCTCTAACAGACCTGTAACTTCTTCTTTAAGAGTCTCCTCCACTCATTACCTGTATTAATGGCACCTGTTTGAACTGGTTATCAGTATAAAAGACACCTGTCCACAACCTCAAACAGTCAGACTCCAAACTCTGTTATGGCCAAGACCAAAGAGCTGTCAAAGGACACCAGAAACAGAATTGTAGACCTGCAACCAGGCTGGGAGGACTGAATCTGCAATAGGTTAGCAGCTTGGTGTGAAGAAATCAACTGTAGGAGCAATTATTAGAAAATGGAAGACCACTGATAATCTCCCTCGATCTGGGGCTCCACGCAAGATCTCTCCCCGTACCGTTAAAATGATCACCAGAACCACACGGGGGGACCTAGTGAATGACCTGCAGAGAGCTGGCACCAAAGTAACACAGGCTTCCATCAGTGACACACTAACCGCCAGGGACTCAAATCCTGCAGTGCCAGACGTGTCAAGTCAATTCAAGTCAACTTTATTTATATAGCACTTTTTACAATTTTCATTGTTACAAAGCAGCTGTACAAGAAAACATTTACTATAAGCAAAACATAAAAGGTTATACAAGTCAAAACGCATCTGATGCTGACAGCATATGATGTAGTTTAGATATATTTTTAAGATGGAAAAACGCAATTTTACAGGTGTTGGTGACCTGGTTCTCAAATGACAGAGTACTATCGAATGAAACGGCAAGATTCTTTGCTGAAGATGAGGGTTTTATGGAACATCCATCAATAGTTGTAGCAGTATTCTTGGTTGTTACGTATGGCAGTTTTCGGTTCAATAAGTAACACTTCAGTTTTGTCCGAGTTCAGTAATAAAAAATTTCTACTCATCCAGTTTTTTATATCGACTATGCATTCCACTATTCGATGGAATTGCTGTGTTTCATGAGGCTGTGTGTGCGTATGCGCATGTGTATGAGTGCATGTGGGGACGAGGAAATATAAAGTTGCGTATCATCAGCATAACAGTGAAAGCTAACTCCGTGTCATTTATTATATCTCCTAGAAGTAGCATGTATAATTTAAAGAGCATAGGCCCTAAGACTGAGCACTGTGGTACACCGTACTGGACTTGCAATTTGCGTGACAACTCATTGTTTATTGCTACATATTGAAAACGGTCGTATAAATAAGATCTAAGCCATTTCAAAGCTATTTCCTTAATACCGACATCGTTTTCGAGTCTATGTAGGAGCGTGCTGTGGTCAATGGTGTCGAATGCGGCACTAAGATCTAGCAGCACCAATAAGGAGATTTCCCCTTGCTTAAGCCAGAACATGTCCGGGCCCGTCTGAAGTTTGCTAGAGAGCATTTGGATGATCCAGAAGAGGATTGGGAGCATGTCATATGGACAGATGAAACCAAAATGTAACTTTTTGGTAAAAACTAAACTTTTCGTGTTTGGAGGAGGAAGAATGCTGAGTTGCATCCAAAGTACACCATACCTACTGTGAAGCATGGGGGTGGAAACATCATGCTTTGGGGCTGTTTTTCTGCAAAGGGACCAGGACGACTGATCCGTGTAAAGGAAAGAATGAATGGGGCCATGTATCGTGAGATTTTGAGTAAAAACCTTCTTCCATCAGCAAGGGCATTGAAGATGAAACGTGGCTGGGTCTTTCAGCATGACAATGATCCCAAACACACCGCCCGGGCAACGAAGGAGTGGCTTCGTAAGAAGCATGTCAAGGTCCTGGAGTGGCCTAGCCAGTCTACAGATCTCAACCCCATAGTAAATCTTTGGAGGGAGTTGAAAATCTGTGTTGCCCAGCGACAGCTCCAAAACATCACTGCTCTAGAGGAGATCTGCATGGAGTAAAGGGCCAAACTACCAGCAAAAGTGTGTAAAAACCTTGTGGAGACTTACAGAAAACGTTTGACCTCTGTCATTGCCAACAAAGTGTATATAACTAAGTGTTGAGATGAACTTTTGTTATTGACCAAATACATATATACACCATAATTTGCAAATAAATTCTTTAAAAATCAGACAATGTGATTTTCTGGATTTCTTTTCTCATTCTGTATCTCATAGTTGAAGTGTACCTATGATGAAAATTCCAGGCCTCTCATCTTTTTAAGTGGGAGAACTTGCACAATTGGTGCCCCACTGTATATTAAAAACACAAGCCACAAATAGTCAAATTAATGGAGATTTTGCTTAAACATGACATAACAATGCTGTGCCGTACAATACCAGATCTCGCTTCAAAACTATTTTTAAAACTACTCAAATCAAATCCCTTTTATTGTCACTCAACCATATATACTCGATAATAATAAATACTTTTGTACAAATGGGAATCATTGCCAATGAACTACCAGTAAAGTGACTTTATTGACCGCATGTGAAGGACCAAAGACACGTAAACCGAATATTTTGGATTATAACCTGCAAGTTGAAGGATGTACTGTTACTCCAAATATACAGTAAAAGATCTAGACGTTATATTAGACAGCAACCTGTCATTTCGAAATCACATCTCAAATGTCACAAAAACAGCCTTTTTCCACCTAAGAAATGTTGCCAAGTTACGAAATATTCTGTGTGTTGCTGACGCAGAGAAGCTTATTCATGCATTTATGACCTCAAGACTTGACTACTGTAATGCACTACTTAGTGTTTGTCCTTCATCATCAATAAACAAACTACAGTTAGTTCAGAACGCAGCTGCCAGAGTTCTAACCAGGTCCAGAAAATACCATCACATAACCCCAATGTTATCAACCCTTCACTGGCTACACATTAAGTATCGTATTGACTTTAAAGTTCTTTTAATCACTTATAAAGCCTTAAAGGGTTTAGCCCCTACCTACCTAACAGAGCTTCTATCACACTACAACCCATCACGCTCTCTAAGATCTCAAAACTCAGGACTTTTGATAACACCTAAAACAATTAAAAGGGGGTCGAGCTTTCTCATATGTAGCACCTAAACTCTGGAAGACTCCCAAAGTCTGTGCTAAATGCAGTTATTTTGGTTTAACTACTTATAATTTTTTTGTATCATGCAGCGCAATGTTCAGTCTCAGTAACGAACCATGTGCATTTACAGACAAAGTGTTCATTCATATTTAAATGCTGAAACATTCAGTATGTGACAAATGTTTGTAAACGGTGTACACATTTGTGCTGTTTCTCTTCACCGGTCTCACCGCACAGAAGACGCAGAGAGACGTGATCCTGCGCTGGGTCATAGTCAGACCTCACACTCATATGCGCCGGGGGTTTCAGTACCCAACATGAAAAATGTCCCATTTCTTAACATCATAAATCATATGTTTGGTGGCGCAGTGTGTACCCGTCTGCTACACCACTGCCCATATAACCACAATGACATGATGCGCCAAGATTCCACTGTGAGACCGGTAGATGAATCAGACTCCTCCCATCCTAGCATCCAATCGTCCACTGCACGGGTCACCCCTAGATTGGATCTTCAGACGGTGTGTTTAGCAGAAGAGCAGATGGTCATCATGAATCCAGACTTTACACACATCTGGAAGTGATGACCTTCAACTGAAATAGAGAGAGAGTGTCACCTGTTTCTGTCTCTCTCTCTTCTCTGCCCGTCTCTCTGTTTCTGGCCTGGTTTAGATAAAGTGACAGTGTGTCATGTGTGTCCTCTTTTAAATAAATATCAAAGAACTAGGACACATATTCAGGGCTCCGACTCTTTCTTTCACAAACTCTTAACATAGAAAGTGTTGCAAACCCAAACGTGTAAACACAAGGGAAATGTTCTCTCAGTCAGCTGTGTGCTGTCGGTCTTGTGTGTAATGTTGTGTTGATGACGGCGGGTGTTTTCTCATGATGTTGTGTGTCTGTAGTGAGGCTGTGTATATTGGTCGACGGGTTGTGTTGGATCTATTCACATTGTGCGGTTGTTGTGTTTGATTTGAGGGTTAAAACTGAATGGTGCATTAATTGTTGTTTTGATAAAGGAAACATTTGATTTTCATGAAAGTAAGTCTAGTTTGCAAATTGAGTCACATTAAGATCATCGTGTCATAAAGAGCCTTAAAAGGTTCTTACGATATTTACATTATGAATTTGGCAGATGCTTTTATCCAAGGCGACTTGCATTGAATTAAACTACAGGGTTCGTACGGGTGCTGGAAATCCTAAAAATGACAGATTTATAATGTGGTGTTTTCCAGGTTCAATTTGGTATAAAGGGCTTGAAACTGCTTCAAATTGTAATATTTAGATAAAAATACCTGAAAAGTAATTTGGCAATGTAGATAGACCGAAGTAATAAAAAGTGAAAATATATTTTTTACTAAATCTTGCTTGTTTAACATAACCACGGGCTTCAAACGTTTTCAGTTCAGGACCCACCACCAGGTCATCTTTCTCATCAATTTGTAACACGGGGAAAACACACACATTCATTCCCTTTGAATAAGGTTATTGCATTTACATTGAAATATGCTTTAAATGTTCTGCTTTAAACACGGCACTTGTGCATCCATTGTCCATAAAGGCGTGAAACAACGAACTAGTGAAATTTTTGTCATGAGATACATTTTTTACATGAAATACATGAAATATTGCAGCATTAACGGTAAATAGCTTAACAATTCGGGGCATTTTCTTTTAAAAATTCACATACTCTCATAATCTCCAGATAAATCTGATTTATGACTTTCCTTTCAAATGACGTAAATTAGACGGCTTGGCGGGAGCATCCGTTAACTCCTCCCCTTCAACTGTCAGTCTACTGCAAGTTTCATTTCAAAATCAATGCAACAGCTGTTTTTACACATCCAATCAATTTGCAGTGAAAAACTCAAGCCACGCCCACTAATTTTCTCCTTGCGGCACTTTTCGTCCAGTGCGCACTAACGTGTTGTAGACATGTCTATCAGATTCAGACATTAAAAGCTGTTTGGCTCTTTAAGGTGCGTACATGCGTGTGAAAGACTCATTATCTTAAATACGCATTTATCAAAAAATTTACACGAACGAACAGCTGGTATGTAAAAACAGAGTCCTGCTCACGGATGTATTACCTCTCACATAATGGCCGATGTTTCAACCACAAAAGCTTAAACAAATTATAATAAAGACAGAAAAAGTGGTTAAATTAAATTGAACTGAAACTGAAAGACAATATAGTTTAAGCAGTTTTCTGGATGTCAGTTTAGGGGAGAGAATTGCATATTTTTAAACCTTCACGCACTTGTAAATAATAGTAATTTTTTTAGGAAGCATGTCAAACATACATTAGTGTAATTTGCCAGAAAGTCCACAATTTATATTGAGAATATCATTTTAGGATCTTCTCACCAATATCATCACTTATTGTGTTTAAGGTGTACCTCCCCCAAAAAAACTCACGGACTATATGAAGAACTTAGAATAACAGGGTCTTTATTAAAATATATATATAAAGAAGTAAAGCACTGAAATACAGCACTCAATCACCTTAACTAGTACTAATAATAACACAGAAAAACATGACTTGAGTCATAAAAATCCCTACATCAATATCCCAATCAAAATGCCTCCCTGAATTGTCTCTCCCTCTCCTGAATCCGCCTCTTTTCAGTGGCCATCTTGGCTTCAAACAATACCCAAAATAGTGATAGGATTGGCATTTAACCATTTTGAATAAAATAAAGTTTTTTTATATAAAGTTGTGCTCTTTTGTCTATTCCGGATTATATGAGGTCTGAAGTTTCAGCAAGTTATCGTTATGATGTGACGAAGCCAGCATGTGGACTGCACATCCACGTCGTGGAGGCTTGTTTGCGTTTTTAATCAATGATATATCAGATATTTATCAATCATTTGTTTGACCGGAGATCTTACGGCGTCAGACGCTATGCTGCTGCGTCGCGGTGCAGCCATGTAAACAGAGTTTGCCCTTCCCCTACTGACTTTCACTTTTGATTCCCGAATATGGAAGTCAATGAGGCTTTGCAGTTTTTTTATCTAGACGTATGTGAAATTCGGCCTCCACTGTACATGATTTATTTATTTATTCTTTCTCTGTTTTCTCTTCACACACACATCTTTTTTTTGGTTTGTCCTTGTGTCCTGCCCTCTGTTCCTGTAGTCCACTGACCAATATTTAACTGTAAATTCAGAGAGAGAGAGAGAGAGAGAGAGAGAGAGAGAGAGAGAGAGAGAGAGAGAGAGAGAGAGAGAGAGAGAGAGAG
>NC_136769.1:67900-150148 GCF_947034865.1 Barbatula barbatula | reverse complement strand
ACACACACACACATTGAAGAAATGTCCAGGCTGTTAAGACAGAGGAACTCACATGACTGTCATAGATGTACATATAACACATCGTCATCACCCTGTTCCTCACACAAACATCACTGAAGAACACACGCACACACGCACACGCACACGCACACGCACACACACACACACACACACACACACATAGAGTAGAATTGTCTTTTATGTTGTTTACAGTACAATGGGCTCATTTATGAAACATTTGAAAAAATTAGTGAGTAATATTCACGTAAAACAGACCTTCCCTAAAACTCTCCTCCAGATTCACAAATATTTTGCAAACGTCCAATTTGATTGGATCAATTTGTAAATAGTGTGAATGTTAATGAATTCCAATCATGCACACGCTCATTCACAATTAGCATAATCCCGCCTATGAATTACAGCTACACAAATACCGTATCTAATGCTAAAATCCTCTGGACTTCATTCTCTGGTTTGGTTACATTATATTGCATTATAATGTATAGTGTTTTTTTGGGTTCCTCGCCACCGTTTGCAGACTGTTTTGCACTGTTTGCCAGGCCGGGGGGCTGCTAGATTTTTAGTTTTATTAAATTAAAACTCCTTATAGGAATTTATATTTGACCTGTGTTTTGACTCGCATAACCTTATGTGTTTTGCTTATAGACAATGTTTTCTTGTACAGCTGTTTTGTAACAATGAAAATTGTAAAAAGCGCTATATAAATAAAGCTGACTTGACTTGACAATGTGACACTGGACTGAGAAAGAAATCTCTACTATCTCTACTCATTTGTAAATATAATGTCATATATGTTATTAAAATCATTTGTCAAAAAACCCTGTCAAAATGATTTGCTGCATCCGGGTTACCGTGTGTTATTAGTTTAATAAGAGATTGTTATCTGGGAATAATGAACCTGCAAATGTCTCAACCGGCCAATCAGAATCAAGCATTCAAACGAGCTGTGTAATAAAATCATTGAATGCACAGCTAGACGTGGATTACCCTCTTATACCATGGCCACTTGGCAAGTTAAAGCTGTAACAGCTTTAACAGTCACGGCTCAGGAGTAACACTTTGATAGTTTTGTTATTCTACATTATTTTCTAGAATCTGTTTTTAGATTTTTTTCTAGATTCACATCTTAAGATCACACTTGTGTCATCAACACAGGACAACGCCCGCTGTGTGTGTGTTTAAGTCCAGTTCAGGATACATATGAATGATGTTGTGACGTTAGGGTTTGATCGAATAAAATGATTCTTATTGTTAGTGTATTTCTTCTCTTGCTTCGCTCATGAATATATATATTGTGTGTGATGTCATGATCGTCAGAGAAGCACAGCTGCTGAGGCAGTGTGTAGCCACAGTGTGACAGCGGAAGAGCCGTGTGTGTGTGTGTGTGTGTTCTGTATTGCTTTCATCTGTTAGAAGGGATGTTTTAAGAGTGGATCATAATGTCAATCATGAATGAATGTATATAAACTGAAGTTGATGTGTATTGTGTTGATGTGTGTTTGCGTCATTACAATGAGCCCAAGATTTTATTAAACATGAGGTCAACTCTAGAATAGAATACAATAGAATGAGCTTTATTGCCAGGTATGTTCACACATAAGAGGAATTTGTTTTCGTGACAGAAGTTCCACAGTGCAACAGAATGACAGCGACAGAACAAGAAACACAATAAATAATAAAAAATACATAAGATACAAATACAAATAAGTAGGTACAGAGACAATATACAAATTGACAATGTATGGCAGGTATATTACAATGAGCAGTTATGTATGTACAGGTATATCATGTGCACTGTGTACACTGAGTATGTGTGTTGGGTAAACAAGTGTATGTGTATGTAAATATAAATCGTGTAGTGTGTTCCACGGTTATATTAAGTGTTCATAAGATGGATTGCCTGAGGGAAGAAACTGTTCCTGTGTCTGGTCGTTCTGGTGCTCAGAGCTCTGTAGCGTCGACCAGATGGCAACAGTTCAAAGAGGGAGTGTGCTGGATGTGAGGGGTCCAGAGTGATTTTGCCAGCCCTTTTGCTCACTCTGGATAAGTACAGTTCTTGAGTAGAAGGGAGGGTTGTACCGATGATTCGCTCAGCAGTTCGGACTACCCTCTGTAGTCTTCTGAGGTCAGATTTAGAAGCTGAGCTGAACCAGACAGTTACTGAAGTGCAGAGGATGGATTCAATGATGGTGGAGTAGAACTGTTTCAGCAGCTCCTGTGGAGCTCCATTGATCCTCTATCAGCATCAATGACATGACTTTAACTTTAATGAGAGAGAGAGAGAGAGAGAGAGCCCAGGTGTGTACACACACACACACAAACTTATTGTGATGACGAAGATGATGATGTAACGGTGCTGTGTTGTTGTGTGCAGGATGACAACTCCATGTTCTTTCAGTTCGGTCCGTCCATCGAGCAGCAGGCGTCTGTCATGCTCAACATCATGGAGGAGTATGACTGGTACATCTTCTCCATAGTTACCACCTATTACCCTGGATACCAGGACTTTGTTACCAAGGTAACGTACACACAGACACTGATGTCAGAATTAATGTGTTTGAGCTATTACACACACAAGTCCTCTAACACTGTGTGTGTGTGTGTGTTTGATTTTCTTATGCTGATGTTGCACTTGTGTGTTTGTGTGTATGTGTAGATCCGCAGCACCATTGAGAACAGTTTTGTGGGTTGGGAGCTGGAGGAGGTCTTGCTGTTGGATATGTCTGTAGACGACGGAGATGCAAAGATTCAGAATCAACTGAAGAAGCTTCAGAGTCCCGTCATTCTGCTCTACTCCACCAAAGAAGAAGCCAACATCATCTTTGAGGTGGCACATTCTGTCGGACTCACAGGTTACGGATACACATGGATTGCACCATCTCTGGTGGCTGGTGACGCTGATCACATCCCACCTGAGTTCCCCACAGGTGACACCACACAGCATCGTGTTTTGAATATACAGAGGATGCTGGACATCTGTTTGAGTCTGTCACATCACATCCATCTGCACTCTACTATAGACCTCACACATTCAACAGTGTTCAGTCAGATTGTTCACTCCAATGTGTGTGGTGTTGTGCAGGTATGATCTCAGTGTCTTATGATGAGTGGGATTATGGGCTGGAGGCACGAGTGAGAGACGGCGTGGCGGTCATTGCTTCAGCGACGTCCTCCATGATGCTGGACAGAGGTCCACACACACTGCTGAAATCTGAGTGTCACGGGGCACTCGACAAGAAGAGTCCAATCACAGGCAACCCCAATGAAGTGCTTAGGTAACACACACACTGACACGCACACACACACACACACCCTCACGCACGCATACAGACACACTGTCACACACACACACACACTGTGCATCTGTATGTGTGAGACACTGTTGCTCAGGTCAGAAACACAGAGAGATAAAGATGGAAAATAGAACAGCTTGTTTTACGCAGAGGTCACTCGCTCTCCCTCTCTCATGATGATGTTTCCATGGCAACACAGAGGATGAGCTTGGAAGCCGCAGTGGTTGTGGCTGTCATCACAACATGTTACATATGCCAGAAAAACACCCTCGACAACAGGGTGATGACAACATCAGTAAACACAGACGGGTGACAGACAGACAGACTGATGATGTGTCTGATGTGTCTGATGACAGGTATCTGATGAACGTGACATTTGAAGGGAGGAATCTGTCGTTCAGTGAGGACGGATATCAGATGCATCCCAAGCTGGTGATCATACTGCTGGATAAAGAGCGTCAGTGGGATCGAGTGAGTTGTGTGTTTGTGTGTTGTTGTGCTGTGTGTGTCTGGACTCTGATCTGTGTGTGTGTGTAGGTGGGTAAGTGGGAGAACGGCTCTCTGTCCATGAAGTATCACGTGTGGCCGAGGTTCGAGCTTCACTCTGGGGCTGAGAGAAGAGATGATGATCATCTGTCCATCGTCACACTTGAGGAGGCGCCGTTTGTCATCGTAGAGGACGTGGATCCACTGAGCGGGACCTGCATGAGAAACACCGTACCATGTAGAAAACAACTCAAATCTGTGTGAGCACACACGTTCTCAAGACTTTATACTGTATATGACCCATAGACCAAACCATCACACAAACCTTTCTGCACTTAAACAATATCTAACAAACATCACTTACTTTGATTTAGAAGCCGTCCCGTACCATCAACAATAATCAAACTCTTTCTCTGTCTGGCAGTAATCACACAGGCGTTGCTGCGGTGTATATCAAGCGTTGTTGTAAAGGTTTCTGTATTGATATTCTGAAGAAGATCGGCAAGTATGTGAAGTTCACCTATGACCTTTATCTGGTTACCAACGGCAAGCACGGCAAGAAGATCAACGGCACGTGGAACGGGCTTGTGGGAGAGGTGATGATATAAACACTACAAAAACACCACCGGCTAATATCTCAACCACAAATCAACAGATCAAACTTACATTCAGTATTTACATTTATTGTTAATCATTTCAATTCATAATTTAGAAAAGATTCTGTTTACAGAAATGATCGGTCCTGTCCCAGTTTAGTCACGTGAAGTTTAGGTGTATAGAGCTAAAATTACCATCAGAGAGAGAGAGAGATGACCCTCTTTCCTTTGTTCTGTTTCTCTCTCATCTATATTTCACACAGTAGTCTTCCTTCTTTCCTCTCATGAGGTCTGATGTCATGTTTACTTCAGAGAACTTTATACAAAGTCTGAAAAACACTTTCAGTTTTTTTACTGTATGAGGTGATAAATCATTGGTGAGTTTTCTCTCTCACACACTGAAATGTATTCAGCTTGCGCCGAGTGTTGACGTGTGTGTGTGTGTGTGTGTGCAGGTGGTGATGAAGAATGCTCACATGGCTGTGGGATCGCTGACCATCAATGAGGAAAGGTCTGAGGTCATCGATTTCTCCGTGCCCTTCATAGAGACAGGCATCAGTGTCATGGTCTCCCGTAGCAATGGGACAGTGTCACCCTCAGCGTTCCTCGGTGAGCTTGTATCCTTTCGTTCTCTGTGTGTGTGTTGTCTCTTTACTCACGTGTGTTCCTCACTCTGTAGAGCCCTTTAGCGCTGACGTCTGGATCATGATGTTTGTCATGCTGCTGCTGGTGTCCGCCTTCGCCGTCTTTATCTTCGAGTACTTCAGTCCTGTGGGATACAACCTGTGTCTCGCCGACGGCCGAGGTGACAGGACCCTTCTGAGGATGTCTGATGAAATAATTTCTGTTCTTTAGCACGTACTGTTGTGATCTCAGCACAGTCGACTTTCTGTTTCCCCTTTATCGTCAAACAAACAAACAAACAAACAAACCCAAACCACATACATCAGAATATCATCATATTACCTGCAGCTTTCATGGACCCCATTGGTTAGTGCATGGCACTAGCAACGCCAAGGTCATGGGTTTGATCCACTGATCTATATAAATGACTGGATTGCGCCTAGAATGCTAAACCAACGACAGGAGGTCACTGGAAGCCATCACGCCGCCATCTTGGTATGCCCAACTGACATAGAGCGCCATTGACTTACAGTCAAAATGACCATTAAATAACCTGTTTACAGCTTATTGGGGCGCGATAAGTTTCTAGTTCACATGTGTGTTTAAATTAATTGTTACTTCTGATGATTTTTCCAATGTTTATGTTTATTGTGGGCAGAATTACGACGTATAGCAATTCAAAAGGTGAGTGTTTATTGCACACTGTTGAAATGGCACCTGTTTAGAAATAAGCTTCATGATTGGTTGCGTGAGTCTGCTGATCTGATATGAAAATTAACGTAACTCACTCTATATCTAATTAGACTTTGAACAATTAACCGTTTACATACTTAAGACATTTGCGTTGTAAGAATGTACTGTGAGACTTTAGATATAAAAGAAGGGACTGGCAAGTTAGAATAATGTGTGATAACTCCCTACTCATTTAATTTGGGCATACCAACATGGCGGCGCTGCAGTTTCAGTGTAATGACGTCACAAGCAATCCACTCATTTATATAGATCAGTTGTCCAATCTCAGGTATTGCACACTCAGAAGCAAAAGTCATAATGTAAATGACAGAGAAATATTTCTTGGTCTTGGATTGTGCTTTTTACTATTTGCATTGTATCAAAGCAGCTTTACGACAAGAAAGTAAATCAAGAAAAACACGTTGAACACACAAATGGAATAAATAAAGATATAATCTTAAGAGATATGAAATAAAGAAATTCAAAAACATACAGACACATACGTATCTATTTACACAACTATTTAAACGCATACAGGTCCTTCTCAAAAAATTAGCATATTGTGATGAAGTTCATTATTTTCCATAATGTAATGATAAAAATTAAACTTTCATGTATTTTAGATTCATTGCACACCAACTGAAATATTTCAGGTCTTTTATTGTTTTAATACTGATGATTTTTTTCATGAAAACCCAAAATCTCAAAATTTGCATATTTCATCCGACCAATAAAAGAAAAGTGTTTTTAATACAAAAAAAGTCAACCTTCAAATAATTATGTTCAGTTATGCACTCAATACTTGGTCGGAAATCCTTTTGCAGAAATGAGTGCTTCAATGCGGCGTGGCACGGAGGCAATCAGCCTGTGGCACTGCTGAGGTGTTATGGAGGTCCAGGATGCTTCGATAGTGGCCTTAAGCTCATCCAGAGTGTTGGGTCTTGCGTCTCTCAACTTTCTCTTCACAATATCCCACAGATTTTCTATGGGGTTCAGGTCAGGAGAGTTGGCAGGCTAATTGAGCACAGTAATACCATGGTCAGTAAACCATTTACCAGTGGTTTTGGCACTGTGAGCAAGTGCCAGGTCGTGCTGAAAAATGAAATCTTCATCTCCATAAAGCCTTTCAGCAGATAGAAGCATGAAGTGCTCCAAAATCTCCTGATAGCTAGCTGCATTGACCTTGCCCTTGATAAAACACAGTGGACCAACACCAGCAGCTGACATGGCACCCCAAACCATCACTGACTGTGGGTACTTGACACTGGACTTCAGGCATTTTGGCATTTCCTTCTCCCCAGTCTTCCTCCAGACTCTGGCACCTTGATTTCCGAATGACATGCAAAATTTGCTTTCATCCGAAAAAAGTACTTTGGACCACTGAGCAACAGTCCAGTGCTGCTTCTCTGTAGCCCATTTCCTGCACACGCCTGTGCACGGTGGCTCTGGATGTTTCTACTCCGGACTCCCCCAAGGTCTGGAATCGGTCCTTCTCCACAATCTTCCTCAGGGTCCGGTCACCTCTTCTCGTTGTGCAGCGTTTTTTGCCACACTTTTACAGCACTCTGGGAACAGCCTATTCGTTCAGAAATTTCTTTCGGTGTCTTACCCTCTTGCTTGAGGGTGCCAATGATGGCCTTCTGGACAGCAGTCAGGTCGGCAGTCTTACCCATGATTGCGGTTTTGCGTAATGAACCAGGCTGGGAGTTTTCAAAAGCCTCAGGAATCTTTTGCAGGTGTTTAGAGTTAATTAGTTGATTCAGATGATTAGGTTAATAGCTCGTTTAGAGAACCTTTTCATGATATGCAAATATTTTTAGATAGGAATTTTGGGTTTTCATGAGCTGTATGCCAAAATCATCAGTATTAGAACAATAAAAGACCTGAAATATTTCAGTTGGTGTGCAATGAATCTAAAATATATGAAAGTTTAATTTTTATCATTATATTGTGGAAAATAATGAACTTTATCACAATATGCAAATCTTTGGAGAAGGACCTGTCTATACAGTAGACATTATATTACTGCAAGTCTTACAAAAGATGAGCTGGAGATCACAGGATTCCTGGGAAAGTAACGTTCAAATATTCTATATTCAACTGTTTGAAATCCGGATTTGAAATCCGATAATTGGTCTTGATGAGTCCTCTGTGTTGATGATCATTGTGCTTGTTTCCTGTCAGAGCCTGGAGGTCCGTCATTCACTATTGGGAAGGCCATCTGGTTACTCTGGGGTTTGGTCTTCAATAATTCAGTTCCAGTGCAGAACCCCAGAGGAACCACCAGTAAGATTATGGTCAGCGTTTGGGCTTTCTTCGCCGTCATCTTCCTCGCCAGCTATACAGCTAATCTGGCAGCGTTTATGATTCAGGAGGAGTACGTGGACCAGGTGTCCGGCCTCAGCGATAAAAAGGTATTTTGTCATTCACTAACCCTTGTGTCATCTCAGATGTATAGGACTTCATTTTTTCAGATGAACACAAACGAATCTCAACATGTTGAAGCTCCAGAAGGCACAAACATCATGAAAGTAGCACACAGTGGAAAGTGAAAGCATACGATCGACAGGATTTACATGGCGTCACTTTCCTCTGCTGTTTTGATGAGATGTGTTTGTCTGTGCTTAACTCCAGTTTCAGAGACCCAACGATTTCTCGCCCCCGTTTCGTTTCGGGACCGTTCCCAACGGCAGCACAGAACGAAACATCCGCAATAACTACAGAGAAATGCACTCGTACATGATCAAATATCACCAACGCAACGTAAACGAGGCTCTGTACAGTCTGAAAACAGGGTGAGATGATCTGAGTCTCTTCTTGATTGCTGTCGTTCGAACGAGAATCATTCACACGACTAATAACAAAATAAGCTTTTAAGATTCGTTCGTTTTGATTCACAGAAAGCTGGATGCCTTCATTTATGACGCTGCAGTGTTGAATTACATGGCCGGAAGAGACGAGGGCTGTAAGCTGGTCACCATCGGCTCTGGGAAAGTGTTTGCGTCCACAGGCTACGGCATAGCCATCCAGAAAGAATCCATCTGGAAGAGACAGGTGGACCTCGCCATCCTTCAGCTGTTTGGAGATGGTATGAACACACACCCACATTCGGTCCCAGCCGCGTACACACATTGTAACCTTTTCACTGCTAGTTGCTTGTTTATAAAACATTAGAGTTGCATTCAGGTTTACAACTTTCACTTACAAATCGAAACTATAATATCATATTAAAGTCTATCATTAGGACACATTCTGATGTGTGTGGGTGTGTCTCAGGTGATATGGAGGAGTTTGAGGCTCTCTGGCTCACCGGGATATGCCACCATGAGAAGAATGAAGTGATGAGCAGTCAGCTGGATGTGGACAACATGGCTGGTGTCTTCTACATGTTAGGAGCCGCAATGGCTCTGTCACTCATCACGTTCATTGCTGAACACGTCTTCTTCTGGCACCTGCGCTTCTGTTTCATGGGTGTATGTTCTGGAAAACCGGGTCTCACGTTTAGCATCAGCAGGGTAAGTGTTTCACATAAACATACAGCTCAAAAACGTCTTACGGGTGCACCTAAAAGTTCTCGGGTGTACTGAAACATCTAATTTCCTCTTTCAGGAGATTTACAGCTGCATTCACGGAGTTGAAATCGAAGACAAGACTTCGGCACTGAATTCACCCTCTGCAACCATGAACAACACGCACTCGAACATCCTGCGGCTGCTGCGCACCGCCAAGAACATGGCATCTCTCTCTGGAGTCAATGGCTCCCCGCACAGCGCCCTCGACTTCATCCGCAGAGAGTCTTCTGTGTATGACATCAGCGAGCACCGCCGCAGTCTGGCCGGACACTCGGACTGCAAAGCCCCGTACCTGCTCGACGATAACATGTTCAGTGACTACATCAGCGAGGTGGAGCGCACCTTTGGCAACCTGCACCTGAAGGACAGTAACTTGTATCAAGACCACTACTTGCACCACCACGGTGGCTCGACCATGGGCCTGACTGGACCAGCCCCAAACCGTCCTCCGAGCCTGGGATCCAGCAGTTCCCTGGAGGGAGGCATGTTTGACTGTGATAGCTTAGCTGGAGGCGTGGCCCCCATCTTCACCAGCCAGCCGCGCTCTGCGCTCACGCACAGAAACATGAGCAAGTTTGACCTGCTGCAGAGTCAGCCCCCTTCGTCCGGGCAGGGCTTGAAACAGGGCCTGGCTGACCTGTATGGCAAGTTCTCCTTCAAAGGCGGGGTGTCCAGTCCGGGATACATCCCAGGGCACGAGAGATACTGCGGCGGAGCCGATGAAGGAAACATCCGTTCGGACGTGTCTGACATTTCCACGCATACGGTGACCTACGGCAATCTAGAGGGCAACGCAAAAAAACGGAAGCAATACAGAGACAGTCTTAAGAAACGTCCGGCATCTGCAAAGTCCCGCCGCGAATTCGATGAGATCGAGCTGGGCTACCGACGCCGCCAGCGTCACGGCCCCCATCATCACCAGCACAGCCACCGCTCTGCCTCGCCTCCTTCTGATCGCAAGAGAGGAGGTAGCGCCAACTCAACCTCATATCTGTTACAGGACAAAGAAAGCCTGAGGGATTTCTACCTGGACCAGTTCCGTCCCAAGGAAGACATCCCACAGTGGGAGCATGTGGATCTTACAGATGGTCCCAGTGGGGTAGGAGGGAACTGCACTAGCCTGGTGTCTGTGGACGACTTCCTGAAGAGCAAACCCAAGAAGCTGGATGGCAGCGATTGGGAATGTCGTAGCTGTCGTGCCAGCAGCACGGGCAGTAAGCAGACTGCCCTTCACGGCGGCGGCTACGTCGGCGGGGGCACTAACTGTGTTGCGTCCGGCGGCGGAGGAGGGCTGGGGAGCAGCCGCCCCAGTTCAGCCACTTGTATGAGGTGCGATGCTTGCAAGAAATCGGGCAACCTCTACGACATCAGCGAGGACAGTTGCCACTTACTGGAGCAGCTGGGGGGCAGTAGAGCGCAGACGCCGGCGCAACGTCGGAGGGCGTTCGGTGCAAGGCCGTTGCGGCGACAACATTCCTACGACACCTTTGTGGACCTCCAGAGAGAAGGGGCGGGGGGACCTGCCGGGCCGCTGGGGTTCGGAGGGGCTGCAGACGTGGGTGTGGCATTGCCACCTGGGCCGCGCAGTGTGAGCCTAAAGGAGCGTTGCATGGACACCTCCAGTCCCTTCGCACATATATTCGAACGTCAGGGAGGTTCGGAACGCGACGTTGACATCGACCCTCTGTTCTACGGAGGTCTAGAGAGGGCAAAGGGTGCAGGATCGCCGTTTGGTTTGTTCAGAGCGGGAGAGGGTGCGCCTCACCGTCGCTCGCTGGGTGAGAGGGAATCGAGAGACAGGGGACTGATGGAAGGGCCAGCGCCCTTATCCAAATCCCTTTATCCTGACCGAAGCAACCACAACCCCTTCATTCCCACGTTTGGGGATGACCAGTGTCTGCTACACGGTTCCAAGTCTTACTACATCACCAAGCAGCAGGGGGACGTGCACGGCCCCATGGGCGTGACCTCGTTCCTGCCAGCGTCCGCCGCTTCAGGAGTCATGTCAAACTTTCCCGGCCCTCACTTTCCAGCCGAGCTTTGCATGGGAAACCACCACACCAGCAAGCTGAGCCTCGGTCCACCTCGACCCTTCAACAGCAGCAACGGACATGTGTACGAGAAACTCTCCAGCATCGAGTCTGATGTGTGAATGAGTCCTACGAGCCAGACTTTAGCAGAACAGGCAGAACTTGCGAGAATGTCATATTTCCTGTCAAGTACATGTTTACAGCGACCATGAGCTGCTGTCCATCTGGTGAATGTGTCTGAGGAGAAGTGCAGTAGAGCAGATGGCCTGTTTCACCTCTCCCCTCCATCACAGCTCTTCTCATCTGCTCTATTGTGAAGATGCGATCATGACAGTGGATGAATGCGTTTAGATTTTTTTTAACAGGGTAACAATTTTACCTCAGAGACGTTGCCAGACACAATCCTTTTGGAACCTCGGAGAAGGTTTTACTGTTTCTTTGGCTGCACATATCCAGAGACGATGTGAGCGGTCAGTCTCCACATCATCCTTGTGTATCCATGGCAACGGCCTCTCTCACGCTGTTCACTGCCGAGTGTTCCGGCTCCCACGCTCATTTATATTCAAGCGTCTCTACTGCCGTGATATTTCACATAAACAGCGTTACAACATCATCTGTGATTCTTTAATGATTCATGTTTGGAAGATAATATAGAGTAAGGTCAGTGTTAACTCTGTAAATACATGTTCTCTTTATATTATTAACAGACAACCTTTAATATAGCTTTTTCACATATTTAACAAATAACCAAAATGAAGATAAAAACACAACAAAAATATGCAAAGTATAGTCAAGCATTACTACTTCTGATAAGTGATAGTTTGCTTTTATGACTCAATTCTGATAGTTAACTGCCAGCTTTACTTAATAAGACGTTGACTCCTCTTTATTCCTTTGACTAGTAACAGAGCTACGCTTTGCTGTCCTGGACAGTTTTATGTTTTTCGTTACTGCTTTGATCCTCACTAAGTTTCTCTTCACACACACACACACACACACACGTTTACCTCGCTATCTATGTGAGAACATGAAAGTGAAATATTTAAGGACTAATTTTACTTTAGTTTCCAGAGGAAGTTTAGCGAACACTCTTTCTATGTTTACTGTAGTGTTAATTATTATAATGGTTAAGTGCCCCCCCCCCCCCCATACACACAGATCTCCAGCTTCAGTGTGTTTTAGGACCTTAAGCTCAAGTGAATGACTTTAACGTTTATTTGATGGAGTGTCATTTGTATTGTAAATGTAAGGTAAACGCTTTAACCATTCTGCTTTTACAGTTTGTCTTTAAACTCTTTGGTTTCACTACGTTAAGATATCAAAGTGTGATTTAAGGTGTGTTGAAGCTGGGGTCTAAATGCTCCCGTCATAGAGCGGTAACGTTTGAGTTCTTCTCACAGCAATAGTTCTATAATCTTGACTTAAAGCGACAGTTCTGCCAGAAATCACAATTCTGTTCCCATTGTATGGGAGTCTTTCTTCAGTGAAACACAAAACAAGATATTTGGAGAAACATCTCAGTGGTTTTGTGTTCATTTGCTCGGAGTCAATGGGGTCGAGTGTTGTTCTTCAAAATATCTTCTTTTGTGTTCTGCTGAAGAAAGATACCTGTACAGGTTTGATGATGATGATGATGATGAAAGAATTCTTATTTCTGTCCGGTTCATAACTGTCAATAATGATTGACAATTAGCATAAAGTTTAGATTAGCGGTATGGTTCTGGACAAAACTTCCAGCCCATCCATGCAGCCAGCATGAATAAGATCAGGGAGCACCGTGAAGACAAGCAGATATAATGAGTTCTTAAAGACATTTATGTGTAACACAAATGTAGTTGAGACTTATGAAAAGGAATAACAGAAGTGGAGTCCAGATTTTGTGAATGTGAGGTGGAGTTGGGGATGGAGGAGGGTAATTTGCTCCTGAGCAAACGATAAGCTGCTTTTATCTGAATGAATTTAGAACGGAAGCTGTGATTGTGTTTCTAAAGGTAGAGGAGGATCAGCTGATGCAAGCTTGACTCACGTGACCCGCCAGAACTAATGCTATACGCTTGATTTTGCTTTGAACTGTCCCTTTAATCACACTTTCCTCTGATCCCTCACTGCTGTAGCTTGAGCTCTGTATGCTAAGACATCACTCTTTTCTTGTGTTCATAGAGAAACACGCCTAGTTGTAGTTAGACTTCATTCTAGTGTACTCGCAATATATAGGAAAGTTTTAGCGTTCTGTTAACTACTATATTGTTATTATTATTCTAAGGTAAGTATAGCAGCTGGTTTGAAGTTTTATGATACAGGTAACTGTTGTTAAACGCATCGCTAGTCACCAGAATACAAAATCCATCTTTACATTCACAGAATGGATGAGTTTGTCACTCGACATGGGTGATGAGCGCGTGAGCGAGACGGCGGCTTCTATGTGGCATACTCTTGTTGCTGTGGTATCGCCATGCTGTTGCCATGGTAACTGCAGTGCGAGAGGATGCAGGCTGAATGAGTGCATTGTTTCACTATGGAATAAGAATCGCATTCACTTTGAATTTTTACATCTCCGAATACGATTCTACAGTGAATACTTGTACAGATTGTGTATATAATGAACAAAATTCTTTTTTCTATGACGATATGAACTCAAGCCTCAATGATACTTTAATATTGAGAGGATCTTTTCACGACGTAGAAGGGTGACGACACGTCGCAGATTTCTTTCACATGCTAAATAAATTGAGTAAAACAAGTGAAGCTGCGGTCAAGTTTTTTCTGTGTATGCACACGCTTCATACTGTACTACACCATCGACTGCAATGCGAACTGTAATGTGTTACGTAATACACACAACTACACCGGTGTGTCGCATACTTCACTGCGCACTGTTTACTGGGGCTTCTGCAGGCACACAGAACCACTCGGTGGACTTCATTTGTATCATAACACGAACAGTAAAATGATTCCAATATTACGCTTTTTTACATAACCAAAACTCTGTCATCATTTACTTGTGTACATCTCATGGGATTGTAAATCTTGAGTCTTTAAGATTGTTTGAGAAATGTCTCAGTGGTTCTGTTCACACAATGGGTTGTTTGATTGTCGATTATTACACTGTCCTGCAGATGAACATCAAGTCTCTCTGACATAATTCTTCACACGTTCGCTTCTCAGGTAGAAGAAACATTGAGAAGTTGTGTTTAAAGGCGAGCTCGTGCGAACTCTACTGTACCGTGCGTGTGTTTCATGAAGCACTTCACCCACCTCCCCCTCTCAACACACCCCCACAATCCTTTGTGAAGCACCCGCTGGCACTTAGTAACGGTCACCTAGCAACAGAGCGGATAATAGTCGGAAGCCCCACCCGCTTCTCTGGCTCGCTCCACCAAAGTTTCGTTCGCCTTTGTCTCGTTGTTCGCGAACCGCACACATTCATGCACATTGACCGTGTCGTACCGGAGCGATGTGCACAGAAAACCACGCGCGATACCGAACCGGGCGGAGCGGTTGCCATGGCAGCATTGCTTAGCATCTCCGCCGTGGCGCTCCGTTGACCGATAGGCGTATGACGTAGGCCTAAAGTATCGCGAGCGCGATTCGACACCACAGCTGGAAGGCAGGAAAATAATGAGAAACATCAGGTTTACTAAGTGTGTAGTATAGCAGTCAGAATAATTGTTTTACCATCACAAAATAAATAATCAATAGAAATCTCTCCAACTAAAGTACAAGAAGCCGTGTGTGTGAAAGATGCGGATCTATTTGCATTTATATTCAAACATGACTAGAATCACAGCGTCCTTTACTGACTTTAGATGCGTCTGACACGCGATTATAAACATTGACAGCACAGAAATAATGACGTCACAGGCGAAGAAGCTGCTCTCGTGTCTGCAGGTCAGAGAGTTCATGAGAGGTCAGAGTTGAAGTCTCGTAGTGAAGACAGCTGGACACCTCTCAGTATTATGGGCCGTCCACTACAGTACGTACAACCTTCGCTTCAGAATGTCTGTTTGTGTTTGGTTCATTTGCGATGTCATTTTGCCATCCAGTGGCAAAGAGAAGAACTACAACATCTCAGATCAAAGTCTCTATTCAACATCCTTATTTAAATCATTTGACTTCAGTGTAGTAGAAAATCAAATACGAAACGTTATAATTTAGTAGTAATTATAAAATGAAGAGTTTGGTTTCAAAAGATTGTTTTGATTCAAGCCATTATAAAAAAGAAAATACAGCTACTTTACACACGATAACATCATAAAAACGTGAATTTTGAATCTTTAAAAGCAGAGTTTTCTCATTTTGGAACAAAACTCTTCAAATAAAATGTGATAAATATGGCATGTCACTCTTCTGGATTATATCATATTGACGTACAGCCTTTGCCTTAAAGTGTTGTTTTATGTTGACAGCCCATAAACAGCAGGCTATGTGCACGTGTAAACTTGTATCAGGAGGTTTTCATATAACATTTAAGACCCTTCGCCTTGTTCCTTTAAGCAACTTCATTTGAACTTGTCGCATACTACAGTATACAACACGATTTTCCCCAATTAAGATTTTAAAGGTTTGTGCGCCCCCTAGAGGACACTCGCGCATCGTACTCGATGAAAACACCCGTTTAAATGTGAAGTGGGATATAATGTAATCAAGTAGACTACAGATCCTAACTGATCGTGGATAAACGACATGACAGACGGTATGCTTTCACCTTAAGAACCGCATGTCAATATAATGTCACGATCAAGTGAGTGAGTGTTTTATTATTCACAAGATTGTGCTCACTCTGGGCTGTCTGATCACGTGATGCTGCCAGTGTTGCTTAGTTACTACAGACAGAAGTAAAAAGAAACCTTTCATTCAGCGCCATTCTAGTACAATATCACTCTATACATCTGCCCGAAAAACAACAGAAAGCATCATTGAAATCCTAATGGTTTAAACGGAAACTATAGTGGTGTGTGTGTGGGTCACTACTCATAATGCGTTGCGTTCTATTGGTGTGATGCTGTGGCCAAAATAAAATCTATTTTAAAACCCAATTGTGTAATTGTTTTAACAGCGAATGATTCATAATGGAAGCCATATGAAAATGGAAATGAAGTCAATCTTATCCAAATGTGTGCGATGTTTTTTTAGGACACCCATCTTTCTGTTCATGTCTTTTGGAAATATCATTTCTCTTTCTGTCATAAGAATTAAGTCCAAATAAATACACGTGATTATCAACGGCAACTTATCACCTGGAATTGTTTACAGGTATGAAAATGATGTGTTTATATGAAGAACGAAGGCTGAGATTACACACAATAATACAAGACTGAGGATCTGAAACTGATGGCTTCATTTATTCTGGAACGTCTTCATACTTTGTGTAGACGTCTGTGTAAATATGTGCACTGTGATTTATCCACACATAGGCCGTTGTGACTCAGTTGCTATGGTAACCATGATGCAAATAGACGTCTGTCTCTTTAGGAGCCGCGGTTCAAGGGATTTGAGTGAACGACGCGACGCGACCAATCATCGACGAGCACAGGCGCGTCTTGTATGAACATTTCTCACCAATATTAGAAAGTGCTGCACTGATAGACACCAGTGAAGTGATTTCTACCCGCGCGGTCAGTGACACTATTGTTGATACGCAAACCCATAAATCGCACACATTGATTCAGAACCCTGATAATAATAATAATAATGATGATAATACTCATATAGAGTCTGATGTTCCCAGTGACGAGAGCACATTGACTACATCTGAACGTCGACGCGACTTGCGAGGATTTGAGGCGTCAGTAAAGCATTACAGATGTGGCATCGCGTTATTGTCGCGTCACACGCGTGTGCGTGATGGATGCGGTGCGCGCGTGAGGGGGGCGGGAGCGCGTGGACCGCTCGAGCTCCTCTCTTTCGTTTCCTGACGTGAGTAAGACAAAAGAAAAAAAAACGGCGAGAGAGAAACGGGCTTCGTGTTTGTTGGATACTGAGGCCCGGACGGTTCCGTGAGGCGGTTGTGCGCGGCGCGTGAGCCGCGGGTCGGTGCGGTCGGAGCGGCGGGCCGCGGGACTCGAGCCCGTGGAGATCAGACGGGCCTGTCCGGTAAAAACATCGTCACATTACCAGCCATTTGTGTTGATGTGTGAGTGCTTTCAGTCATAGTGTTTAACGTTACAGTCCGTTGTTTATTTCCACTCAATGTCTGGCGCCGTGTGTCGCGTTATTTGTTTCCGACGCGTTTGTAAATCCTAACCGATTTCGCTTCTGGAACGAGTTTTCTGCACAGATGCTAAAGCGCTAAAGCTAATGTGCAGTGAAGAAAAAATAAACGCAGAACCGATGATGGACGAGCTCAGCTCATTTCTCGATGTTTCTCGCTCGATATCGTATCGTACGATCGTGACTCCATAATTAATGCCAGATCGGGTCTGAATCTAACAAACAGTCACACAATCTCAGTGCACAATCTCAACTGAAAATCTGACCCGGGACGTTCATTATTAAAACATGTTTTATACGATAACAACGAATCTCGGGTAAAAGGGCCAAATAACACTGCAGACCGCCGCGAGTGTGAAGAGCATCACTGACGCCGATGACCTCACACACAAACAAACAAACAAACAAACAAACAAACAGTAAACACTCTCACACACACACACAAACACTATACGCCTGTCATTGAACCTTTTGTGTCGGGTTATTAGTTAAGAAAACTGCGGCCACAAACTCATTTCTGCTGTATG
Organism: Barbatula barbatula; assembly: GCF_947034865.1. Classification (NCBI taxonomy): domain Eukaryota; kingdom Metazoa; phylum Chordata; class Actinopteri; order Cypriniformes; family Nemacheilidae; genus Barbatula; species Barbatula barbatula. Next base: position 132,057 of record NC_136769.1, on the reverse strand, counting down.
AGAGGTGATAGACACGCGTGCACGCGACTAATGACACCGTTCGCGTGCACGGGACCCGTGAGAAGACTCATAGAGTGTGATGTTGTGATGAGATCTCTGCAGACATTCTTCTTCTTCTTCTTCTTCAGACTTGGTAAAAGTTGCTAGAAAGAATGTGGAAAATTAAACTTGATGTCTATGTTTCGAGTTAGGACAGTTGGGCTAAAGGTATTTCCCAGCATGCTTTGCCTCGGACTGGATATGTAGAGTAAATCTAGAATGTTGTTTTATCCAGTGTTTTGATTGGATGTGTTGTGTGTGGTTTGGTCAGGGTTAAAGATGGAGGTGATGCTATTGTGAATGTTGAAAAACAGTTAAATCAAGTTTCTCTTTCTGCATTTTGAAAAATGCTTCAACATGTTTATGAATAGTAGAGAAATATAACTCAAGTGATGACGACGGTATTTCCTTGAGTTTACATGTGTCATGGTTTTGTCTGTCTGAGTTTTGTTAACTTACTTCATTCAGAGGTGGGGACAAGCCACTTATGGTCGAGTCCAAGCCAGTCTCAAGTCTTAACCATCAAGTCTCGAGTCAAATCTCAAGTCAAGGGTTCACCCAAGTCAAGTCCTAAAAGGTCAATTCTTTCGATACATGTTTTATTTTTGCACAGAAAAGATGAACTTGTATACATATGTTAAGGAAAATCAATTGTAAATATAAATACATTTTAAGTGATGATCACATGCCTATGGTACGTGCTTGAAGTTTGGTTCCAGCAGACACACGTTTTCATATGTTTACACAGACATGGAAATGACAGAATGTCAACCTTATAAAGTAAGTATTGTGACTGAAAATCTGCCTATTATATGTTTTATAGATATGATGCTGTAATACTTGTGCTGTCCATTATAGGGCACAGTCTAGTGATGGGAATCTCGGATCATCTTATTGACTTCGATCTTAAATCCGAGAATATTTGTTTTCTATTTGAACTGGTTTCATTATTTTACAACACAAATAGTTTTTTGTTATTGTGAGTGTACACAAAGAAACAGATTTGAACGATGAATTTATTCTTGTCAGTATGACCAAAACGTTTTTAAAGAGTTTTTTAAGTGCAAGTGATTGCACCGGCGCGTGCGTCCATGTCAGCCTGTAATGCAATCTAAGCGAGCTGCTATTCAGCTTCCACACAAACACTTGCGCACATTTAATATATAGCCTACATGTAATATAGAGAAGCCCCTTCATTTTAAGATGCCCCCAACATAAATATTCGGGCTATGCCACTGTTATAGCCAAATTCCACAATATATGTACTTATGAGATGAGGCCTACGTAGGCCTATCAGTGATGATCACATTTCTAATAATAAAAAACAACCACGGCCAAATGATGACAAACAGAATTTTTCAAGTCATTGTCAATTCTTTCACTTTAAATCAAGTCAAGTCTCAAGTCACTTGCTCTCAAGTCATAGTTAAATAATTTTCTTACTTCAATCAAGCAAGTCATGAAAATGTGAGTCACATTCACGGATGAGACTCGTATAATATGTTTGATTTGTTAGGGCAATAGTTTTGTTATTATGTTACTTATAAGATGTAGAAGGGTTGTTGTTGTGTCATTGGTTTGGTTAGATCACAGTGATCTTACAGTGTCATATCAGGATATATTGTGAAACATGTCGCCGATGGTCAGAATTGTGCCGTTGCTCAGTGGTGATGCTCATGCGTGGTACGATAATGTTTAACGGTTTGCTTTTAGTCTTTGAGTTTGTTGAGATCCTCTGGTAAAACATTGGTTGGTGACATGGCTTTTTATTGTCACACCATGTTTACACCGGACGCAACCGGGGTGCCGCGACAAGACAAAAGACATAAGAAAAGGATTAGAACCCATTGTAACTGTATATTTTGTCCACACTGGATACAGCTCGGTACGGAACCCATTAAGAACAAGCAGGTCGCCATGTACCTGTTGTAACGGGTGTAGATACGGTGTCACACAACATACAATTGAACAGAATTAGTTTTGTCATCATTTTATATGCTTTATTGTATATATGGTTAAATGTTTATGTGGAGCTGTTGTTTTTGAAGCAGCTTTGTTTTTTTTGTTTTTTTTAGCTAAATGTGTCTGACTGGATCAAGCAAAGAAAGGAATTCAAATGTTAATTAATACCATATGTATCATTTTAAGTTTCTTATCTTTTTTTATTCTTAAAATTCTAAAAGTGTAGGAACAGTGAAAACCAGGTCTTCCAGTGTGATTTTGAATCTAACTTGAATTCATTGAAGGACCGTATACAGCATTTTAAATGATGTCAACAATACTATTTGTGTGGTTATTTGTATTTTGTGTGACAGTGAAAATGCCAGCAGCAGGATTGAACATAACCATTGACATTTCCTGGAATTAATCGTTCTTGTTCTGTTTCCCATATTCTGAGTTTCTGAACCACATGTTCTATGTTTAATATAAGTATATTTTCAGAATTACGTTATATGTCTTTCTACCGTCGGTCCAAATTTGGGAAGCACTTGTTTGAACACCTGTGTTCCTTTGAAGTTCACTTGAGTTGTTATATGAATGTATGATGTATGAATGTAACAAAAGCGGTAAAATCTGGATTATTTATGTGCTGTGTTTTCTCATTGTTTTCAGACCCTCTCAAAAAAAGAAACCTACAACAGTGAGAGGACACCACTGTACAGGCAACTGGATGGCATAACACTGGCCACGGACCACCAATACTGACGATAATGGATAAGAGTTGGACCAGCAAAGAAACAAATGAGAAGAAAGGGATCCTGCTGGAATGAAGAGTTTATATGGAAACGTCATATGTTTGGATAGATCTGAGCGATATTTGATAACACAATTTCGAAGAAAACATGACTGGAGAGAGCATAAAATCCTCATTACACATAAATCATGATCATAAACTCTTGATGTTTTTGATACTATCTGCAGTTTCAGTGAATATATGTGCCAAATGTTTTATCAATGAACTGTTATAATCCCACTGCATGGCTGCTACATACATTTGCACAGTTACCAGAAGGCAAAGACTCAACTGAGTTGTGTTTTTGGTGAGGTATTTTTTACTTTCTGGCTGGCAGAGACATTTTGTGACAACACTAAACCAGTTTTATTTTACACAGCCCTTTGAAAATCGTGCCAAGCCACGTAGTGGCAATTGTGACACCATTTTTGTTAATGAATGTGCTGCTGCTATATTTTTCATTGACTCGTGTCATTTACTTCTCTAATTCAAGCAGCACATCGGATCTGCTGTTTTATTTTCTAAAACTCACTTTGAATTGGCAGACATTTGCTGGTGTCTCCTGCATTGCCACTACATATGTGGCTACAGTTTCACTTTTTGAAATCTTAAGTATTAAGTCATGTTTATATGATTTTTTGTACCAATATTTAGCTTCTGGGAAAGCTGAAAGAAAACATTCCAATTTAACATTTGGATTTTTTTCAAAAACGAATTGCCAGTTAAAGCTCATCCAAAACTCAGAAAATGCAGAATTTCCCTAACAGTCCAATACCACTTCATCCAGGATTTAGCCGGGGAGGAAGTGTCATCAGTTCTCCGTATCCGTCCCACACTTCAGACCTTCAGATTTCCCCCAGATCCTCGGAGGACTATGCTGCCATGCAGCAAGCTCAACCTAACCTGCACAGTCACGGGCAGCACCTGCACCTGCGAAGCCAACAACATCTTCTACATGCTTCTCCTGTACATTCTTATGGATCTAGGAGGGTGACTGGAGAGATGATCCAGGGAAATGCTCACAGTGGAAGCTCTTACGGTAAAGAGAGTATGGACTATTATTTTTCAGTAAGTGGAAGGGAAAGAAGTCGCAGAGGATATGGTGCAGGATTTAGGTACACAAACATGGACGGACATCAGTATCAACATTTATCTGGCTCGGGGTCGTCGTCTGGAATAATTTCTCCTTACCCAATGGATTACGGCTCAAACACTGCGTCTGGAGTTGGGGCTGCTAGAAGTAGTAGTAGTAGTAGCGGCAGTGGTGGTGCTGGTTCATTTTCTCCCTCCCAGCAATATGGTATGACCCATAACACTCCAGTACAATCAGGTACTCCAATGCAACAACGCCAGCATGGTCAGAAATATCTCTCCCATCAAGGATTACAACATCATCGGGCATACTCTCTTTCCGGTAACCGAGTACCCTCCCAGTTTGGTCACTATGCTCCCATTAATGCAACTTCGGGCTCTACTGGAATGTATCACTCCCCACCACAAAGATACGACATGAGCAGCAGCGGCAACAGCATGGATGCCAAAATGAATAACTCACCTACTCGTTCCAATCCAAGTGCATCTACTTTAAACAACTGTGAGAATGTGGGACAAAGCTACTCTTCTGCTACTCTCACGCCATATTCACCGCAGTCCCTTCACAAGCATACCCCTCAATCTCAGCGTGCCTCCCAGAACACCATAGCGGGTTATGACCCTTCCCTCAAAATGCTGCATCATCCCCCTGCACACCCAAAAATCTCCAATTCCTCCATCCAATCCAGTCCTGCTCTGCCTCCACCCCCCACCCAGGACATTCCTAAATCTCCAATGCACTCCCAAAATCAACAGACTCGCATTCATCAAAACTACAGCCCCATATCCAATCCCTCCCCTGCTCCATCTGCTGTACAGTCTCCAGGCTGCAGTTCTTCATCCTCTCCACTCATGGGCAGTTCAGAGGGAAACAGTACAGTTGCCCAGATGCAGGCGTCATCCCAGCCCTCTGTTTTAAATGTTCATAGCAGCCAAAGCCACGGACGGCTTTTGCAGGCTGTGCCTCAAGTGAGCCCAACTCCTAGCTCTAACAGTAGCGTCAGTAGTTGCGGTAGCAGTCTGAATACAGTTGGTTTTGGCCACAATGCAGGGATGGGTCAACAGGCCGCAAATCAGAACCGAGCAGCCCTAGGGCCTCATAGGGGGGGGACAGGAGAAGACGGCTCGCTTTACCACGCTGACGCTGGTCTAAATAGCCTCAATGCTCTGACATCTCAAGTGGAGAATTTGCCTAACACAGTGCAACACATGCTGCTAACAGACACTGTGCTTTCCCAGAAAAAGAGCAGAGAGCAGGGATCTCAGTTAGTGCCTGCAATCCAAAATAAATGTGTAAGTTCCAGTGTCGGTGGACAGCCCGCAGCAAATGTAGAAAGGTCTGAAACTAAGGGGGATCAGCATAAAAAAATCAAACAGGCAAATGGAACTACCAGTGAATCCGGGCCAGCCAGCTACCCATCATCGCAGACCCACATGCTGTTAGAACATAGTCAGCATGGGTTAGATCTGCAGGTTTCAAAACAACCGGCTTCTGGTTCTCAATCAAAGACACCAGAGAATTCCTCACCACCACCACCACGGTCTGTTCCTACACCTGCAGAACCCAGCACAAAGCCTCCATCTACTACTAAATCTACACATCAGAAATGTGTGTCGGAAAAAAACATTGGTCATGCCGATAATGATGTAATGAAGGGGCAGAAGATTGTTAAAGATGAAGAAAATGAGGTTGAAATGGGAGATCCTCCCTGTCACAGAGAAGAATTAGGGAATAGTTTTACTTGTGCAAGGGAAGTACACTCTGTATCTCCCTTACAGAATAAAGCGGAGACTGATGCCCAGAAGTGTGAGGATCCAAATAAACACGTACATATTTCCGAGCTGCATAACGTTGGAGGTGTTGGGGTCATCGTTTCTGCACGATCTGAAATGAACGCTGAATCCAGTAAGCACTCAGCAGCCAAGTCTTCACGGTGTGCAGTTTCTCATTACCCAAACAAACAAGGCTGTCCTGAAGAGCAACATGATGTCAGCATCATTAGAGAGACAAGAAATCACAATGGAGACAGGGAGATCTGCATGGAAACATATGTTTCACCATATGATGTGTCTCCTAAAGAAGAAAGTGGCCAGAACATAGCCCCAAATAATTCACACGGCCATTTGTATAAATACAATAATCCTGAGGTACATTACAACACCTGCATGAGCACAAAGAATAAGGGAAAGTCTGGACCAGCGAGTGAAGCGGGCACAAATAGATACCCCAGTCATCATCAGTTACAGGCTAGCTATGGATCTATTGCCAGGAAGGACATTAGTGTTTTTGCTGGTGAAGGTGGGAGAGGGGTTGTATCGAAAGATCTTGAAAGCAGTTCTCAGTTTCAGCCATCATTTCCCAGTCTTTTGCAAGAAGTCCTTCAAGGTCATCATTTAGATAGACGCTACGGACATCCTGATCAGAAATCTAGCGTTGGTAATCGATCTCAAAATCACCGTTATCAAACTAGACTACCATACAGTACGATTGAAAATTTGAGCTTGCATGGAATGGCTGGAACGAATGTCCTGTTCAATCAAATAACCACTGGAAAAACACCAAATTTCAGTCAAAATCAGGGACCGGATAAAAAGTTGGCGTTAGTCCCACATCATCCCACTTGGGATTCTGAAGCACAAAGACCCAACCTGACTCATGAAATGCCCTTAGAAAAAGGCAAAACCAGTCTGTCTCCCAGCCACATGCAGCAAACATCAGATCCCCCAACAGGAGCCCCCCAAAAGCACATTAATTTAGCTGATTATTCTTTGCAGCATCGGAAAGCATCAAAATATGGCACTTCTCCCTCTGCTGTGGAGCAACTGCTGTTACAAGAAAATGAGCCGTTAACATGTGCAGTTGGTCCTATTAGTCAGACATCATCTTCAGGAAGGCGGTCAGTTATCTGTGACGTGTCTCCTTCGCGACGCACAACACCAGAGAGAGACAGAGGAACATCTGGCCCTTCAGTCATTCAGCAATCATTTTCATCTTCAAATGACCAAGACTGCAGCAAGGAGGATATAAAGGTAAAGAATGAGCGAAACAACGAGGACACACCAAAGATTGATCATGCAGGTCATAACGCTGATGGATTCTGCAGCACACCAGCCGTTATGCATCCTCACAAGTCCCTTCACCCCTTTGTAGATGTCGGTTCTGACTCGGAAAGGATCAATCGTGTCAAAGGCACCTGTGAACCAGCCAGCAACCTGACGCATTTTACTCAAATGTCCTCAAATCTGAGGCACCAGTCATATTCCCAGGCTGTGGATGCTTTCCGAACTTATGTGTTTAGTGACACCATGGACGGCCCAAAGATTATGTCCCACTCTACTCCTCATCGTCCGTTCCACACAGGTACAGCATATTCTAAAACCACACCCTCCCCTAACAAATTACAAGCTTTTTCACCGAGTGTACCTCCTCAAGACCAACCTGACTGGACTTCTGACAGATACAGGCTGAAAGATATGGACAGGCATGTTTCACAGAGACTAACTGAACACAAGTCCCAGTCTCCAAGTGATATTCTGCCGAGTCAGCATCACGTATCATCTCGACAGCACTCTTATTCTGCTTCACACTTTGACTTGAAAATGTGGGATGTTTATTCAGAACCCGCTGCAGTCCCTCGTGAGCATGTTGGTTCTCCGCCAGTCACAAATACTTTTCCTAAACTAAGAGAAGGGGACAAGAAGAGTGCAGAAGAATCTGCCAAATCTTTCCACTCACTGACTCCGGAGGGCGGCATCAGCCTGGCTGGGCACACCAATAAGGCATCCCAAGGGAGACAGCAGGGCCAGAGACTCACCAAAAGCGGAGGATCAGCTGAAACAAACCCCTTAATCATGAGAAGGAGAGTGAGATCCTTTATTTCTCCTATTCCAGCTAAGAGGCAGCATCATGATGGTCCAGTTCAGCGACCAGCACCATCTTATCACTCTCCATCGTCTCACTCTGATTCTAGACATGTAAGCAACAACTCTTCTGGCAACACTGATACTCAGCCAAAACTGGCTTCCCCTACGACACAGCAATCCAATGCTAACTCGCCTCCGCAGTGCAAAACAAAGATTCTTCCCCCAAGAAAAGGTCGTGGTCTCAAACTGGAAGCCATCGTGCAGAAAATCACTCCCAGCGTAAAGAAAATGACATCCATTAATAGTCACGTAGATTCTGATTACTTAGACGTATCTCTCTATGCCTCTGACTTACCTGATCCTGAGGGTGGCGCTTCGTTTTCTAGTGTTGCTCAGGGAGACGAGGGCTGTTTATCTTACCTCGATGATGCTCCTACGTTAAACGATCTAATGCCATATCGAGCAGTTGAAGATGCCTACCCTTGTGATTCTCAGTCTCTTAAACCGGTGGCAGCAACATCAACCTCAAGTGGTGCCCTCAGAGGTTTGCCAAAAGATTTTGATTTTGGATTAGGTGCTGCTGGATCATCTGGCTCTTTGGTGGGTGAAAATGACAAGGATGACTTTACTTTGTTAGGACCCCTGCCACCTCCACCTCCATTGCCTTGCCCTGTGCAGGGATCTCCTCCTCCATCCTCATCTGCATTGTCTGACATACAGCAGTTCACAAACACCTACCAACAGCTGGAAACCAGGCGCGGTGAGCAGTCGGCTGCTAACCTGCTCAGGCAAAAACTGCAAGAAACTGGCATGGGCTTCGATGAATATGCCGCTGGGGATTACTACGGTACCGCTGCTGGTCATAGCCCTGGGCATCACCATCTTTCCAGAGCTCCTCAGCACCAGATGACCTCTCTCAATTCATCAAGCTCAGAGTCCAAACTATCAGATAACATGGTGCCTAAAGGTTACTTTCCATCGGGTAAGAAAAAAGGACGCCCGGTAGGCAGTGTGAACAAGCAGAAACGTGCACAAACTCCAATCCAGAATGCAGCAGCTAGCATACCTGCTGGCCCTCTTGCCTCACCTTCGACTCCCCCCCAGTGTGATCCAGCCTCAAACTTTGCAGGTGACGTGCCACAAACATCAACTCCACCTTACCAGGAACCCTGTCCATCAGTGGAGCCTCCAGTTCAAATCCAGATGATGAAAGTGGACACAGAGAATGAAGAAACCCAGCTTGAGGAAGACGTAAAGCCTGCTAGACACAAACAGAAAAAAGGAAAAGAGGGCAATGAAGCTGTTGATTCAGGTGGCGGGCAGGGGAGGAGGAGGAGAGGAATGTCTTCCAAAGAGGAGATGGACGTTCAGGCTAGCAGCAGGGGAAACATGGGCCTTTGTGGAATATTCTCAGATGCCAGAAATAACGTTTTCTCCCCTTACATACATGTGGAGAAAAAGATTGCAGAGATTGGGGCAGTTTGTACAATAGTCAATGGAGAGGAAGAGAAATCCAAAAGTGGAGCCAAAGCAGGTCATTTTGGGGTGGATGTCCTGTTAAACACATCAGTGTCATCTCAGCTGGTAAGAAGAGAAAAGGAAAATGAAAGGAGCAAGGAAAGTTGGGTATCTGAGCAGGTTGATTCTGCTTTGCAGTCAGGGAAGACACTTCCTTCATCTGGATTTGTTCTACCAGGGCCTGTGACAGCAGAGACCGGACACACTGGCCGTCTTTTATGCTGCCTTTGCCAGAAGTGGGCTAATTACAAAAATCTCGGGGATCTTTATGGGCCATTTTACCCTGCTGAGTATGTCGCCAAGCTTCCTAAGAATCCACCTCAAATCCGCCAAACCTTGTCCTACCACGGGCCAACCGCCACAGGACTCAATGTGACCGTTTCAAGAGACTCCCCTCCACAGGATAGCCGTTTGCAAGACCCTCAAAATGTCAGATCGTCTACAGACAGCAATTGCACAACAATTCAAGCAACAAACCCAACATCTCTGGCCACTACTGTTGGCACCGCCTCTCCTGAGGAAATGCCTTTCCAGAACACTAAGACCAGCAGCTATGCCTCAAAGGTTGCCACTCACAGCCGGGATCAGCAAGCAGATCAACAGGCAAGTGGTACAGGAGCATCAAAAGTGCAAGATGCGGATAGCGTAGTTGTACTGAAGCAGCTGCAGCAAGAAGATTCACAGCAGAGGCCCCAGCACCGGAAACTCACGTCTCATCCTCGCTTTAAAAGAAGACACAAATCCAGCGAAGATTTACCAGGAAGAATCCCTATCAACAGCAAAGCATCGCTGCCGTTCCAGCCTCCTCCGCCCAGCCTGGACTTCATGGGTCCCATGGGCCAGCTCGCCCAGCTCCCGCTGGTGCCCCTAGATCCTGAGGAGCTGTGGGTCCACGAGAGCTGCATCGTCTGGACCAGCGGCGTTTATCTAGTTAATGGCAGACTCTACGGCCTTCAGGAGGCGCTGGATGGTGCCAGGGACGCAGTGAGTTTGTATGATGTGACATTGGCTAGAGCAGATGTGAATTGCCGTATTTTTTATGTTTGCTTGTTTCTCTTGCCCTTCCTCAGAGCTGCACTCATTGCGACATGGTTGGCTCAACACTTGGCTGCTACAGTAAAGGCTGCACACACCGGTACCACTACCTTTGTGCCATCGAGGCAGGTGAGACGTGAAAGCCTTTAGTGTTTGTGACAGGTTCTTTGTGATCGTTTGAGTGACCCCTTATGTTCAATTGTTCTCCTTTCTTAAGATTGCTCTCTAAATGAAGAAAACTTTTCTCTGAGGTGTCCAAAGCACAAGGTAAGAGAGCCCAGGCTCACCACTAACGTGTCCACACCGGATTTGATTGTTTTACTCTGTGTGTGCTGTTCTGTTTCGACAGAGCAATAGAATTGCTAAACCTGGAGCTGCATATCTGGAGCAGTCGGAGAGAGGGTGAACACACACCGAACAATTGACACACACATCAGACGTGAGTATGTTCACATTCATGTTGATAAAAAGCTATGAATGGTGTTGCTATTTGAAAAGAAATTGCATCTGTGCTCTCACGTGTCTCAGCAGGAAGATGTCTGTGTACCTGCCTGTGTGACACCATTGTGCTTACGGATGGAGTTGCCATGGAGACGTTTTGGAATGTAAAAAAACTTTCTCAACAAAAAAATCTAAAACACTAGGAACTATGAGAAAACTGGTATGTAGCGGTTTTCCATCGGAGGACACGCAACAATCGAAGCAGATGAAACGCTAACTGCCTTCAGTTCACTTTCGAATCCATTGTTTGAGTCCATCTTTGACATTTGTTAGTTCTTTCTATTGGAGCTGAGATTTGGTGTGTTGGACACAGAAGACTGAAATGAGGGACCAAGTTGGCCGCAGTGTATTTCCGTGTGTTCTGTGTCGTATTTTAATCCTGATTTCTTTGATCGTTTTCGTCAGTATTTTAATCCATAGATTCAGATTATTCTTCATATCACTGATCAGAACCTGAAGGAGGACCAGAATGCCGACCCCGTTGTGACATCATTGAACATTCTCGTGGAATGTGGTGTTCCGGTTGCCACAGAGACATTGTTGTCATGGAGACCACACATCTGTTGCCTTTGAAGGTGTGCCTGTGTGAGCGAGCGAGAGAGGGCGTGTGAGTGAAAGTTTTGCCGTGTGTTTGCTTGTGTCTGTTCTTTTGAAAAGTGTTCTTATCGTCACCTCCAAGACGTTTGCGCTGCAGATGGACATTACGTGACATTATGAGCCGCACCATGTCTCAGCTGAACTCTTGAGAAGGGATTCACCTGCCATTCCGTTTTGACAAACATTCCTTCACCATTTCAAGAAAAAAACGTCGGCATTTGTGCAAATCTCCGTCTTCAGAACAATCGCTATCATTTTTTTATTCTTTTAAAAATAAAGCGCAATGAAAAGAATGACCAATATGAAAACATTGTTGTACTAGAAAGCTGTTAATATGCTTCTGACCCATGAATACAGTATTACCATGCATCAGTATGTTTCTTTTTTCTTTTCTGCTTTTTGTGTCCGTCTTTGTCTTCTCGTATGATCAGTGTTCTTTTACAGTTTCTGCAATATTTTGAACAGTCTTTAAAGCAAATGTGCCACAAAAGGTTCCTCAGACCATTTCTTACCTTTTATAGTCTAAAGCATTGGTCTTCAACCGGGGGTCTGCTGCCCATGGGGTGTCCATGGGGGAACTGCAATGGGTTCGCTAATTACTGTTTACTCCCAGGCAACTTTTTATATTTAAATATTTAAACCATGGGTACAAAAGTATTTCATCCAGTGTTCTCTTAAAGGTGCGCACGTGCACAGACGTGCAGACTCATTGAAGCTCTTGCGTATTGCAATTTAAACCTGCGTGCTGACAAAAACATCCACTCAGGCAGCAGAACAACGTTGAAGACCCCAGCTCTAAAGAAGCTTTTATCACTATAAAGAATCTTTAAAGAAACCGAACGCTGAACCGTACAGACAACAGTGATTCTTCTATGGTATCTTTTAGCATCTTCGTTTTTTAGTGTTTGAATTATGTACCCTGACATTGTGTTATTTTAAAAGTCAAGTCAGCTTTATTCATATAGCGCTTTTTACAATTTTCATTGTTACAAAGCAGCTGTACAAGAAAACATTGACTATAAGCAAAACTTAAAAGGTTATTCAAGTCCAAGGAAGTTTATGCCTCTTCAGAATTACAGACGTAGTTCATCCAAAATAATAATAATAAACAATGGAAGTCAATATGGAAACTTGATGAATAAAGGATGAAAGCTTTAACTATGAAATGAAGAGTCATTGTAGTGTTGGGAAGGATTTACAAGATTGTGTTGTTAGGATTATAGCTAGAGAGACCGAGAGACAAAGACAGAGATTTGATTTTATTTTAAACTTTATATTTGTTCACTTCAGTTCAACATGTAAAAATAATTTACAGTTACAAAAAATACCAACATGGTATCCACATATAGAAACTTTAACGTACATCTTCAAAAAACACCACATACTTCAATACAATTCTACAAAAAGAAAACTGAAAATCTTAAAACACCTTCACATAAAGTACAAAGAGCATCTTCGTAACACAACTGATCAACAAAAGCATCACAATTATTCATGGCTTTATAAAAATTAAAATCATCCAGAATTCTCGCTTTCACAAGACCTTTAAAAACATAAATTACTTCTTGTCCTGTTTTACTTTCAATCTTATTTTTCCTACTAATATAAATGGCAAGTTTAGCTTGACCAACAATAAAATTCGAAAGTTGACTTTTTTTTCTCATTGAAAATGTATATTTTGGTCCAAAAATAAAAAGCTTAGAAGAAAACATTTCTCCAAAATTAGAAAATAACACCGTAAGAATATCAAATAAAACTGTAAGTCTATCACATTCCATAAAACAGTGAAAAATTGTTTCCCTCAAACCACAAAAGGGACAACCCATCTGTACAAAAGAGTTAACACCAACTGCGCCATGTAAAATTTTCCACTGAATAACTCCAGCTCTTTTTGTTAATGGTGGATTATACAAAACTCTCCAATTTGAACAACAATCCTCTCCTGGTATGACTTATACCAGGCATTGATTCACAAGACACATCAAATTGTGCTCCATCAATTAAAGGCTCCTCTAACAACCAAAAAAGAGAATTACATTTCATTTTCTGCTTAATAAAATGTCCCCAAACTTTAAACAGTCCCTTATAAAAAGGTGTCAAACCATGAATGGACACTTTGTTACAGTCATTTAAAAACAATGTAACATCCAGGCCTAAACCACCAGCTTGTCCTAAAATAGTGCTGGTTACATGTCTCCAAACAAGATTTGTTGGTCCTGTTAGATATCTTTTGATATACTGAAAGCGAAAAGTTGCACATCTGCTTGCTAGATGTATTAAACCTTGTCCTCCTTCCTTCTTCTGAAGATAGAGCACCCCTTGTGGTACCCAATGCAGTTTATCCCAAAAGAAGTTGACCAAAATAGACTGCAATTTTCCAAGAAGTCCAACAGGGGGATCCACACAAGCCAAACGATGCCATAAAGCAGAAGCCACTAAATTGTTTATTATTAACACTCTTCCTCTATAGGATAACTTTGGAAGCAGCCATCTCCACTTCTCAAGTCGTCCATGCACTTTCTCCAGAAAATCATCCCACTTTTTCTGTAACATTTCATCATTACCTAAATAAACTCCAAGGTATTTAAACCCTTTCTTATTCCATAACAGTCCATTCAGTAAAGTAGGAAGTCCATTCTCCCATTTTCCAAAAGCGACTGCTTCACTTTTTGTCCAGTTTACCTTCGCAGAAGAAATCAAACTGAAATCCTTAATAATGGACTGTAACACATTTAAATCTTTTTGACCATGTATTAAAACAACAATATCATCTGCATAAGCAGACAATTTAAAAGACATTTCATACGAAGGTAGTTTCCACCCTTCAATCATATTTCTGATTCTGATTAACAAAGGTTCAATAGACAGAGTATACAACATACCTGACAAGGCACAGCCCTGCCTAATTCCACGTGAAATTTTAAAAGGTGCACTTAAACCACCATTAACTTTTAAAACACTTTCAATGTCCCGGTACAAAACTTTAATCATATTAATAAAAGTACTATCAAGCCCAAACCCCTCCAGCATCTTCCAAAGATACAGATGTTCTACTCTGTCAAATGCTTTTTCCTGGTCTAATGAAATTAACCCAGTATTCATCTCCAAGAGACTGGAAACATCTAAAATGTTCTTAATCAAGTATACGTTATCCAATATTGATCTGTTTGGTATACAGTATGTCTGATCAATGTGGATATCTTCCCCAATTGCTTCTCTGACCCTCTTAGCCAAAGTCTTTGAAAGGATCTTAAAATCAGAACACAATAATGAAACAGGACGCCAATTTTTTATATCTCTTAAATCCCCTTTTTTTGGTAAAAGAGTAATAACAGTTCTCCTGCAGTTTATTGGCAAAACCCCTTCAGCTAGACTGTTATTAAAAACTGCCAACAGATCATCTCCTAAAACATCCCAGAATTTCTTATAAAACTCCACAGGGAGACCATCCATCCCAGGTACTTTACCATTTTCCATGCTCATTAAAGCTTCATAAAGTTCACTTTTAGATAAAGGTTTCTTTAATTTATTATTAGCACCTTTTGAAACCTTAGGTAGATCTTCAAGAAATGTTTTTCTAGATCTTCCACCTCCCTGTATTCACTTTTATATAGATCAGTGTAAAACAGTCTAGCCCTATTTCTTATGTCACTAAAATCAGTGAGTTCTCTTCCATTAGCTGACAAAAGTGTATGAATATACCGACTTTGGCCACCCTTTTTCTCCAAGCTAAAGAAAAACTTAGTTGGGGAATCCATCTGTACTACATTTTGGAAGCGTGAGCGAACCAATGCTCATTGTGCTTGCAACCCTAACAGGTCATTCATTGCTCTTTTTTTGGTTTTAAGAGCTTCCTTCCAACTCTGATTTCCTGTAGACTCCGTCAAATTTTGCAATTTAACAATTTCAGTCTCTAGCTCTTTTAATGATCTAGCAATGTCCCGGGAAACATAGAAAGTGTATTGCTGGCACAGTTGCTGTATTTTAACTTTTCCACAGTCCCACCATTGTTGAAATGTGCTATAAGAACTTTTCATTCACTTTCCTTAAAAGATTTCCAAAAAATCATAAAACGCATCTTTAAAAAACTGATCCTCAAGAAGTGTAACATTAAAATGCCAATAAGCACTTTGGGACTTTATATTAACAATAAAACAATCAAAAACCACAATGGAGCGATCAGTAAAACTAACAGGTGTTATTTCACAATTCTTACCAATTCTCAATTGATGCTTAAAACAATAAAATCTGTCTAGCCGAGCCATTGAAACAAAGTTTTCTCTAGTCTGCGCCCATGTATACTGTTTTGTATTTCCATTAAAAACTCTCCAAATGTCACACAAATCGTGTATATTGGCAAGCTTGACCATTGCTCTCTGTGAGGGCATATGAGGCTCTTTATGATTCCTATCTAATTTGCAATTTTCTGTGCAATTAAAATCCCCACCCATAAACATGTAATCCTCTGTGTTACATTTTGACAATAGTGTATCAATTTCATTCAAAAAGACCACTCGATTTACCCCTAAAGTGGGAGCATAAATATTTATAAAAACTAAGTTCACATTCCCAAACTGAGCTTTCACAGCCATTAGATGCCCATCCACAACATTTTCAACATGACACGATACTGGCGTAAACTTTTTCCGAAAATGTATTGCTACTCCCCCACTAACAGAATTTTTATGGGTCAAAAAAATGTCTCCTTCCCATTCCTTCCTCCAATCCACTTCATTAGCACAGTCACTATGAGTTTCCTGTATTAACATGACATCAACTCTCTTTTGTTTAATCAACTGAAAGAGTAAAGCTCTTTTTTGAAAATTGCTCCATTTATATTCAAAGTCCCCACTTTAATTCTACTCATATTAGTAGAGGAAAAAGGTTGAACAAAGCAACATATCAAAAATAAAAATACAAAGATATTATGCCATCTCAAATTCATCATTTAACATTTAATATTTTGATTTTATGCACTATTTTCTTAAGCCTAAAGACTTCTTGTTCAGTGAATCCATCATCCCCTGTATCTTTACTCAGTATTTTAACTGAATCCAGGAATCTTTGCCTATCTGGAAAGAAAGTTTCAACTTTCACTCTCTTCATTCCTTTAGTAGTTTGTAAGAATTTCTTTATTTTCTCTAAAGTATAAGCAGTTCTTTCTGATCTCCTTGTAGCAACAGATTTAATAGAATCTGAAGATTCACTTTCACTTCCAGGTGCTGAATCATTAAAAAAACTATTATCAGAATCAGCATCTTTCTCTTTCACACTTAAATCATTATGCTCTTCTAGTTTCTTCATTTTTCCTAGTTTTCCTCTCTTTCTGGTCTTTCTTTTTATTGCAGGAGTTTTAAAAAACGAATCATCTTCCGCCATGTCAACGTCATCCACACCTAACTCAGCTACAACAGCAGTTACACTGATTTCTTGCACGAGATGTTTATCTTTTTCGCTGCTTAAAACAACACTCTCATCCGTATTTATCTCGACATTCACCTCTGCATTGTGATCAAGAACATTCTCATCCGTATTTATCTCGACATTCACCTCTGCATTGTGATCAAGAACATTCTCATCCGTATTTATCTCGTCATTCACCTCTGCATTGTGATCAACAACATTCTCATCCGTATTTATCTCGACATTCACCTCTGCATTGTGATCAACAACATTCTCATCCGTATTTATCTCGACATTCACCTCTGCATTGTGATCAACAACATTCTCATCCGTATTTATCTCGACATTCACCTCTGCATTGTGATCAACAACATTCTCATCCGTATTTATCTCGTCATTCACCTCTGCATTGTGATCAACAACATTCTCATCCGTATTTATCTCGACATTCACCTCTGCATTGTGATCAAGAACATTCTCATCCGTATTTATCTCGACATTCACCTCTGCATTGTGATCAACAACATTCTCATCCGTATTTATCTCGACATTCACCTCTGCATTGTGATCAACAACATTCTCATCCGTATTTATCTCGACATTCACCTCTGCATTGTGATCAACAACATTCTCATCCGTATTTATCTCGACATTCACCTCTGCATTGTGATCAACAACATTCTCATCCGTATTTATCTCGACATTCACCTCTGCATTGTGATCAAGAACATTCTCATCCGTATTTATCTCGACATTCACCTCTGCATTGTGATCAACAACATTCTCATCCGTATTTATCTCGTCATTCACCTCTGCATTGTGATCAACAACATTCTCATCCGTATTTATCTCGACATTCACCTCTGCATTGTGATCAAGAACATTCTCATCCGTATTTATCTCGACATTCACCTCTGCATTGTGATCAAGAACATTCTCATCCGTATTTATCTCGACATTCACCTCTGCATTGTGATCAACAACATTCTCATCCGTATTTATCTCGACATTCACCTCTGCATTGTGATCAAGAACATTCTCATCCGTATTTATCTCGACATTCACCTCTGCATTGTGATCAACAACATTCTCATCCGTATTTATCTCGACATTCACCTCTGCATTGTGATCAACAACATTCTCATCCGTATTTATCTCGACATTCACCTCTGCATTGTGATCAACAACATTCTCATCCGTATTTATCTCGACATTCACCTCTGCATTGTGATCAACAACATTCTCATCCGTATTTATCTCGACATTCACCTCTGCATTGTGATCAAGAACATTCTCATCCGTATTTATCTCGACATTCACCTCTGCATTGTGATCAACAACATTCTCATCCGTATTTATCTCGTCATTCACCTCTGCATTGTGATCAACAACATTCTCATCCGTATTTATCTCGACATTCACCTCTGCATTGTGATCAAGAACATTCTCATCCGTATTTATCTCGACATTCACCTCTGCATTGTGATCAAGAACATTCTCATCCGTATTTATCTCGACATTCACCTCTGCATTGTGATCAACAACATTCTCATCCGTATTTATCTCGACATTCACCTCTGCATTGTGATCAAGAACATTCTCATCCGTATTTATCTCGACATTCACCTCTGCATTGTGATCAACAACATTCTCATCCGTATTTATCTCGACATTCACCTCTGCATTGTGATCAACAACATTCTCATCCGTATTTATCTCGACATTCACCTCTGCATTGTGATCAACAACATTCTCATCCGTATTTATCTCGACATTCACCTCTGCATTGTGATCAACAACATTCTCATCCGTATTTATCTCGACATTCACCTCTGCATTGTGATCAACAACATTCTCATCCGTATTTATCTCGACATTCACCTCTGCATTGTGATCAACAACATTCTCATCCGTATTTATCTCGTCATTCACCTCTGCATTGTGATCAACAACATTCTCATCCGTATTTATCTCGTCATTCACCTCTGCATTGTGATCAACAACATTCTCATCCGTATTTATCTCGACATTCACCTCTGCATTGTGATCAACAACATTCTCATCCGTATTTATCTCGACATTCACCTCTGCATTGTGATCAAGAACATTCTCATCCGTATTTATCTCGACATTCACCTCTGCATTGTGATCAACAACATTCTCATCCGTATTTATCTCGACATTCACCTCTGCATTGTGATCAACAACATTCTCATCCGTATTTATCTCGTCATTCACCTCTGCATTGTGATCAACAACATTCTCATCCGTATTTATCTCGACATTCACCTCTGCATTGTGATCAACAACATTCTCATCCGTATTTATCTCGACATTCACCTCTGCATTGTGATCAAGAACATTCTCATCCGTATTTATCTCGACATTCACCTCTGCATTGTGATCAACAACATTCTCATCCGTATTTATCTCGTCATTCACCTCTGCATTGTGATCAACAACATTCTCATCCGTATTTATCTCGTCATTCACCTCTGCATTGTGATCAACAACATTCTCATCCGTATTTATCTCGACATTCACCTCTGCATTGTGATCAAGAACATTCTCATCCGTATTTATCTCGACATTCACCTCTGCATTGTGATCAAGAACATTCTCATCCGTATTTATCTCGACATTCACCTCTGCATTGTGATCAACAACATTCTCATCCGTATTTATCTCGACATTCACCTCTGCATTGTGATCAAGAACATTCTCATCCGTATTTATCTCGACATTCACCTCTGCATTGTGATCAACAACATTCTCATCCGTATTTATCTCGACATTCACCTCTGCATTGTGATCAACAACATTCTCATCCGTATTTATCTCGACATTCACCTCTGCATTGTGATCAACAACATTCTCATCCGTATTTATCTCGACATTCACCTCTGCATTGTGATCAAGAACATTCTCATCCGTATTTATCTCGACATTCACCTCTGCATTGTGATCAACAACATTCTCATCCGTATTTATCTCGACATTCACCTCTGCATTGTGATCAAGAACATTCTCATCCGTATTTATCTCGACATTCACCTCTGCATTGTGATCAACAACATTCTCATCCGTATTTATCTCGACATTCACCTCTGCATTGTGATCAACAACATTCTCATCCGTATTTATCTCGACATTCACCTCTGCATTGTGATCAACAACATTCTCATCCGTATTTATCTCGACATTCACCTCTGCATTGTGATCAACAACATTCTCATCCGTATTTATCTCGACATTCACCTCTGCATTGTGATCAACAACATTCTCATCCGTATTTATCTCGACATTCACCTCTGCATTGTGATCAACAACATTCTCATCCGTATTTATCTCGACATTCACCTCTGCATTGTGATCAAGAACATTCTCATCCGTATTTATCTCGACATTCACCTCTGCATTGTGATCAACAACATTCTCATCCGTATTTATCTCGTCATTCACCTCTGCATTGTGATCAACAACATTCTCATCCGTATTTATCTCGTCATTCACCTCTGCATTGTGATCAACAACATTCTCATCCGTATTTATCTCGACATTCACCTCTGCATTGTGATCAAGAACATTCTCATCCGTATTTATCTCGACATTCACCTCTGCATTGTGATCAACAACATTCTCATCCGTATTTATCTCGACATTCACCTCTGCATTGTGATCAACAACGTTCTCATCCGTATTTATCTCGACATTCACCTCTGCATTGTGATCAAGAACATTCTCATCCGTATTAATCTCGACATTCACCTCTGCATTGTGATCAAGAACATTCTCATCCGTATTTATCTCGACATTCACCTCTGCATTGTGATCAACAACATTCTCATCCGTATTTATCTCGTCATTCACCTCTGCATTGTGATCAACAACATTCTCATCCGTATTTATCTCGACATTCACCTCTGCATTGTGATCAACAACATTCTCATCCGTATTTATCTCGACATTCACCTCTGCATTGTGATCAACAACATTCTCATCCGTATTTATCTCGACATTCACCTCTGCATTGTGATCAACAACATTCTCATCCGTATTTATAACGGAATTCACATCTGCATTTACAACAACAGCGTCATCATCATCCGTCAACACCACGCCATCGCAGCTTTGATTTAATGTAGCTTGTTCTGCTCCATTCACTTTATCGGTATCAGCGTCTATCTCTCCATCTACTACCGGAGCCGTAGACGCACTATTTTTGGCTTTTTCTGGGCATGCTCTAATAATATTCCACAGCCGAAATATTTCATCAAACCCGAAGTTGCAAAAATAACATAGTCAAAAAAAATAATCCACTTTAAATTTCATAACTATGTTTAGTTATTCAACATCATTCTTTAAAATAATTTAAACATGACGTCTAAAAGACACTACATGATGCAAACGAGGAGATCGACATCCCAAAGAAACTTTTTTAATCTTCTGTCATGATTCTGCTGCGTCATGTTTCTCTTAGTGTAGTGGCAGGATCATGACAGAACCTCATGTTTAATGTGGAGAGAGGCAATTATTATGGTCTTACAGACTCTCTCTCCTGTCTCGTCTTTGTTCTCATCCTCTCTTAACCCTCGTTATTGATTAATGCCCTACACCTGTTTCCCTCTTGATTTGCTCCCTTACTTAATGCCCTTGTGTCTTCTGTCTTGTGCTGGTTCATTGTGATTTGGTTGGTGAGTTCATGTCTTGTCAGTTTAGTTATTTGGAGTTCATGTCAAAAGTTAATTTAAGTCTTGTTTAAGTGTAGTTGTTTTAGTCCTGTCCTGTCATGTTATTGTATCCCTGTTTTGTTCTGTTACCCCCACGTGGGTCTATGTTTTATTATTTATTATTAAAATATGTTAACCCCTTACCTGCTGTCTGCACCTGGGTCCTCTCTCCGTGTCTCACCACGAGAATCATGACATCTTCGACATGATTTTTCCGTGCCTCGACAGCTCCCTTTCTAAGATTTCATCTTTAATGAACGGTGGTACGTTTGATAAAGTTATTCTCTTCGCTGGCTGCGCAAGAGTCAAGTCAAGTCAGCTTTATTTATATAGCACTTTTTACAATTTTCATTGTTACAAAGCAGCTGTACAAGAAAAAATGACTAAGTAAAACATAAAAGGTTATGGAATTCAAAACACAGGTCAAATATCAGACACACAATAAATTCCTATATGCAGTGTTAATTAAATAAGACTACCAAATTCTAGCAGCCCCTCCGGCCAGGCAAACAGTGCAAAACAGTATGAAAACGGTGGCGAGGAACCCAAAACTCCATTGGAGGAGAAAAAAAACCTCAGAGGGAAACCAGGCCAAACCAGGGGAGGCACCACTCGGATAAAAGAGTCATTTATTACAATACCATTTGCCACAACCTGATTGACTTTATCGACACTATCCATAAACAGCACAACGGCACCATTCATTCGAGACGCAGACAATATGCTCTCGTAACCAACCACCTCCGCTACGGCTAAAATACATTGTTTTTATTAATACTTTTATGTTTTATTTTATTTTGTGAAATCATCTCTTGTGTTCTACAGAGTAAAGAAAGTCTGGAAAGCTTAAATGAGAGGGATATTGATTTGTGTGTTTTATTTTTAAGTGAGATGAAGATGTCAGGCGACAGCTGACGCAAGTCGTGTGTTTGTTGTAAATCTCTGTGAGGTGAGATAAGATGAGGATGTCAACATCATTTCTACACTGCGTCTGATAAGAGTTTTCTGGTGAAACGACTGCAGTCTGTAACGTGTGTCTGTGTGTCTTTATCATTAAACCGCAGGTTACACTTTTACATGTGTTCAAAAACAACCCTGAAAGCTCAACTTACAAATCATACCGGTGTGAATCACAACACAGTGACTTCACCGCTGAAGGTTTTTAGTATTTTCTGATTTTTATTCATTTTTAACAAAGAAAGATACAGATTGCAGCCTTAACGTGTTACATTTTACTTTAGTACAAAACCAACAAAGTTTAAAGGCAACAGGTTCCCACGCAAATATCTATCTTCTCATTTTCAATCTCTTCTGTTTTCTGAGTCGAGTTGTGTGAAGAGTCTATTGGTGCTTTAATTCCATCTGAATGATATTCTGATTCAATGTGTGTCAGTGACAGAGAGGATCATGATGAAGGAGGATCATTGTCTCAGTTTGTGTTAGTGAACAGATTGACAGATTAGAGCTCAGGTTAATCCTCTGTGTGTGTGTGTGTGTGTGTGTGTGTGTGTGTGTGTGTGTGTGTGTGTGTGTGTGTGTGTGCGTGCGTGCGTGCGCGCGCGCGTGTGTCAGATTGAAATGATGATGTGAGACTCAACACTGAAGTAGAAATCCATCACTTGAGAGATTTTTCAGGTGAAGCAGATGCTTATGTGTAACAGATCAATGTCTTCAGGTGTTTTCAGGTACATTGACTTCACGTCTTCTTTACATTACAGAATGTCTCTTCTGTCGTATCTGCGTTCTCCGTCTTTGTCCTTCATTCAGACGTTGTTGTCGCTGCTGTTGTCGTTGGTTTCGCTTTCGTCGTCTCATTGGTTCGCTGGCCGTCAGAAAGTCCCGAAGCCCTTGTGTTCGCCGACCCGACGGCTCAGGTGCACTCCTGTCCCCGGCATGGCGGACAGCTCGTCCCAGTTCTCCTGGGAAACGGGAGACGACCGCTTTATATTCCCGACGTTCCACGCTGGGCTGTGGACCACCTGTGAGGAAAACATCTACACCGATGCCTGGGGTGAGAAACCAGAAATTCAGAAATTTTTTAAAGATATTTGGGTAACAGTTAACCAATTTCGACTTTATTTTACAAGTTATATGAAATATCAATTACAAGCTTTGTCTTTTTTCTCGGTTAATGAATTGCACTCAGAATATGTGATTGTAGAGAGATAGAAAGACATTTGGTAACACACAAATGAATATACAATATTATCATTTGTGTTGCATTGAGACACAATATTTCCAATCACAGTTATTAAGGCCATGATCATTGTCAATACAGATACTGTATATTGTGACAGTGCGAGAGATCTCTTCTCTTAAGAGGATTATTTCACATGTTGTAGTTTTTTACTCAGCTATGGAATGAAACAGCAGGACTTAACAAAGAATGTAGACGTTCAGTCAAGAACACATTGAAAATCATTGAAGCAGTAACTTTCTTCTTGTTACAATCATGCCGTCCAACGAAGCCGTCCTGACTTACAATGTAGCACAACTGTTACATTAATTCATTTAGTGATTGACGCTGTAATAGAGAAACAGAGAAGTTGACTTCTCACAGCGCTCACAGTGTTTCTTTACACAATTATCCATGGATGTGTTTGTGTGTTTCAGAGGAGAAGTGTCGCAGTTTCATGGCCCTGACGCCTGCATCTGAAAAAGGCAATGACACACACAAAAATCAAACACACAACATCACACCACATGTGTGTGCACCGTCCTTTGTGTCTGAAGCACATCTCTGTGTGTGTTTGTAGGAATCCTGTGGCTCTGTGTCGGGATGGAGTTGTTGTACATTGTTCTGTTGTCTGTCAGTTCGGTTCTATTGTTGCTGCAGTTGAGTTTGTCGCTCTGGTGTCCTCAGCAGCAGCGCTGGGGTCACTTACTGAACGCATTCGCTGCCGTCTGCACTGTTCTCGGAGGTACAACACACACACACATACTTGCAATCCATGATATAATTGCAAATTCTCTTTCAGAATTTGGACAGCAACCATTCTGGTTTCAATAGCGGTCATTCCACCAAGACTGAACTGTTCTCAGTTATCCTGAGAACCTGAGACTGGCTAGGGCGGCCTCTAAATCATCTGCACGCATCCTCCTGTCAACCACCCCATCCTCCTGTCCACCCTCAAGACTATAGGTGTCTAGGCACTAGGGTGATTTGAGTCTTACCTCTCAGAAATTGAATTCAGAGGATCCTGGAGGGGTGAGGTCTCATAATCCCAGCATCTCAGTAGATGGGTACCCCAGGGCTCAGTTCTTGGACCACTGCTCTTCTCCATGTACAAAACTCTTGTCCTGTCCATACTCGACTATTGCAATGCTCTACTGGCTTGTACAACCAGACCTCTAGAGATGATCCAGAGTGGTCTTCAACGAGCCAAAGAGAGCGCACATCATTCCTCTCTTCGTTAGGTTGCACTGGCACAATGTAGTCGATCGCATCCAATTCAAATATCTGCACCCCCATATCTTCACTCGCTTATTCAGACTTACTGTAGGAACCTGTCCGATCCCTGTGCTTTGCAATCAAACAACGTCTCTCACAAACTTTCTCTGGATATGTTCCACGACTCTGGAAACAATATCCCTCTTGCCACAAGATAAGCGGATTCTGTAGTTGTCTTTAAATTGACTTCCATAAACATCTGACCCATTAGTACAGTCTTATACTTCTTTTCTACTTTCCTTTCCCCCCACAAAAAATTAGCTTAATATACTCTGGTAGGCTAACTGAGACCAGTTTTACTGCAGCTATGCATTGTTGTTCTTTTGTTGCACAAATTGCTTCTAATGTTTTCCCCTAATTTGTAAGTGGCTTTGGATAAAAGTGTCTGCTTAATTACTAAATGTAAATGTAACAGCTAAGGGGCATTGTTAGGCATGTTAGCTGTTATAAAATACACTTATTCCACAGCCTTTTGGAATGCTTGATTCTGATTGGCCAGTCGAGACATTTGCAGGTTCTTTGTTCCCAGATAACAACCTCTCAAAACTAATAACACACGGTTATTAGTAACGGTTATTACATATGCATAGCAAGACCAAGAAACACAGATGCAACAATAGTGGCACACTGATACTTAGGATGTGTTACTTATCAGGTATTTTAAAACGGCTAAGAACGTGGCTCAACCAATCATATTCAAGGACCAGAACTGACGGTTTTATAAATATGTGTATGTGTTTGCATTTTCCCTTTCCATCTCTTTAGGTGTCTATCTTATTCTGTGTGTGTTGACATATTTTAAAAAGCACTTAGTAAATTTAACTGACTCTCTCTCTCTCTCTCTCTCAGGGTTGGTTGGGATGGTGGCTCATATGATGTACATGCAGGTTTTTCAGGTGACGATCTCTCACGGTCCTGAAGACTTCAAACCTCACAGTTATGGATACTCTTGGGCCTTTTTGTGAGTAAAACTTTACACCTGTTCTACCTTAACAAGATTTAAAATTATTCTAGCTCAAAGGGGAGGGAATCACCTCACAAGGATGGAGCGTGGCAGAGACTGAGCACAAGTTAGTTTTGGAATGAGTTTATCGCGAAAGTAGTAGCAAAAGTCAAGGCTGGAAAATTTGAAAATGCATTGACAGATTTGAAAGGTTGTAGATGCCTATTTGTGTTTGCAATTCAAATCTGAATCTAGGAAAAGGTGTAAATATGTGCTATGCATTTGTATCTGTCAATGTATTTTGTAATTGCCAGTTTACACATTTGTGACAATTGTTCTGCAACTACAAATTCAGAAGAAAGATTTTTTTGTCCTTGAGTGCAAATCTCAACATTCAACTTCAGTTTTTAATTTTACAAGTTTTCAGATTGGGTCTGTCAGTGTTTACTGTGCAGGTACAAATACTTACTTAACATTTTAACAAATTAAAATCTACATGCTCTCAAGTTTTGCTACTGATTTACCTTCATGGACCTGGACCAGCAGCCGCAATATCCGACACACACACTGCATCACCTCCATCAGATTCTTCCATAATTCACACGGAAACAATTCGATTCAATTCAATTGTATTTATATAGCGCTTTTCACAATGTGCATTGTTACAAAGTAGCTTTATAGGGGAAAATAAGAAAAAACGAAAAACACAAAAGAGGTTAAACACATTGCATGCTGTTAATATAACAAGTTCAATTATTCTAGAAAATAATATCTAATAAATGCAGTCTCCTGGTCGTTTATTTAGCATGTTTGCATTAAGTGAATGCTTGGCTGAAAAGATGTGTCTTTAATCTAGATAAGAATTGGGCGAGTGTGTCTGACTTGAATAGAGTCGGGAAGGCAATTCCAGAGTTAAGGTGCTACGTATGAGAAAGCTCTTAAAAGAACTTTAAAGTCAATACGATACTTAATGTGTAGCCAGTGAAGGGTTGATAACATTGGGGTTATATGATGGTATTTTCTGGTCCTGGTTAGAACTCTGGCAGCTGCGTTCTGAACTAACTGTAGTTTGTTTATTGTTGATGCAGGACAAACACTAAGTAGAGCATTACAGTAGTCAAGTCTTGAGGTCATAAATGCATGAATAAGCTTCTCCGCGTCAGCAACACACAGAATATTTCGTAACTTGGCAACATTTCTAAGGTGGAAGAATATTCTGCTCTCGTGTCTTTGGTCCGATAAGTAATATTTCAGTTTATTAGAATTTAAAAGAAGGAAATTACAAGTCATCCAATGTTTTATATCTTCAATGCACTCTGGGAGGTATCATCTGGTCTTGATGAGATATATAGCTGAGTATCATCTGCATAGCAATGGAAGCTAATACCATGTACCAAGAATAGCAAGGGACCTAGAACCGATCCCTGAGGTAATCCATAATTTACTTGCGTTAGATTTGATGATTCCCCATTTAAATGGACAAATTGATGTCTGTCTGATAAGTACGATCTGAACCATTGTAGTGCCTGTCCCTCAATACCGGTATAATTGTGTAAGCGATCTAGAAGTATGTTATGGTCTACGGTATCGAACGCAGCACTAAGGTCAAGCAGGACCAGGAGTGAGATGTTACCTTTATCTGATGCTATAAGCAGGTCGTTTGTAATTTTAACGAGTGCAGTTTCAGTGCGATCTAAACACTGACTGAAATTTTTCGTGCATGTTGTTATTTTGCACAACTGAGTGCACACTACTTTTTCTAGTTTTTTAGACAGGTAAGGGAGATTTCAAATCGGTCTATAGTTTCCTAGTTCATTTGGATCTAAGTTTGGTTTCTTGATTAGAGTCTTAATGACGGCCATCTTAAACGGTCCTGGGACATGGCCTAGATTAATTGACGAGTTGATAATGTTATAAATTGGCTCAATTGCAACAGGTAGTTACTCTTTTAATAATTTAGTTGGTATGGGGTCTAATAAGCAAGTTGTATGTTAAGATGTTGCTTTAAGTTGAATTAAATCTTCCTGTTTTATAGGTGAAAAACACTGTAGCCTTTCTTTTGGAGCGATGGTTGGTGCTAATTCATAGGACAGACTTGGAGGTTGAGTTTTTACTATTTGGTCTCGTATGTTTTCGATTTTCTCTGTAAAACATTTCATGAATTCATTGCTACCAAGGTGCGGCGGGATATCCTGGTCAGATGATGTCTGTTTATTGTTAATTTAGCAACCTTGGATTGTTTTTGTTAGTTTCTATCAGGTTACGGAGATGCTCAGACTTTGCTTATTTTAGTGCCACGCAATTTTAAAGACCTCTAATTGGGTTTGTTTCCATTTGCGCTCCAGTTTACGCGTTTCTCTTTTAAAGGCATGAGCGGTGCTATTGAATCATGGTGCTATGTTTTTCTCATTAATCTTTTTTTACTTCATAGGTGCAACAGCTTCTAACAGCTTCTAATATATTAGAGAAAATAGTGCCCAATTTGCTGGTCATGTTATCGAACGATTCTGTATTTATTGGTATGGTTATTAACAGTGTCAGATCTGGCAAGATCTTTGTGAAACTATCTTTTGCAGTCGAGGTAACTGTTCCCCCCTGTCGATAACGAGTTAAACAGCTGATTCCTGCAGTGCGCATTGTACATGTTATAAGATAGTGATCGGTGACATCGTTGCTTTGAGGTATTATATCTACACTCACCTAAAGGATTATTTGGAACACCATACTAATACTGTGTTTGACCGCCTTTCGCCTTCAGAACTGCCTTAATTCTACGTGGCATTGATTCAACAAGGTGCTGAAAGCATTCTTTAGAAATGTTGGCCCATATTGATAGGATAGCATCTTGCAGTTGATGGAGATTTGTGGGATGCACATCCAGGGCACGAAGCTCCCGTTCCACCACATCCCAAAGATGCTCTATTGGGTTGAGATCTGGTGACTGTGGGGGCCATTTTAGTACAGTGAACTCATTGTCATGTTCAAGAAACCTATTTGAAATGATTCGAGCTTTGTGACATGGTTCATTATCCTGCTGGAAGTAGCCATCAGAGGATGGGTACATGGTGGTCATAAAGGGACGGACATGGTCAGAAACAATGCACAGGTAGGCCGTGGCATTTAAACGATGCCCAATTGGCACTAAGGGGCCTAAAGTGGGCCAAGAAAACATCCCCCACACCATTACACCACCACCACCAGCCTGCACAGTGGTAACAAGGCATGATGGATCCATGTTCTCATTCTGTTTACGCCAAATTCTGACTCTACCATCTGAATGTCTCAACAGAAATCGAGACTCATCAGACTAGGCAACATTTTTCCAGTTTTCAACTGTCCAATTTAGGTGAGCTTATCCGCCTCGAGGTTGTGTGTGTTGTGGCTTCGCAAATGCTTTGCTGCATACCTCGGTTGTAACGAGTGGATATTTCTGTCAAAGTTGCTCTTCTGTCAGCTTGAATCAGTCGGCCCATTCTCCTCTGACCTCTAGCATCAACAAGGCATTTTCGCCCACAGGACTGCCGGATACTGGATGTTTTTCCCTTTTCACACCAATCTTTGTAAACCCTAGAAATGGTTGTGTGTGAAAATCCCAGTAACTGAGCAGATTGTGAAATACTCAGACCGGCCCGTTTGGCACCAACAACCATGCCACACTCAAAATTGCTTAAATCACCTTTCTTTCCCATTGTAAAATTCAGTTTGGAGTTCAGGAGATTGTCTTGACCAGGACCACACCCCTAAATGCATTGAAGCAACTGCCATGTGATTGATTGATTAGATAATTGCATTAATGACAAATTGAACAGGTGTTCCTAATAATCCTTTAGGTGAGTGTATATTGGTAAGATCGGCTCCGTGAGATATAATCAAGTCTAGTGAATGATTAAATCGATGAGTGGGTCCTTTGATGTTTTGTATCACTCCAAAAGATTGTAGTAGTTTTGTAAATGCCACTGCTAGTATATCGTCAGCGCTATCTACATGGATATTAAAATCTCAGACAATTGGTATTTTATCAACTTTAACCAATAGGTCCGATAAGAAGTCTGCAAACCCTGTTAGAAAATCAATGTAGGGACCATGGGGTCTATACACAGTAGCCAATGTAAAAGAAAGCAAAGGTTTTTTACTTTTGTTTGGAACAATTATGTTCAGCCCAAGCACTTCAAATGATTTAAATGTATGCTCTGTTCTCTGAGCTACAGTAAGAAAGTCTCTAAAGATTGTAGTGACACCACCACCTCGACCAACCGGACGTGGCTCATGCATATAACAGTAGCTTGGTGGGGTACACTCATTTAGACCCAAGTAATCATTTGGTTTAAGCCAGGTTTCGGTAAGACAAAGTATATCAAAACTGTTGTCTGTGATAATTTCATTTACAATAACTGCGTTTGAATTTAGTGATCTAATATTAAGTAGGCCGAACTTTATGAATTGGTTGTGTAGCCAATGTCAATAATTTATGCACACCTAAGTCACTTGCACTATTTTAGTCTAAATTATTATCTGTTCATATCCACCTGTACATTAATGTTCATAGTATATAGCCATCTGTATATATTGTTCATAGTATGTACCTTCTGTCATATTTTCATAGAACATTCCTACTGCAAAATATTTTTATAGACCATGCCCACTGTATCATATTCTCTCATATACTATTCTGTATTTATTCTAACGGTATATCCTGCACTTGCTAACTGCACTTCTGGTTAGACCTAAACTACATTTCCTTACACTGTACTTGTATATGTTTAATGACCATAAAGTTGAATCTAATCTAATCTAATTTATTACAATGTCTTCGGGTTTAATCACGATCAGATTTTTTCTCTGACTTCTGCCAAAATTATTATTTTGTAGATTATTAGGGCGATAGATACGGTCTCTATATATTTGGAAGCAGATACATTGATAACATTTGAGTGGGAGGAACACAGATGGTTAAAGTTTTGACTTACCGGTGGGAGACATAGTCAAACACCTGTTAAGGTTTCTTTATGTCTGTCTGTAGGTCAACATGAATAAAACCCTGTGGATGGATTCACAAAACTGTTTTAGAGAAAATTTTAGAACCATAGATAAAGTAAAGGAAGTTCTTAAGAATGTTCTTAATTGCAATTCTCAATTATGAAGTGTTTTGAGAATAAAAGGTCAGGCTTTGTAATGATTATACTATAAGACTAACAATACATTTGTCAATTTGTTCTACTTTTTGTAACAAGCTATTTGTGACTCGAATTCTAAAGCAAGCGACGACATTAACAAAGATTATAGGTAAAGTATATTTATATCATGACATAAAGTAAGGCAGTTAGACCTGATCATCTACAAAAGAATATAAAATGCATAATTAGCATGAAACACCACCAAATATATGTAAAAAACTCCTTTTACCTTTTGAGATTTAAGACAACGGTGGGCGTGGGTATTCTAATTTATAGATTATATTTACAACAATAAAGCCGTTCTCATTGACATATTTTTGGTTTCTATTGACTCTACAAAATTCTTAATGATAATCTTAAATCTAATTATTTTTTACTTTGCCTTGTTGTGCAGCACTGTCGAGCTTGTGCAGAGGCTGCAGTTTTTGCCAGAGGGGATCTGGAATCTCCTGGTTAGGCCTGGTCTCCCTCTGAGGTTTATTTCTTCTCCAATGGAGTTTTGTGTTTCTTACCACCGTTTGCATACTGTTCTGCACTGTTTGCCTGGCCGGAAGGGCTGCTAGAATTTTATAGTCTTATTTAATGAACACTGCATATAGGAATTTATAGTGTGTTTGATATTTGACCTGTGCATATTTACAGACGAAGTGTGTTCATGTTTAAATATCCAAACAGTTTCTGGATAACAGTTTCCGGTTTGTACTCATTTAATTCAGGAGTCACCTGTCGTACAGTGAAATGAATGCCGCTCACTCTGAGAGACCGTCCCTGCGCCGCTGCTCTGCCGTGTCCATGCCAGATTACCACTAAGTGACTAAATCAAGACACAGACTTCCTAAATTAGAAACACTGCTCTTTTTTTGTGCGGGCCAGAGAATGAATATAGCACTCTGTATATCTGGCCCTGGTCTCTGTGAGGACAGACAGAATAAATCTCCTTCAGTTGAATTGAACAGACACACTTTTGACTAGCAAGCCTCTCAATGTTTGAAAGATCAATGCGTCTGATGTTTTGTGTTGCTGTGTTGCAGCGTTGCGTGGTTGGCCTTCACCTGCTGCATGTCTTCTGGAGTTTCTACACTCAACATCTACACCAAGACGTTTCTGATGCCTGGACGGGAACACAAGAGTGTGTTTTACCCCTGTAAGAACTTCACTTTCCCTCCACAATGTCCTCTTGTGTCTCCTCTCTCTCCGTACGTCTCACCTCCCCTTCCACCATCTCCCCCCACCTGCCCTGCACCTCTCTCGCCCGCTCTCTCTCTCCTCCAGCCCCCCGCAGCATTCCTTCTTTCTCCGGCGAGCTCGGACGAGGACTTCAGTCCCCTCTGATGTCTGATACATCTTTCATCTTGTACTCTTACCTTTGAAAAACAGTTTTCTTTGTGTGATGACCGCTTCTGTACATGCTTGATGTGCGTTTGTTTGCAAGATTTCATTTCAGTCTGAAGTCTGTACTGACAGGGTTTCTCTTTGACCTGCGTTTATCTGCATGTTTTTATTTTGACCTTTTTACATTTCAATACGTCATGAATAAAAAACTGTTTTGCCTTTTTTTCACCTGAATGTTGTTTCTCCAAACGCTTTATATTTGATCGACACGTTTACTCCGTTTTATAATAAATGTCTCCAGCATCATCACACACAATATTGTGATGGATTTCATAGTAATTTTTGTCTCTGCAAAGTCATTTTAATGGAATGAGGTTAATTTAGTCAAATCTTTCTCATGTTATTGTCATGAAGTATACGGGAGTAAGATGGAGAATGAGACAGGTTTATTAAATACAGAGAAAATTTGACCGCCGTAGCAGAAAACTCAGGGGAGACAAAAGCCTCGAGCGCTCGGCCAGTACACCTCAAAAGGCAATCAATAACAACCTGCACAGAGAGTCAAAACTGACGGAGCTACCATCATGAAAGTCCCGGGACTGTAGGTCAAAAGTTCTTAATGAAAGTCCCAGTAGTCCAGTGCTGGACTGGTAATCTTGCATACCGGGCAAATGCCCGGTGGGCCGACGAACTTGGGGGCTGATATAATATTATATTTTTTTAATCGGCCAACAACCGGCCCATAAAGCAGGGACAGCGGCCCATTGGTTCATTTTCCATACTGACACTGGGCTGGCCCAATCATCTCTTAACAGACTCCACCCCCCCCCCAGTTTCTCGTGTCAGATGCAGTCAGTGTCTTATAGAGTGTTCACACCAAACGCAGTAAATCGCGATATTAGCGTCTAGTTGGACGCTTGAACATTTTGCTTTTACTCGCTTAATTCGTGTCATGGAGGGGCTTCTGTCAGGCGGCGCCCGTCTAATTGCGAAATGGCGGACATGGATTTACTTGAGAGGATAGCTGCGCATTATGTGCTATGGATGGCTGAAGAACGACGTACACTCGTTCGGCGCCATGTCTGGGTCCATCAAATCCACGCGGCGCGAATTTTCGCCAAAGTTCAGATTTTTCAACTCGTGCGAACTATGGGAAGCCAAATAATCCAAAAGTGGGACAAGACAGCGGGTATTACAGAGCTTGCGCCGCTCTGACATGTCATCTGCGCGATTCAATCGCCCAGCCAGCCGACTCCTCGTCAGTGCACACGTTATTTAAACAGCGCAAACCGTACACTCAAATGTACAATAAAGAAACCCCTCATTTCTTAAAAACATTTACATTTGTTTACATTTACACAAGTCTATCAGTTTTTCCCTACAGAAGACAAAGGAAATCAGGATGAAATGAATAATATTTTTTTATTATTATCTTTAATAGTGTACAAGTAAACGGTAGTGTTTTGCATCGATACTTTGAGGAACTGCACATATGTATAGACTCTATACTATAGAGGCTACGGAAAGACCTGTACAAAGCAGAAACTTCAATGACTTCCAATATCGTAGTCTTGAGGAGAACGCCAACCTCCTGGAAATTATATAGGACAGTTTACATGTTCAGGTAATTAATTTTATTATTGTAGTACGTTTTGCGCCTAGCCATTTTACCTCAACTATTTATGTTAATAATAGCAGAGGTTTATGGGTAAAATGTAAATGAGTGGCGCCAAATGAACATTGTATATGTTTTAATTGGTCAGTGCAGCTGATTGGTTGGTGCCACGCTGCCCATCGGTTGGCGATAGGAAATTGAATCGCGCAGATGACATGTCAGCGCGGCGCGAGCTCTGTAATACCCCGCTGTCTCATCCCACTATTGGATTGTTTGGCTTCCCTTACTAACGCTCAATTTGCGTGAATCACACCACAAGTAGGTGTAGGTCCATAACCAGGGAGTCAGTCAAGAGAGAGTGAGTACACTGGTCCACTTGCACTGGTACACTGGTCCATGGCACTTAGTTCTCAGCTTTGTAGGTTTTTGGGGGAATGGAACAGTAGATATGCATATCTACAGGGACCGCAAGGATGGTGTACTGGTTGGTTTTGTCCGACCCATTGTGGTGGGCCGGTCTGAGTAAAAATGCCAGGGCCCTTTTTTAGTCCAGCCCTGCAGTAGTCAGTATAAAAAACTCCAAGAAACCAAAGGCGGAAGCGCAATGGAGAAGGTATTCACACACTGAGTTGGGTAAGTAATCCTGGAGAGATTCACGCCGTGTGGTAAATCCAGCAAGAACAGTGTCTGTAGTCATTATGATTCCTCCAGTGGTTATTCACACAGTGAGTTGAGTAAGTAA
The DNA here is from genome assembly GCF_947034865.1 of Barbatula barbatula. Lineage (NCBI taxonomy): Eukaryota > Metazoa > Chordata > Actinopteri > Cypriniformes > Nemacheilidae > Barbatula > Barbatula barbatula. The sequence goes on along the minus strand of NC_136769.1, from coordinate 97,287 downwards.
TTCTGGAGAGTCTCATGCCATGTGGTAAATCTAGGAAGAACGGTGTCTGTAGTCAGTATAATTCCTCCGGTGGGTTCACAGAGAGCAGCGAGAGTGATGCGAGGTTCGGTGACAGATGATCCATAGAATCCTCCGGAATAGACGCATCCGCAAACACCAGGGTATACACGTCTCTGAGAGGACCCAGCAGAAAGCAGATAATCCGGCCGGGATAGGAGGCAGCGGTCGCTGAGAACAGTAGAGAGAGAGGTACCCAAGAAACCCGGAAGTGCGCTAAAACCTGGAGTCAAGACAGGACAAGGTGAGTCAAAGGGTAACACGGTTAGAACTAGAAAAGCCAGAAGGCTAAAAAATTTATTTAGGTATTAATATTTTCACAAAGACAGGCAAGACTAGGTCTGGTCTAAACACTAAAGGTCTGACAACGGGCAAGGGGGAACACACAGTATATAAAGGAAACGGGACTAATGAGAAAAGGAGAAACCATCCATGTGCAATAGTGAGGGAGACGAGAGACCAGGTGAGAGGAATAATCTAATTAACAACTAAGGTGAAATTAGCGGGAAAAAAGAAAGCACGCGGGAACCGGACACGTGAGAGCCGTCAGACATAACAAAAGTCAGGAAAACACAGACAACATAGGGAGTGCTAGACCCGAGACCTGACAGTTATTACATTTGACAGGGATGAAATACCAAAAGCCCTTTAATGGTCCATAACATGATCATATAGATTTGAACACAAACTTGTCAGGACTCTGTCCTTCCTGTCTTGAGTTCTCTAGCTCACTGGGCAGAGTCATGACATTGCCACGTCTTTCGGGTTTCTGTTTTGTTATGTGTGGAGACACGTGGCTTTATGTTGTTACTTGGCGCCACGTGTCAGCCCCGCCCTCCTTTCTCCCGTAATTGTTTCATTAGGGGTTCATTCCCATCACCTGTCACCACTCTCCCAATGTGATTACTCCTCGTTGTCTCCCTTTATATAGTCCCAGTTTCCCTCTGTTCTGTGTTTGGATGGTTTGTGTTTGTTATCAACACTAGATGTCTTGCGCTCACGGTAGTCTCCCCGTATACGCTTTCTTGCGTTGTTGGATTACCCTGGTTCCTGTTTACAGTTTGTGAATTTATTATTTTCACTTTTCTAAAGACCTTGTTTTGTTTGGTTCCCCTCGTGGGAGGTGTTTGTTTGCCTTGTTTTTTGCTTCATGTTTTCTCTATTGTGGGTGTTTTATTTAATAAAAGTTTCTCATCTGGGTTCTGTCCAAACCGCTTTGTGACAAAACTGTTATCAAACCTTGAGCCAGTAAAAAAAAAATTAACAGCTACTATGAATATGACAAACACAGTCGGATGAAAACAAACATTCCGCTTTATTCTGAAAAACAGTGACATGCTCAAAAAATAAAGATTTAGACATCAATGTATGAGTTATTTCTGTTAAATTATATTATCATAAATCATAAAACATCTACAAACATGTGAAAACAACATGAAAGGTTTTGTCTACATACATGAATATATTACATGTACACAAAATCTAATCCAAATGGACGTTTCTTTCAGATTCTTGTAAGTGATTTATTTATGCAAACATGCCAAGTGTGTGTGTGTGTTCATGCTGTTTTCTTGCGCAGGATGAAGTAAATCACAGAGGAGATGAAGGTGAGACAAACAGAGATCCAGGCGATTATAAAGGACGGTCCATACACCCCGTCCTTTTCATCTTTATGGAATATTTCAGTGTAGATGGATGCTGCGATCATGATACACAACCCTGTAAGACACACACACACACACACACACGTTTGTCTAATGATTTCTCATTCCCTTTATATGAACCTCAAAGAAAAACATTTCTGAAGTAAACATGAGGACACAGAAAGTGGGTGTAATATGTGTTTTATGAGGACAAACACAATCTCATTCTCTATTTGAATCAATCTTTGTTCAAAACAAACATGATGATTGTGTGTGTGTGTTTGTTGTCACTGTTATGAAATGTGCTTGATTATTTATTTATTAGTCTGTTTTAGGTTTTGACCATTATGAAGATTAACTGCCATACAAACAGTCTTTTGTTTTGTGTGTGTACTTCATTTGTTAAATAATTGTCACTATTTGTGATTATTTAAATTTTTAATTTGACACTTGCAGTATAAGGTTCATTTACCAAACAACTTTGAGTGTTCATTTAATTAATGAAGAAAATGCCATAACAGCCTAACAGAAGAGACTGAGTGATGACAGAATGAAGTTGTGTGTCCAGATGCAGACTCACCTGGAATGACTTTGATCAACACACAAAAATACAAAGCTGATACGACTCGAACGACGGAGAAATGTCATCTGAACATGACAGTAAGTGATGTTGCTGTGTGTGTGTGTGTTTACTTACAGGCCAGCAGCTGAAAGGCTCCAGTAAACAGAAAGCGTTTTCCTTTAGGTAGTGTGTAGAGCTGTGCGACGAACACAAACAGACCCAAAATGCAGAAAATACACGCCAGGACAGACGTCGCCTGCACCGCCTGCAGATAGTCTGAAACACAACACGTGTTCATCATCCACAGCATCACACATTTAAAACAACTAACACTTGAATAAAACACATGACGAATCCATCAAATTGGTTTTGCTGCTAACTACACACAGACTTTCACATTCCCACTTCATTTGAAGCATTAGATGGTGGGGTGGAGTTATATGAAATAACGTGATGAATAGGGTGTGTGTGTGTAAACTGATGTGCACAAACCTTGAGGATAATGTGCAGGAATCTGAGTGTAGTTCCACATCCCACCGGTCCAAACCCACCGAGACCAAATATCCGTAGACAATGTGTTAGTCATCCACCAGGCCTACAAACACACAACACACACAATGAAAATCAAAATCAACATTATAACACAGCACTGCTCAATAAAGCCCCGCCCCTAAAACAAAGATGAGAATTACATGATACAGTATACACTTTATACAGTAAGTGCCACAATGTGCAGTGTGTGTGTGTGTGTTTGTGTCTTACATTGTGTATGGTGGCGGCCAGCAGCAGTGCGATACAGACGATGTGGAGGATGAAAATGGCAGCGAGTAAAACCAACATGATACTAAAAAGAGAACAAACAAAAAAAGAACAATTCAGTGATTTGACTTTTACGACAGTAAATACACACATGCTGTTCTAACACTGTGTGTGTGTGTGTGTGTGTTACACAGGTATAAATGAATGTCTTTACAGCTAGATGAGTTGAAACTTGTCTTCAGTATTCCACACAACAGCCACTCCCTGACAAGAGACATGCGAGTGTATCCACGCACACACACACACACACACACACACACACGATTTCTTTATCAACATGCTGTTTGTTCTTATTAATGCAGAAAACAAGGAGAAGAAAGAAGAGTTGTTGTTTCTTAGCAAACACTAACACACAAGCAACATCACAGTTTAACTGACCCTTGCAGAGACGAACATCAAAAGCACACAAACACAAAACAGTTTTCACACACTTTGCTGTGGAGGTTCGTTGAGCAGCAGAAAACAGAGCCGGACTTGATCAGAAGAGAAAGTTTGAGATCTTACCTTGTAGAGCAGAGTTAAGGTCACAGATACAGATGTGTGTGTGTGATGAGGTGTGTGTGAACTGCCACTCAAATCATCTCAATCATTAACCCCTCCCTCTAAAACAAACCCCACCCACTCCTCTCAATAACTCATCCCTTGATTGGACTGCGCTCTGGTGTGTGTGTGTGTTTAAGGGTGTAACAGGGTTGAGGTGTTCTCCTGTCAGCTCTGTTAAATGCTGTTGCCCAGAACAATCACACAAATACATGGAAAATTATAACTGACACACACACATTGTACACTCTATATGTTATTCATTGGTAAATTATGTTTATTTTCTGACTGATTGTTTAAATGAAAGCAAGACAGATGTTTCATAATGTCATAATAACTACAGACACAAACACATAACGTGATGTGCAGCAGCTGTTCTTATATACTTGATGTGTGTGTCTGTGGGTGATACGAGGTGTTGTTGAATTTAATATCATGTAATAATGACAATGATGCTTTTCATTTGAGCTTTTTAAGTAAAAATGTGATTTAAGTGTCTGTTGACAAACTGCTTACATCACCCAGAAACCACACACAGATGCAAACAGCCGTTTGTTTTACAGCAGGACATTAGAACAGACTTACACTGATTTTATATCAGATTAATGACATTAAATCCCCAACCATCACACTAACATGTGCATGACATTACACTGTAAGAAAAATATCATTTGAAGGATTTGAGTCTTTTATTTTGTCAAATATCGTCAAAAGTGGGTTCACAAATTAAACTAAACAAGAAACACACACACACCCTTTGAGAGAGATCACACTCACGCCCATGAGAACAGATTTGAAAATGTTGTTCAACCAGATTTCAGCTCTGTGTGAGAACAAGAGTCTCCTGCCTCAATACAAATCCATCACAGTGTGTGTGTGTGAGGTCCAATGGCTCCACAAAGATAGTCACAGCAGTCATGTAAACACATTATAAATGAAAGTAAATGATGTTCATTTGAAAAGCATGAAGGGTTTGTGTGATTGTTTGGTTTAGGGGCTACAGGATTCAATAAATCATTATGACCATAGAAAGACCCCTTAAAACATGTGTGTGTGTGTGTGTGTCCTGACTGTTGATTGTCTGTTTTGAAATGGGTATGAGAAGGTTCGAGCACTCCCATATTTCAGGATTCATACATGTTAGCGCACGCACACACAGAGGATGGGTTACACGTTTCTCCACCACACCCCACTGCTTGACACACACATTTTTATGACTAACGTAGCAACCCAAGTGTTTACTAACATAAACAAAGCTTCTGAATAGTGCCGTAATTCTGTAGTTCTGACACTGTTGTATTTTCTCATGTAAATGTCAAAGTTTACATTTACTGTAAGAGACTTTTGTTATAATAACAGCTCATGAAGTGGGATATTAGTGACTGTTACAGTGAGTGTATATTGTCAAATCACAGGTACATTTATATATGTGCAAATAAGATAAAAAAGAACAGATCACTGATGCCAGCTTTTTGTTGTCATTTTTAACATTTTATTTAATTTTTATATTCAAATGTCAGTGAAAAGAGATGTCGAAAATAACTTGTAAAAATCAATCTGCTGCATGTGCAGTATTATGTTCATTGATTAAGCTCATATTTGGTATATTTTCTTGAAGGCTTTTTTAAGTATAATAGCTCTATATGTGAAGTCTCATTTATAAAACTGCGTGTAGGATTCTTACTTAAAGTGTACGTGCGCCTGAAAGCCAGAAAAGTGTATGGTGTAATATATTCAGATTTATAAAACTGTGCGTGCAATGTTGCGCAATATTCACTTTATAAATCACAGATCACACAGTAAGTGTGCATACGTGAATCAGCCTCATATCCCGCCCTGTACACGCCCATTCTACCATACATAGTCAATGCAAAGCATCTTATTTGTATATTAATATGCCTGGCATCCAATCCGATTGTTAAGCCTGACTTCACACATCCTAACGGAAAATAACCCTTAAATTATGTAAAACTGCCGAGAAGCCACAATCCCATCATTTAACTCACACATGAGATTTACTACGATTTACAAATGAATCATTGATCATTATAATAATATATATATAATAATGTTTTCAGCCTTTAGATCGATCATTAATACCTAATTAAAATCACATCATTCATCAGTGGTGTCCTTCACCTGACATAACAATTGAACCTTCATTCTTCATTCCAGTTTTGGTATGATCATAATTAGGATTTATAACGAGGACATAATGAGAAACTATTGTGCGAGAGCTCAACGGCTGTATTTCCACACTTTGACATTTAATGATTATGCTCAGTATTTAAGGAAAATATAGTATTTAACACTGTGTTCTGCAGTTATCGTATGTGTCCCTTTTCATCACCTCCTCTTCGTGATCATGTGGATCTTGACGGATATGAGGTGAAATGATTAATACTTATAATCGTTTTTATCACTTGAGTTCACTAACTCACCATGTGTGTCGCACTGGTCAGAGTTTACTTACAGGTGCACATTCTCACGTCATGTGTGTTTCTAATAGACCACACACCCTTAGTGGTGTACAGACGTTTCCAGCCCCGTTTCGTGTGTACGCAACGTTAATAAAGGAGACCCCAGAAGGAGTTCTTAGCCTGATGACATCGGTATAAATACGTGTTTTATATCGCAAAATACATGTCTTCTAATATTTTCAATTGTTGCGCATACCATTGTGTGAGGAGAAGTTTAGGCCTTAAATATTGAAATGTGTCTTATGAACACTATACTGAAACAAACACATCGATCTGCACTTCATTCACATGTATTAATGAAATATATCTTACAAAATTACTGACTTCATTCAAAGGTCTAACTGCAATCTTTTACGAACACTATCAAAATTGATTCACATACATGCTAAACGCCTCTTATAAACACTATAGTGCACTTCTGAGGCAACATATTTCAGATTTAGGTGATGAAAGACTTCAGTGTAGTTGATGAGAGCTTATTTCATTTCACTTCAGTTTGATTTGAGCCCATGCAGGCAAACCTTTGTATGACATCTGTTGTGTCGCAAAACGAAGTGTTTGGAGTTTAATGTGGTTGTTTAAATTTGTCACTGTTGACACTGTCACAGCTGGGCAGCCAAAAGACCCCGTTATACCTAAACCGAAAGATATATATGCAGTAATCTGTCGAGACATCAGAACCAGCGACAAGTTACATGTGCTGTCAGATATGACTGTTCTCAGCGGGTCGGGAATCGTGACCAGTGCGATCAAGCGATGGAGAACAGTTTTAAACAGTTCCACCTCAGATTGTCAGTTTAAACAACCACATTGTGCTCTAACAAACTCTTAAAACTACATTTTGCGACACAAGTAGTGATGTTAGGATCTGTGCCGAGGCTGCGGAGCTTGTGTTGAGTAATCCTGGAGGCTTTCAGTGAAGCGCGAATCTTACCGATGTGTTTACAGCCATTTAAACCAAGTTATACAAGCACATTCAATGCCCTGCGCCCAGTTCAACTCGAGACACTTTACAGCTCTAGAAGAAGAAGAAGATCAATATTGCCCCTTACGCCTATTATGACCAGATCATTGATTTACACACATTTAATAGCCTCATTCATTTCAAGCCAATACGTTTATTTCACAGTTTGTTATGTTATACAATCATTATATACCACCAGAAAATACACTTTATATTAATATTAATAGATTAGTGGAAATATGTCAAAGCCTTAACTGGCACATAATACAGTGTGTATAGATACAGACCACATCAGTCACATCTGTTTCTTCATCTGCTTGTGTTACACTCTTTGGCCACCAGATGGTGTTGTAAGCAAATGAAGCCTCGAGAAATGAACCCTTTCTCTTGAACCCTTCAATGAGCCTCCTTCACCTCGCCACCACTTGACACAACAAAAGATGTCATACAAAGGTTTGCCTGCATGGGCTCAAATCAAACTGAAGTGAAATAAGCTCTCATCAACTACACTAAAATCTTTCATCACCTATACCGGAAATATGTTTCCTCAGAAGTGCACTATATATAGTGTTTATAAGAGGCGTTTAGCGTGCATGTGAATGAATTTCACTTGAGTTCGTAAGAGTCATTTCAATAATTTAGGCCTAAACGTGTCAGGACTCTGTCCTTCCTGTCTCGAGTTTTCTAGCTCACTGGGCAGAGTCGTGACATTACCACGTCTTTTGGGTTTCTGTTGTGTCATGTGTGGAGACACGTGGCTTCTGTTGTCACTTGGCGCCACATGTCCTCCTGTCATGTCTCTTAGTTCTACCCTCCTGTCTCCTGTAATCATGCCATGATTTAGTCTTGTCACCTGCCCGTCACCGTCCCTGGTCTATCTTCCCCTTAGTGTTTCATTCCTCTCAGTTGCTCCGTGCATTCCTCCTGTTCTGCTTTTCCTTAGGTATTCATCCCAGTCACCTGTGGCCATTCTCCCTGTGTAATCAGTCCTCGTTAGTGTTTCCCTTTATCTAGCCCCAGTTTTTCTCTGTCCCTTGTCGGTTCATTATTTGCTGGCATGTTTGCTTGCATGCTTGCATGTTTATTTGTTTGTTAGTTTGCTTGCTTGCTTTCTTGCATGTTTGTTTGCTTTCTTGCATGTTTGTTTGCTTGCTTGCATGTTTGTTTGTTTGCTTGCTTGCATGTTTGTTTGTTTGCTTGCTTGCATGTTTGTTTGTTTGCTTGCTTGCATATTTGTTTGTTTGCTTGCTTGCATATTTGTTTGTGTGCTTGTTTGCATGTTTGTTTGTTTGCTTGCTTGCATGTTTGTTTGTTTGCTTGCTTGCATGTTTCTTTGTTTGCGTGTTTGTTTGTTTGTTTGCATGTTTGTTTGTTTGTTTGCTTTCTTGCATGTTTGTTTGCATGTTTGTTTGTTTGTTTGTTTGTTTGCATGTTTGTTTGTTTTTGTTTGCATGTTTGTTTGCTTGCTTGCGTGCATGTTTGTTTGTGTGCTTGCTTGCATGTTTGTTTGTGTGCTTGCTTGCATGTTTGTTTGTTTGTTTGCATGTTTGTTTGTGTGCTTGCTTGCATGTTTGTTTGTTTGTTTGCATGTTTGTTTGTGTGCTTGCTTGCATGTTTGTTTGTTTGTTTGCATGTTTGTTTGTTTGTTTGCTTTCTTGCATGTTTGTTTGCATGTTTGTTTGTTTGTTTGCATGTTTGTTTGTTTTTGTTTGCATGTTTGTTTGCTTGCTTGCGTGCATGTTTGTTTGTGTGCTTGCTTGCATGTTTGTTTGTGTGCTTGCTTGCATGTTTGTTTGTTTGTTTGCATGTTTGTTTGTGTGCTTGCTTGCATGTTTGTTTGTTTGTTTGCATGTTTGTTTGTGTGCTTGCTTGCATGTTTGTTTGTTTGTTTGCATGTTTGTTTGTGTGCTTGCTTGCATGTTTGTTTGCATGTTTGTTTGTTTGTTTGCATGTTTGTTTGTTTTTGTTTGCATGTTTGTTTGCTTGCTTGCGTGCATGTTTGTTTGTGTGCTTGCTTGCATGTTTGTTTGTGTGCTTGCTTGCATGTTTGTTTGTTTGTTTGCATGTTTGTTTGTGTGCTTGCTTGCATGTTTGTTTGCATGTTTGTTTGTTTGTTTGCATGTTTGTTTGTTTTTGTTTGCATGTTTGTTTGCTTGCTTGCGTGCATGTTTGTTTGTGTGCTTGCTTGCATGTTTGTTTGTTTGTTTGCATGTTTGTTTGTGTGCTTGCTTGCATGTTTGTTTGCATGTTTGTTTGTTTGTTTGCATGTTTGTTTGTTTTTGTTTGCATGTTTGTTTGCTTGCTTGCGTGCATGTTTGTTTGTGTGCTTGCTTGCATGTTTGTTTGTGTGCTTTCTTGCATGTTTGTTTGCATGTTTGTTTGTTTGTTTGTTTGTTTGCATGTTTGTTTGTTTTTGTTTGCATGTTTGTTTGCTTGCTTGCGTGCATGTTTGTTTGTGTGCTTGCTTGCATGTTTGTTTGTGTGCTTGCTTGCATGTTTGTTTGTTTGTTTGCATGTTTGTTTGTGTGCTTGCTTGCATGTTTGTTTGTTTGTTTGCATGTTTGTTTGTGTGCTTGCTTGCATGTTTGTTTGTTTGTTTGCATGTTTGTTTGTTTGTTTGCTTTCTTGCATGTTTGTTTGCATGTTTGTTTGTTTGTTTGCATGTTTGTTTGTTTTTGTTTGCATGTTTGTTTGCTTGCTTGCGTGCATGTTTGTTTGTGTGCTTGCTTGCATGTTTGTTTGTGTGCTTGCTTGCATGTTTGTTTGTTTGTTTGCATGTTTGTTTGTGTGCTTGCTTGCATGTTTGTTTGTTTGTTTGCATGTTTGTTTGTGTGCTTGCTTGCATGTTTGTTTGTGTGCTTGCTTGCATGTTTGTTTGTTTGTTTGCATGTTTGTTTGTGTGCTTGCTTGCATGTTTGTTTGTTTGTTTGCATGTTTGTTTGTGTGCTTGCTTGCATGTTTGTTTGTTTGTTTGCATGTTTGTTTGTTTGTTTGCTTTCTTGCATGTTTGTTTGCATGTTTGTTTGTTTGTTTGCATGTTTGTTTGTTTTTGTTTGCATGTTTGTTTGCTTGCTTGCGTGCATGTTTGTTTGTGTGCTTGCTTGCATGTTTGTTTGTGTGCTTGCTTGCATGTTTGTTTGTTTGTTTGCATGTTTGTTTGTGTGCTTGCTTGCATGTTTGTTTGTTTGTTTGCATGTTTGTTTGTGTGCTTGCTTGCATGTTTGTTTGTTTGTTTGCATGTTTGTTTGTGTGCTTGCATCTTTGTTTGTGTGCTTGCTTGCATGTTTGTTTGTGTGCTTGCATGTTTGTTTGTGTGCTTGCATGTTTGTTTGTGTGCTTGCATATTTCTCCGTATTCATCAGAACAAAGACATCTATACACATTTGAAACAACTTGAAGGTGAGGAAATTATGACAGAATTTCATTTTTGGGTGGAGTATCACTTTAATCCTTAATCCATGGCTTGTAAACTAATGGTACTGTTTAGCGAGTTGTTGACAAAAAGTCACATGCTCTCCTACTTGTAAGTCACTTTGGATAAAAGGAAAATCTGCCAAATGAATAAATGTAAATGTACTGTTGTTCTGTTTTAAACGTCAAATCTCTTAAACGATTGTTAGGCTGCACTAGTTAGATCAACCAGAACCAGGAACCCAACCCGTTAAAACTGAATTGGATCTGACTCATACTCAGACTGATGAAAGGAAGCTGTTAGGTATAGAATTGAATATTGTATTTATTCTCTTTGTCAGTTTTTTAGATTAACAACAGTAAGTGTCTAAAAACTATTTATAAATTGAGCTGTCCGGGTTAATTTCACGGGAAAACACGTAAAAAGTAATCTTCAGTTGAATGTTTCAAACACAGATGATGACAGAGACGCAATTGGCACCAAACCAATCGTTCTCTGTCAGTGTCGGTTTATAAAAACAAGATCAAACCTTCACAGCACGATAAACAACACAGTTCACTGTCACAGGTTTCTGCAAGTCTCTTTAATGCATTACAGTAATAAAAAAGAACACATCAGATTAAAGTTGAAATCACGTGGCTAACAATATCATGAAATGTTTAAAGGGTTTTATGAAGAGTAACAGCATTTCCACAGGGTTCATGTCTTCATCACAGACACAGAGTTTGTGTCTCAGTAGAGGAAAGGAGACGTCTTTAGACTATTGCATAGAACACAACTACACACCAGAGTCATCAACTGCAAGACAGAGAGAGAGACAGAAAGAGAAAGACAGAAAGAGAGAGAGACAGACAGAGAGTTAGGCATACAAAGGTTGAGCTGGTGAAGCATACATCTGATGACTTGGAGATGTGAGGAGCGCATATGAAGGTGTGGACATGCAAGGTTCTGAGTTTTCTTTTCTGAGGACGATGCTGCACACCAGCGCCACCAACTGAGAGCGACCAGAAAACACAAGACAAATACAAACTGATGAACGGACGCATACACACACAGGACTTCAGCCCGCTGAATAAGTGTTCATGAACTCACCAAGACTCCAGCTGTTCCTAGAAAACCTCCCAACACCAGCGGAGCATTCGACTGGAACATATCCTTAATCACACCGGGACAACTCTAGAGACACACACAGAGAGAGAGACAGACAAGTGAGGGGTTTGTGAGAAAGGCTGTACATAACATGTGCAGAGAGAGAGAAAAGTAACTGACTGAATATGTGATCTGCTGCATGAAGCTGCCTTCAGGACACGTGTCTCGAACCAACATCTCAATGGGTCCTCCAATACCACAACAGTCGAACTGAAAGACACACACCGCAGATAGTTTGTGAGTGTTGAGCGATGAAGTTAAAGTTCTTTACAGTTTAATGTATATGAATGTGGTGTGCATGGTCTATGTGTGTGTGTGTCTTACAGCATTGTGGAACATTTTCAGGGTGATGGCTTGACCTGGAGCTCGGGTGTTCAAATACTGAGCGTAGACTGACATGTAGAAATTTGCCAACTCTTCTGCAACCTACAACACAAAGAAAATTCATGTGTGGTTTCTCATCTGAACATGTTTGTGTTTCTTTCATTAGGAATGTTTGTGGATTTTAAAGCTTTAGCAACTGAAGAAATGAAGTCACACACATCTGCGATGACATGAGGGTCAGTGTATCATCACACAGCGTCTACAGTGAGGTATGTTCATTTTAAACGTTTATTGTCATTTAGTTTAAATTAGAGATGCTCCGATCCGATACTCTCTGGATCAGAATCAGGGTGGATATCAGATGCATGAGCGAGTCTATTCCACTCTGCATTGGAGACTTTTATACGGTTATAGACTTGTGCAATAAACAAGCCATTTTTTAAGTATCTGTACTTTGAGACTATATTGTAAAGCATTATTTCCAACTCCAATACAATTATAAATACGTTTTAATATGTTTTTACCTTTAATACAATACTTAATTACATTTTTAAAAATCATACTTTTTTTTACTTTTAAAAGAAAGTGGTAAATTTGAATGTACTCAAGGATTAAAAGGTAAAAAACAACATTTATTTATGAAAGTATGATGTGCTTTATAATGTAGGGAAGTATTTTTGTCTAATTAATTGTACTTGAAAGTAAAAATGCTTAAGTACTATCCACCTCTGGCAATAAAAGATCTAAATATTCTACGTTGATGAAGAAAAACAGTGCTAGAATCGTAACTCCGATACTCAGAATTCAGGTATTGGAATCAGAACGGCAAAGGAAAAAGTGTTATCGGTGCATCCCTTGTATAAATATATATATATATACCCTGTACCAACTCTAAAGTACTTTCAAACAAATGTCTTATTGACAAATGCTCCCTCACTGTAATGTGACTAATGTCATGAATAAATGTCAAATGGTCGACTTGCTTTAAAAACATGTAGATCTGACAAAAAAAATCTGACATGCTTACACGTCCACTCCACATGAAGGCCATCACACCTGCTGCTATTTCCACAGTCATCAGTACAGACACCAGACAAGTGAACTGAAAACACAAGAAAACCCCTTTTCACATCAGAGCTTTAACACCAACACCAATTCATTTGTCCCAGAATCGTTGTCATCTCTGTTGGATAGTGATATTTACATTTACATTTAGTCATTTAGCAGACTCTTTTATCCAAAGCGACTTACAGATGAGGAAACATTGGAAGCAATTATAACAACATAGGCCACAAAATACATAAGTGCATCAAAACTAGTCCATTAAAGCCTAGCACAGTATACAAAGCTAAGAATAGTGAGGTTAGTAAGTGAATTTTATTTTTTAAAGAAGGAAAGGGAAGAGAATTAGGAAAAATCAATCAGCGTCTAATGTGAGGTATAAGATAAATGATTTGTTATTTAGCAAAAACAAGATCATAACCCGCCAGACAAGCAACGGTTCACGAGATACACGGTTATACTTGTAAACAGACTAGTGATATGCGGATTGCAGTTATATCTAACACACATTCTGATGAATTAGGGGTCAGCTGTGGTCTAATGTTTAGAGCGTTGGGTTTGTGATCAGAAGGTTCTAATCTCAGTGTCAGCAGGTCATGACTGAAGGGCCCTTGAGCAAGACACCTTACCCCTAATTGCTCTGCAGTAATGTGACACTGTAAAAAAAACTACTTGTAAGTCGCTTTGGATAAAAGCGTCTGCCAAATGAATAAATGTAAATGTAAAATGAATTATTTGTGGGTGGATAAGATCTGTCATTAATTATGCAAATATTAACAACATTCTCTTAAATATGAACGTGGTTCAAATGCATTTTCATCAGGCAGACGGGCACTAATTTACAGACGCTCGGTTAAAGAAAAAAACCTGCATCGCGAGGATGGGACGGGGGTCCAAGAGGAAATGGCGGCCAAACAGATCCGAGAATGAGACAATCAATCAGCATCAACTATGATGTTTAGTAGTTTATCCAGTCATTGCTTGGGCTGAGCATATAGTTTGTGTTGCAATGACATTAAAGTCGGAAATGAATAATAAAGCCTGTTCATTTTATTAAAAGATGTAGGCAAATCTGTGCAAAGCCAAAACGTTTGTTTCATAAATAGAAGTGTTTCTTTAAAAGCAGCCTAAGATCGGCGTATTATTTATCAGAGGTGCCCAAATGAGCTCTAACAGAAGCTGCCGTTAAAAAAAAATGATCCACTCCCACTTAAAACAAAGAATAAGAATTATGTGTTAAGAATGAATAATGATAAAATGACCAGTGCATGTGGATGATTTGTTTGAAGCAGTGGACATTTCAGCTGATCCCAGCATCTCCACAACAGACGCACATGTACACAAAACATACAGAGAAACAGCGACACGAGCTGGTCAACATTGTCAATGCAATACAAATAGAAACCATGCATGCACGTCAACGTAATAAAACCTTTTACTAACTGCGTAGAGGTGGGCGGAATCTATCTATCTATCTATCTATCTATCTATCTATCTATCTATCTATCTATCTATCTATCTATCTATCTATCTATCTATCTATCTATCTATCTATCTATCTATCTATCTATCTATCTATCTATCTATCTATCTATCTATCATCATCTCATTTATCTTAGATTTATGCACTTTCTTTATTTTTTACAGTTCATTTAATGTTCACCAGTTATAATGAAGATATCAGATCAAGTTCTGAAAATGAGATTGATTATTGATATATATTTATGTTCTTGTTATATCATATGTATACAGTAGGAATTTAAGCACAAACAATGAGAGTAGAGATGTGTTTTAACCTTTCAGTGTGTTGTGACTCAAGGGAAAGCGTCGCGTCGCGTCGCGTCGCGTCAAAGCGCTCAACGCAAGTTTACACTTTTACATTCAGCTGAATACACGGATGACATTTTATACACTTTCAGCGCTGCTTGAAACATCTTTTTAAATGTATATGACATTACCACACCAAGAGCCGATTTATTGTTGTTACACGCTCCGTAATCTCCAACCACAGCAACCACTAACATCAACACACCAGTGACAACCAACACAACCACACCTGAGAGAGAGAGAGAGAGAGAGAGAGGAAATAAAGATCAGTCATTGACTTCAACAAATGCAAACGGAGTAATAAGAGTCATACACACCGATATTGAATTGTGTCGTGTTCAAATCAATGTCGAATAACCCTTTCGTTTCAACGCCGAACCTCAACCAGAGACCCAGACCGACCAATCCGAAGCCCAGCAGCTGAAACACACAAACGCTTTTTTTAAACATGTCCATAATAGAAATGATTGATAAACTGTGTTATATAAACAAACCCTTACAGCGAACAGAGTGTTAAACAAGATGAGAAAACATTTACAAATCTGCGCGCATCCGTCCATCTTGATCTATTCCTGCACACAAAACCCATAACACGACACACTGTTACACTCATGAAGTTACATAAATCATAAGAATGAAAACGTCTATTTAAAGTAGCGCTCACGTGCGATGTGTGTCTGTCCTGCAGCAGATCTACCGTCAGTCCTCGAGCGCGCGCGCCCTATAGTCTAGTGGTCTGCGCCGCGCGCGCGCCGCTCATTGGTCAGAACACTGGGACACAAGTTTCTTTCGTTTTGGCGAAATTGAAACCATAAACCGTGATGACGTCACACAGTTACATCAAAACACGTGACACGAATGTGAAACTTAAAGAACAATGTACCAGCACGAGAAAAACTTTGGTTTTGCTGTGAAATGTGTCGAATGATTTTCTTTTTAATTTGATTTTGACTATTATAGGCGTGATATTCCTTGAAACAAATATAATCAAAATAAAGAAATAAAATAA
Organism: Barbatula barbatula; assembly: GCF_947034865.1. Lineage (NCBI taxonomy): Eukaryota > Metazoa > Chordata > Actinopteri > Cypriniformes > Nemacheilidae > Barbatula > Barbatula barbatula. Next base: position 81,439 of record NC_136769.1, on the reverse strand, counting down.
ATAATAGGCCTATTACACAATCATAGGTATATTAAATGTTACATTTTAACGTTTTTAGGAAAGGAATATGGACCATTATGTGATTTCACTATTCTAAAAGCAGCATTACTTTAACTTTGGTATTCCATGCTTATAAAACAAACAAATTTTGTTCTCAGAAACTTCATAATTAATCCAGAAGGAGATCCAGTATTTCGTTGTCTTTGAAATAGAAAACTCTTCCTAAAATACCACAGCAAGGTGTCTTACAGTTTTTCTCCATTGGTTTGGCTCATTTCTTGAAACAGAAATTACATTCTCAAAATTCTAAGATCATTTGGCAAAACAGTCTTACAGTTCAGCACAACACTTTAGCTCACTTGCAAGAGCTAACATCTCTCCCAAAACTGTTCACTCGTGCTTCAAAACTAAATTCCTTTCTCATTTAAACAGTCAGTGCCCCCAAAATGACAAAGATCCTTCTCAATAGCTTTGGCTCATTTCTTGAAACAGAACGGACGTTCTCAACACTCTTAATGCGTTTGCCAAAATAGTCTCCCAAAACAGTTCACTCACGTGTCAAAACTAAATATCTTTCTAATTTAAACAGTCAGTGCCCCCAAAATGCTTCGTCCCTTTGGCATTGTGTAAGCACTGCAAGTCAGAATGTTTAGATGTTTTGTCACTATGGCAGAGGACCATTGAAACATCCCTCATGTCAACCTTTCAGTCTTAGCCCGTCCTTTATTGACAATGGTTACTATACTGTCATATTGTAGGTGAGGCCCTACAAGACCTCTCTCATTTTCAGGGATCAAATCAAAATGAAGGCGGTCCAAGGTGGCCAATAATATTACAGCCCCGTCTTCGGCACTTGGCCAGGTTGAAGCCAGATTCATCCACAAATACGAGGATGTGAGGGGTCTCGTTTCCTTCCAATGCCATTATTCTCTACAATAGCGGAAATAAAGAAAACATCAAATCAGTCATACAGAAGAGGCATACATTACAGTTACAGACAATTACATAGGAATGTTCTATGTTCTCCACTAGTTCAATTTACTACTGGCCACTACTCCTGTGGTTCCAAATGGTTCCAAGTTTTTCTTGTCATTTTTAGTATCATAACATACTATTGAGGTAAGATATTACTGTAGGCCTATCACACACACACACACACACACACACACACACACACACTAAATGAATAGGTAAATATATATATTTCATGCTTTATACACAGTGTCCTACTACCTCGACCTCACTGCTCCGGATATCGCAGATGTCTTACCGATGGTCACCTTCCGGCGCAACCTGCGGTCCCTCCCTCCTGTTTTTCCTCTCCTGTCTTCTCTGCACTCCCCCCCTCTGATGAGCTCTCTCTTTTGAATACAGACAATGCCACAGACACTCTGTGTTCCACGCTTTCATCCTGCTTGGACAACCTATGCCCTCTTGCATCTGGACCAGCCCGTGCATCCCCGTCGGCTCCCTGGTTATCGGATGTACTGCGTGAGCATCGTGCCAGCCTCCGGTCAGCTGAGAGAAAAGGGCGCAAGTCAAAAGACCCTGCAGACCTCTCTCTCTACCAATCTCTTCTCTCTTCTTTCTCGGTAGATGTCACCTCTGCAAAAACAGATTACTACCACTCGAGGATCTGCAACTCTCCGGACTCTCGAACGCTCTTCAAAACCTACTCTGCTCTCCTCTGTCCGCCTGCTCCCGCACCTTCATCGGAGTTAACAGCTGCTGATTTTGCATCGTTCTTCGTAAAGAAAACTACTGCCATCAGCAGGCAGTTCTCTACGCCACCACCTGTCGAACCCGCCCACAACCCTGACACGTGTGTGCTCCCCACCTTTTCTCCTCTGTCTGAAGCTGATGTCTCCAAGGTCATTGGCTCCAACCACCCTACCACCTGCCCACTGGATCCCATCCCCACCCATCTCCTCCAGGCCATCTCTCCAACGGTTGTGCCTGCTCTGACCCACATCATCAACTCTTCGCTCACCACTGGGACATTTCCCACAGCGTTCAAAGAGGCCCGCATCACACCGCTTCTAAAGAAACCCACCCTGGACCCTACACTGCTAGAAAACTACAGGCCTGTCTCCCTTCTTCCCTTCATCGCCAAAGCCCTGGAGCGAGATGTGTTCAACCAGCTCTCCTCCTTTCTCATGCAAAACAACCTCCTGGACAGCAATCAGTCTGGGTTCAAGACCGGTCATTCCACAGAGACTGCACTGCTCTCAGTCATCGAAGCCCTGAGACTGGCAAAAGCATCATCCATGTCATCTGTGCTCATCCTACTGGATCTGTCTGCTTGCCATTCAACCTTGCCATTCAACTAAGCTCATCAACGATCACACCGTCCAGAACAGCCAGAAACCTGGGAGTGGTAATCAATGATCGGCTTAACCTCACAACTCATGTTGCCAGCACCACCCGGTCCTGTAGATTCATCCTCTACAACATTAGGAAAATTAGACCTTTCCTATCGGAGCACTGTACGCAAGTCCTAGTCCAGGCTCTTGTCCTGTCCAAACTGGATTATTGCAATGGCTGGACTTCCTGCTTGCACAATCAAACCTCTCCAGATGATCCAGAATGCGGCGGCAAGAGCCCATCTCCGGTGTTGAGGCTGGCAGTGCCGTGGACCAAGCTGCCTCCACTCTTACGCCATGGCCATCCTGCAGGCCAGGGCGCTAAAGAGAGCCCCACGGGGTAAGACCGACCCAAGTAGTGCCGCCGCTGACTGGCCCTCCGGGGACCGCGGTGGCAGCGCAGGCTGGGTCGGACGATGTCCACATCAGTGGCCCGGAAAGATGCCTCGGACCCAATCTTGCGCAGGGGGGCGATGTCGAGAAAGGCCACTTTCCCGACTCCCCTCTCGCAAGGTCGGCTGATTGGTGGCGCTGTCAAGGACTGCTCCAGCAGCCTTTTGACAGTGTAGAAACAGACCGGCCTGCTGTGACCCGGCCGCCTTTCGGCCGTCGAGGTCTCGCACGTGGTCTGCCCCCAGCAGCCCTGGCCTTCTCCAGCGTCGACTCCGGTTCTGGTGCCCCCGCAGGTGGCCCCCCGGAGGAAGACGTCGAGAGAAGGACCACCTAGAGAGATTGAACCATCGGGCCCGACCCAGCCTTGGTTGCTGGATGGTCGGACTGGGGCGGTCCCTGCCGCGTTCCAAACACCTTCTGGGCCCCTTCGGGGGCCTAGTGCCCGCCTTCTCACAAGGAGAGGTCTCTCTCTGGGTCCCACTTGCAGCCGCTCTCACCCTCTGAAAGATGGTGTTCGGCAACTCGACGTTGCGTCGTGGCGGCACGCAATGACGAGTATAAAGCAGCCCTCAGCACTCTCGCTTCGACGTTGCGTCGAACTGCGCCATCGCCTGGCAGGTGATTTAGCGGAGCCATTCCCCCCGGGGGGACCAGCACTGCTAGTCATTGAACCAACCCCCGCGGGTTGATGAAGCAGATCGCAGCCCCCCCCTGTGAGGTCCCTGGGTGCTTGGTTAGCATTTCAAACCATCACGGTGGCTGGGAGTGTGGTCCGTCTCGGCATTCGATCCAGTTCGCCAGACCTCCGCCGGACTTCGGGCATCCTCTTACCTCAGCAGAGGCAGGGATGTTCCCGTGCTCCAGGCCGGGGCTGCCACCCCTCTGGCGAAGGCGATCGAACCGTCCCCTCGGCCGAGATGTCCAGTGGCTTCTACAGCCGCACTTCATCATCCCCAAAACCAGGGGTCGCTGCATACCTTGAGCAGCACCTTGCAAGGGTGCCGTTCAGGAGGCGCAGAAGCGCGTCCTGGTGTCTGTCAGACGCCAGGAGTGGTTCATGACAACTGACCGCATACTCTCATGTACAGTTTCCCTCTGCACTGTCGAGGGGCTGGCATGTCAGTAAAGGGTCAGTCGGGAAAAAGAGAGCAGCTCTCCCTGGCGCGGAGCTCCCCTTTTTCCTGGTAGAGAACTCAACCAGGAAAGATGTGATGTGATCCTGAAACAATGTAATAATATGCAGTGTTTTTAAACCACATTATGTCTCCATGACCGCGCTCACGCACAGTCAGTGCTGAGCTGCTTGAACTTTCAGGCAGCAGCCAGCGGTCCCCTGAAATCAGTTTCAGAGGCTCCTGGGCATGGTGTCCTCGGGGGTGGCCTGTCCCCCTCGGGTTGACGCACATGGGACCGCGACAGCACTGACTACAGAGATGAGTTCCCTGGAGAGCGTGGCGCACTGGCGGTAGGCGTATCGTCATTACGCCTGCTGCCGTCGCATCCTAACCCCGAGCAGGTCTTGAGGCCGGTCGTGGTAACGACAGACGCCTCCCTACGGGGTGCGGGTGCGGTGTGCAACGGGCGCGCAGTGTCGGGGCGCTGGACGGGCCCCCGCCTGCGTTGGCAGATCACTGCCTTCAAGTTGCTAGCTGTCCTGCTTGCACTGATGAGGCTCCGGCCTCTCGTGCAGAGCCAGCATACTGGCCCGGACAGCACGACCGGCGTAGCGTACTAAACCTCAGGGTGGCATTCGCTCGCTGCAGTCATCGCAACTCGCCCAAATGCCTCCTCCCGTGGAGACAGCAGGTGGCAAAGCCCCTGCAGGTCACATGCCCACCGGGTGTCCTGAACCAGACAGCCAAGCGCTCTCTCGTCAGTTGACGCCTCGTGTGAAGTGACGACTCCACCCCTGGTGGAGACAGCAGGTGGCAAAGCCCCTGCAGGTCACACGGCCACCGGGTGTCCTGAACCAGACAGCCAAGCGCTCTCTCGTCAGTTGACACCTCGTGGGAAGTGACGACTCCACCACTGCGGCCGGCTTGGGTGTGGTTTGGGCGGGCACAGGTGGACCTGTTGCCTCCCTGAACACCACCCAGTTCCGCTGGGCACTCCCTGGTCGAGGCTCCCCCCTCGACACGGAGGCCCTAGCGTGCAGCTGGCCGCAGGACAAGCGGAACTACGTTTCCCCCCAGTGAGCTTCATTGCGCAGGTCCTGTGCAAGGTCTGGGAAGGGAGTATCAAGTGCTGCTAGTTGCGCCTTACGGGCCCAACTACACTTGGTCCTCGGAGCTAATACTCCTGACGACAACTCCCCCTGGCCAAATCCCCTGGCGAAGGGCCTACTCGCAGGGGATGGACACGTTGTGGCATTCGAGCCGGACCTCTGGGTCTGGCTCCTGGATGGGACGAGGAGTTCCTGGATGATCTACCCCCCACAGTGGTGGAGACTGTCACTCAGGCAAGGGCTATGCCCACAAGGCTGGATGCCTTTAAGTGGCGCCCCTTCTCGTCCTGGTGCTCTTCTCGAGGAGAAGACCCGCGGAATTGCTCGCTCGCTCAGGAACGTGCTGTCCTATTGCAGGAGAGGCTGGGGAGTAATCTCCCCTTCCACATTGGAGCGTGGGTACCCGCTGTCGCGGTTATCACGTACCAGTTGCTGGTGAGCCTCTGGGGCGGCATGACCTGATTATTAGGTTCCTCTAGGGCACGAGGGGCTAAGGCCTCGTCCGCGCCCCGTACCCTCTTGGGACCTTAAGGTGGACCTTTGGGTCCCCTTTTTTCGGGCCCTGCGGAGAGCCCCCTTCCTCGTTCTGCGAGGGGGGGTTGGCTCTCCTGCTGGGGCTCGAGTCCATCCAGAGGGTGAGGCACCTGCAAACATTCCGTGTCCACCGATTGCCAAAATTCAGGCCCGGTGACTCTCACGTGATCCTGAGACCCCGGCCGACTTACGTGCCCAAAGTTCCGCCGCCCCCCTTTGGGAACTAGGTGGTGAACTTGCAGGCGCTCCCACACCGGGAGAAAGACCCAACCTGTACGTGGGGTGTCCAGTAAGCGCATTGTGCCTCTACTCGAACCACACGGAGGGCTTCAAGGCCCTGAGCAGCTCTTGTCTGTTATGGAGGTCAGCAACGGGAGTGCTGTCTCCGAGGAGAGTTGTCGCGCTGGATCGCACACACCGTCACTACGGCGTGCCGATCCTAGCCCGTGCCCATTTGAGTGACGATACACTCCGCTCGGGGTGTGGCCTCCTCGTGGGCATCGGCTCAGTGCGCCTCTCTGGCAGACATCTGTAGAGTTGCGGGTTGGGCTACGCTATACCTCGCAGAGGCTTGCAACCTCCGTGGGGAGTCGGCAGCTCGAGTCTTGCCAACAGGTGAGACCAGCAGTCGTAGGGCGTACGCCTGCGCATAGCGCCATTCCCCTTCTTAGGTGGATCAGTGCGCTATGGGCTGCCTCCCTTCTTTCCCCAAGGGTGAAGAATAGGCAGTCCGTCCATCCATCAATAATCATTAGGTCATGGAGACATAATGTGGTTTAAAAACACTGCATATTATTACATTGTTTCAGGCCCGGACAGCACGACCGGCGTAGCGTACTAAACCTCATGGTGGCATTCGCTCGCTGCAGTCATCGCAACTCGCCCAAATGCCTCCTCCCGTGGAGACAGCAGGTGGCAAAGCCCCTGCAGGTCACATGCCCACCGGGTGTCCTGAACCAGACAGCCAAGCGCTCTCTCGTCAGTTGACGCCTCGTGTGAAGTGACGACTCCACCCCTGGTGGAGACAGCAGGTGGCAAAGCCCCTGCAGGTCACACGGCCACCGGGTGTCCTGAACCAGACAGCCAAGCGCTCTCTCGTCAGTTGACACCTCGTGGGAAGTGACGACTCCACCACTGCGGCCGGCTTGGGTGTGGTTTGGGCGGGCACAGGTGGACCTGTTGCCTCCCTGAACACCACCCAGTTCCGCTGGGCACTCCCTGGTCGAGGCTCCCCCCTCGACACGGAGGCCCTAGCGTGCAGCTGGCCGCAGGACAAGCGGAACTACGTTTCCCCCCAGTGAGCTTCATTGCGCAGGTCCTGTGCAAGGTCTGGGAAGGGAGTATCAAGTGCTGCTAGTTGCGCCTTACGGGCCCAACTACACTTGGTCCTCGGAGCTAATACTCCTGACGACAACTCCCCCTGGCCAAATCCCCTGGCGAAGGGCCTACTCGCAGGGGATGGACACGTTGTGGCATTCGAGCCGGACCTCTGGGTCTGGCTCCTGGATGGGACGAGGAGTTCCTGGATGATCTACCCCCCACAGTGGTGGAGACTGTCACTCAGGCAAGGGCTATGCCCACAAGGCTGGATGCCTTTAAGTGGCGCCCCTTCTCGTCCTGGTGCTCTTCTCGAGGAGAAGACCCGCGGAATTGCTCGCTCGCTCAGGAACGTGCTGTCCTATTGCAGGAGAGGCTGGGGAGTAATCTCCCCTTCCACATTGGAGCGTGGGTACCCGCTGTCGCGGTTATCACGTACCAGTTGCTGGTGAGCCTCTGGGGCGGCATGACCTGATTATTAGGTTCCTCTAGGGCACGAGGGGCTAAGGCCTCGTCCGCGCCCCGTACCCTCTTGGGACCTTAAGGTGGACCTTTGGGTCCCCTTTTTTCGGGCCCTGCGGAGAGCCCCCTTCCTCGTTCTGCGAGGGGGGGTTGGCTCTCCTGCTGGGGCTCGAGTCCATCCAGAGGGTGAGGCACCTGCAAACATTCCGTGTCCACCGATTGCCAAAATTCAGGCCCGGTGACTCTCACGTGATCCTGAGACCCCGGCCGACTTACGTGCCCAAAGTTCCGCCGCCCCCCTTTGGGAACTAGGTGGTGAACTTGCAGGCGCTCCCACACCGGGAGAAAGACCCAACCTGTACGTGGGGTGTCCAGTAAGCGCATTGTGCCTCTACTCGAACCACACGGAGGGCTTCAAGGCCCTGAGCAGCTCTTGTCTGTTATGGAGGTCAGCAACGGGAGTGCTGTCTCCGAGGAGAGTTGTCGCGCTGGATCGCACACACCGTCACTACGGCGTGCCGATCCTAGCCCGTGCCCATTTGAGTGACGGTACACTCCGCTCGGGGTGTGGCCTCCTCGTGGGCATCGGCTCAGTGCGCCTCTCTGGCAGACATCTGTAGAGTTGCGGGTTGGGCTACGCTATACCTCGCAGAGGCTTGCAACCTCCGTGGGGAGTCGGCAGCTCGAGTCTTGCCAACAGGTGAGACCAGCAGTCGTAGGGCGTACGCCTGCGCATAGCGCCATTCCCCTTCTTAGGTGGATCAGTGCGCTATGGGCTGCCTCCCTTCTTTCCCCAAGGGTGAAGAATAGGCAGTCCGTCCATCCATCAATAAGCACTCAGGGCGGCGGGCTCGGCGGAGCAGCCCTGCCGCCTATGGCCGGGTATCAAGCTGAGTTATTACATATAGCTCTAACCGGACCTAGTGCCCCACACGTAGTAACCCCCCACTAGGGTGGTTCCGTCTGAGATGTCGTCATGAGATGGTTCCCCGCGTGGCAACCCATGACCTCCCCCAGGTGGACATCCACCTTGCGGCATTCCGCACATACCTCCCATGAGTTCTCCCCTATTTGGTGAGACCATGTTGGTGTCTCCACTGTATTTCCCCCTATGGTGGGAAGTGGTCTCCGTAGCGCACGTCCACATTGAGGGAACAGCGCTTACCCAGTAGCCCTACGGTACCGGACGCCTTCTCGTTTAGAGAACAAGGCCTCTGTCTGTGGTGGCCGAGGGCAGGGGCTACTCATCTTTGCCAAAAGCTCTGGGAGCCCCTGCCTGCCCACTGAAAGGTTACAATTTCGCAAGAGCGCTTATGTCTGACTCGCCTAGGCCGGTCAACGTCGCTTCGCTGGAGATTGTGACGCGGCTAGTGCCGTGGCGTTTTCAATAGGAACCCCATCTGTCGGCTTCGACACAACGTCGAGAGACCGACAGAAAGGGAACGTCTCGGTTATGTATGTAACCTCTGTTCCCTGATGGAGGGAACAAGACGTTGTGTCCTTCATGCCACGACAATAGCCGTCCGCTGCAGCAGTCACGAGATGCTCTCAGGCTCCTCAGCACAAAAGGTGAATGAATGAGCACGCCGGCTCCCCTTTTATACCCGGATATCCGGGGGCGGAGCCCGGCATGCAAATTATATTCGCCAATTTCATAGGCCTTTTCAGAATAGTCAGAGATGATTGGTTCTCAAGGCCGAACCCCATCTGTCGGCTTCGACACAAGGGAACAGAGGTTACATACGTAACCGAGACATTAAATATTCACATGGTAACATCCGGGCTACCCAGGATAGGAAAAACAGTTGAGCCCAGAGCCCGTCTGCAATTGAACCGAACCATTGAACCAAACCATTGAACCGAACCATTGAACCGAACCATTGAACCGAACCATTGAACCGAACTGGTTTTCCCTAGAAGTCATCTTCTTTACAGGTTTAATATAGTGACTTGGCCTCTTCTTGGGTCATGACAGACAGTCAGGTTGACGTGCTCTGATAGGCCGCCCGACGTCGGTTCGGTTCAATTGCAGACGGGCTCTGGGCTCAACTGTTTTTCCTATCCTGGGTCTTGAAATTTGAGATCTGAATAAGAGCAATCAAATTTGATCAACCTGAATGTATTTTATCTGAAATTCTGTAAGTTGATTTTTTTTGTATCTGAATTTGTGAGCATTAAATTCAGGTTTTTAAAAAAGAGGTAAATTCTAAACAAATAAATTCAGATACATGGTTTCCAAAGTGAAATAATTCAAAATCAAGTATTCATTGGCTGTTAAATTTCAAAACATTATGTCTCTTATTTGCTTCCATATATCAACTTCATATTCAAATATACAGTCATATTAAGAGAAGTCAAAAGATACAGTATTGTCTCACCTCAGTCATATTAAGAGAAGCTTCAAAATATACAGTATTGTCTCACCTGTTGCAAGTTCCTCTGTCATTCCAAATGTACAGAGTACATCTACCTGCCTGACTCTCTCTCTCTCTCTCTCTCTCTCTCTCTTTCTGTCTCTCTCACTCTAAATGCATGATGGGAGCGTGAGAGTGACGCGCTTGAATTTGTTCTTTTTCTGTTTCTTGTTGCGTTTACAGTCGAAGAAGTTCTTTTAAGATTTACATATTTAAAATAAATTTTGCCTAATGGTGTGATGTTTTCATGAATTAAAGGATTGTTAAAAGTAAAAAAGCCAGGAGGATGAAAGAGGAAAACTCCTGTGGCGAGTAGAGAGGTTAACAGTTTATGAAAAGTGCTTCTAAGTTAGGACAGCATACCGTTTTCAGTATTGTTACATCTGAACACCAACTTTTAGTTGATGTAGAAACACAATCCACCGCGTCTCCTTTTCCCAGTTAACAAGGTCTCGGCACAACACACTTATCGATGTCAAATCAGTGACGTGTTAATGCCGTTTTATAGAACTGTCCAGGAACAAACAAAGTCTCAAATCATAAAAGTATTTACATTGAAGACAAGTCAACTTAACTCACTTTTTACAATTTTCATTGTTACAAAGCAGCTGGACATGAAACATGTTATCTGCAAGCAATACATTAAATTCATAAAAATAAAAGGATTATGAGCAAAGTGAATAGATAAACTCTCATTCAGACACGACACAAAAAATATACAGTGCACACACACACATGAAGCAGAAGGACACACACATGCACGCGCACACACACGCTCACTCTCACAGCGCACATACATGAAACACAAGGCATACACAAAAACAATAGAGCACAGAACACAGATACACAACCTATATGCTTGAAACATGCTTGTATTGCTGTAGTGGGGACATTCCATAGACTTCCAATGATTTTATATTCAATTAAATTAAATTTTATTTATATAGCGCTTTTCACAATGTGCATTGTACAAGAGAAAATATTAAAATATTAAGAAGTAAAACACAAATGGTTTCTTAACACCAATGAGTTGCACACACGGCTACAATTATTTTGCAACAGAAACGGAAACAAATGATTAAAATACATGAATTTGGTTTGCATCTCTGTTGGAAGAGTTTTTGAAAGTGTATTTTTTCTGACTGTACCCCTGTGTGAAAGTCATTGGTGTTGGGGGATGAGTTTCTGGCCCTAACCCTAACCCTAAACTTAGGTAAAACACAGAACATGGTGTTTATAGAACAAGCAAGATTATTCTAGTAAATAAGATCTAATGTCAGCAGTCTCCCAGTGGTTTATTTAGCAAATTTAGCATTTTACATTGAGTCATTTAGCAGACGCTTTTATCCAAAGCGACGTACAAAGAGTTCAGGGAGCAATAAGCGATATGTCATAAAATAGCAATAATACAATAGGTGCTGATACAAAGATACTAGTTTCAACAAAAGCCAGAAAAATATCTGTTGAGAGAAGAGGGTTAGTGTACGTTTACATTTTTCTTTCATTTGTCTGTCAAGTCTTCGCCAAAGATGTGTGTTTTAAGTAGCATGAAGTGTGTGTTTGGCTGAAAAGATTTGTCTTTAATGTAGATTTAAATTGGGCGAGGGTGTCTGATCCTGGAATAGTGTCGGGAAGGCTATTCCAGAGTTTGGTGGATTTAGTTATTCTAGGTATTATCTAAAGTCCTGCGTTTTGAGATCTTAGAGAGCGTGATGGGTTGTAGTGTGATAGAAGCTCTGTTAGGTAGGTAAAACCCTTTAAGGCTTTATAAGTGATTAAAAGAACTTTAAAGTCAATACGATACTTAATGTGTAGCCAGTGAAGGGTTGATAACATTGGGGTTATGTGATGGTATTTTCTGGACCTGGTTAGAACTCTGGCAGCTGCGTTCTGAACTAACTGTAGTTTGTTTATTGATGATGCAGGACAAACACTAAGTAGAGTATTACAGTAGTCAAGTCTTGAGGTCATAAATGCATGAATAAGCTTCTCCGCGTCAGCAACACACAGAATATTTCGTAACTTGGCAACATTTCTTAGGTGGAAAAAGGCTGTTTTTGTGACATTTGAGATGTGATTTCGAAATGACAGGTTGCTGTCTAATATAACGTCTAGATCTTTTACTGTATTTGTTGGAGTAACAGTACATCCTTCAACTTGCAGTTTATAATCAGAAATATTCGGTTTGCGTGTCTTTGGTCCGATAAGTTACTTTGATGATTCCCCATTTAAATGGACAAATCGATGTCTGTCTGACAAGTAAGATCTGAACCATTGTAGTGCCTGTCCCTCAATACCGGTATAATTGTGTAAGCGATCTAGAAGTATGTTATGGTCTACGGTATCAACACAGCACTAAGGTCAAGCAGGACCAGGAGTGAGATGTTCCCTTTATCTGATGCTATAAGCAGGTCGTTTGTAATTTTAACGAGCGCAGTTTCAGTGCTATGATGCGATCTAAAGCCTGACTGACATTTGTCGTGTATGTCATTATTTTGTAAGAAGGAGCATAACTGAGTGCACACTACTTTTTATAGTATTTTTGACAGGGATGGGAGATTTGAAATCGGTCTATAGTTTCCTAGTTCATTGGGGTCTAAGTTTGGTTTCTTGATAAGAGGCTTAATGACGGCCATTTTAAAGGGTCCTAGGACATGGCCTAGATTAATTGATGAGTTGATAATGTTATAAATTAGCTCAATTGCAACGAGTAGTATCTCTTTTAATGAGGATGAGGAGATCCAATTCCTCGGTCCTGATTCTGCTATCCCTATCTGCATCGTTTGACATGGTCAATCACCAGATTCTGCTAGCAACCCTGTCATCCTTAGGAATCTCAGGCTCCCCTCTCCGCTGGTTCCAATCCTACCTCTCCGGCAGATCATTCAAGGTGTCATGGAGGGGCTCGCTTTCCACTGCTCACCAAATGATCACTGGGTCCCTCAGGTGCTTGGACCGCTGCTTTTCTATTTACATGACATCCTTAGGACCAATCATACGGGCACACGGCTACTCGTATCACTGTTATGCTGACGACACCCAGATCTACATCTCGTTTCACCCAGACGATACCACTGTAGCAGCTCACATAACAGCCTGCCTAGATGACATCTCAGCTTGGATGGAAGAGCATCACCTACATCACCTGGCCAAGACAGAACTACTCGTGTTTCCAGCCAAGCCCGTAGGCAGGGGGGGGGGGGTTCGGGTGGTTCGAACGAACCCCCCCTCACTGCCAAAGGTCCAGAATTTAAGTCGTTTTTTTTCATGTGATTATTGTCATCATTGTTTTAATCAATGCTTGTGACAAATTTCTGGGTTGCTGTTTCAAATTAATATGATTATTGTTGCAGGACGCGTGTGTGTGTGTGCGCAGACAGAGAGAGTTCTTGCAATACACTTTTCAAAGCAACGTGAAGAAGCATCGCCTCTGAATGATGTGGGGGGAGGGGTTATATATTAATGTGGTCCGCCCACAGATTTGGACCGGCCCTCTGAACAATGCCTTATAGTGTGTTCACACCAAACGCGAATGAAGCGTTAAGCGCGAGTGATTTACATCTTAAGTCAATGCAAAGATGCGATGACCTAGTTGCGGCGCGATTCTCGCGAATGACGCGAATTGAGCGTTCGCGTGATTCGCGCGAGTTTAAAAATCTGAACTTTGGCGAAAATTTTCGCAGCGTTAACCAATCAGGAGCTTGCGCTAGTAGGGCTGTGAGCGAGTGTCAGAATATTGGCTTTCAGACCCAAATTTCTCTAAGTTACTCACATAGCCTAATAATTTGTTAAATTCATAACATACCATTGCGGTAGAACTGACGCGCGAACC
>NC_136769.1:0-65000 GCF_947034865.1 Barbatula barbatula | reverse complement strand
ATATTTGGGCCATTGACAAAATGAAAGCCAAAACCAAAGTAAACAAGAATATCATCAGGCCCTAAACCGACATCACATTCTGCAGAATAGCTCTGCACTAGAGATGCGCGGATGAGCTAAAATGTCACCCGCATCCGCTGCTTCAAATCAATTATCCGCCCGCACGTATTATTTTCTATGATATAGATATCCGCAACCGACCGTCACTTTAATTCATCTAATTATTTTCTTTAAGCATGATGTTATCAGATTCAGTGACGTTAGAACTAGTCTGTCAATATCCGATATTAAAATGATACGCTAATCTTTTAAATGAACATTTATTTGTATAACAAAAAGTTTGGCTTCGGCCACACAAACACTGCTCAAATCATTTGAAATATTATACTGGAACATTCCTAAAACAGATATTCAAAGTAACAATAAAGAACTTTTTTCTTTCCAGAAAACAGAACAAAGTCGGATAACAAAACGGTGCCAATTCAGCATTAGCTACTTGGTCTTTTCTTTTGCACTGTGCAAACACAGAATAGCATCTACTGTGCCTTCCTGGATTCAGACGATTCCTCCTCGCCTCTAAACCCGGCCTGCTGCACTAAATGAGCGTTTGCTTGCACAGCTTGTTGCAGGAATGCACAATATTCTCCCAGCAAGGCGCCGCAGTCGTGGGAATAAGTGATCTTGTTTGTCCCAGAATAACACATTTTCCTCTGAGGACTCATCAAACTGAAAGTTTCTCCCGGATCTGTTTCGCCTTCATTTCTGCATTAAGAAAAGAACCCCCCCTCCACTGTCGACACCCGCGTATTTCTTTTACATGAGTGCAAAATTGCCGGTTGCCTGGTTGAAACTGCTATTAAAACACATTCGTATTTTAAAGAAATGTTGTTATAAATAATTGTATTATTAACGAATGATCCCAACCGCAATACCCCGCATCACTACTGCACTGTTAGAAACATAAAACAAGGCAAGTTTGGTTATATAGCACATTTCATACGCAAAGGTCATTCAAAGTGTAATTCAAAGACGGATCCAGAAAGATATTCTGAAGAATGCTTGAAACCAAACAGTTCTTGGACCCCATTGACTCTCATAGTAAGAAAAATACAATGGTGGTCAAAAGTCCCTCAGAACTCTTTGCTGTCCTACATTCTTCAAAATATCTTCTTTTGTGTTGATCAGAACGGTCATTTAAACCCACAAATGAAGAGAGAGAAATTAAGATGTTTTTTTACATTATTGTTAATATAATTATTTCAACAGCTAAACGTTGCTATTGACATATAATAATTTTATTTTAGCATTAATACTTTGTATCATTTGCCACATTTTTTCACTCGTGTGGGTCTTAATGTACTTTGATTTAAATACATAATAAAAGTCCTGACGCGAAAGAGAACGGAGTGTTTCCGGGGGCGCTGATGTGTTTCCGGAAGATGGCGCGGCTTGTTGTTAGGCTCCTTTATTGATCACGAAACAGAAAGAATATTCCAGATCGATTAAAGTGATCGAGGTAAGTTTGATATTCACGTCGATCACGTGACGGTTATGTTGTGTTTGTGGTTAGAGATCAGAATATAATAATCAATCTGATCTTTGAGACTGATGTAGTCAAACAATCGCGCGCGTGTTGTCTGTAGTTTCACGTCCTAGAGGTGTTGAACTGTTCAATATGATGCTCAAACGATCACAAATACGGCATATGTTTGATAAACGGATATTGTAGTGTAGAGACTGGAATGGAGAGCTTTAACTTGTCAACTGTCGCCAGTGTAAAACCGTCTATGCACATCTACACACAACAAAACACAGAAGAACACAAACGATGGGCTCATTGAATGAGCATACAGACCATAATCGTGCAGTAACTGAAGGAATCTTGCACATGTATCACTGAAGAAGGTTATTTGATGCATGTTAGTGTGTTTCGAGAAGATTGTGTTTATTGAACCTTTGAACGGTAGATTACAAAACTATATTTGTCAAGTGTGCATCGTGAAACTGGATGAAGAAGAACAAACTGAAAACATCTTCATTCGTCACACGCCAGAACAGATGCAGTTTGTGTTATTTATTTGCTCTGTGTTGCTGTAATATTACACTTTTGTTTTGTGTTATTCAGGAGAAACTCTGCAGTCATGGGGCGACGCTCCACCTCCTCCACCAAGAGTGGGAAGTTCATGAACCCCACGGATCAGGCCCGTAAGTCAAACATCGATGTGAAACCTTCAATTCCCCCTTAAGACCCTGATTTCTCATCCATCTGTGTGTGTTTGTCTGCAGGGAAGGAGGCTCGCAAGAGAGAGCTGAAGAAGGTTTGTGTGTGTGTGTGTTTGTTTTGGAATGATGTGATGTGCGTGTGCTGATGTGTGTGTGTGTTTGTAGAACAAGAAGCAGAGGATGATGGTCCGAGCTGCTGTGCTGAAGATGAAAGACCCTCGACAGATCATCAGAGACATGGAGAAACTCGATGAGATGGGTGTGTATTTGTGTGTGTCCTAAATCATATTTACAGTGTGTGCTGGATCATAGTCTGTTAACATGAGTTACACTGAATATAACATGAAATGACATTACATGAGAGAATGAATAAAGACAACAGTTAGTTTCAGGTCACATCTGCTTCGTTCTGTTGTGTTAGTTTGTCTCAATACTTGTACACACTCAAATGTGCGTACTGTTTTTTATCTTTTTAAAAAGAGGACACACTTTTAGTGCATACTATAAATATGTGCAGCACTTGGCTTCTTTTCAAATAACGAAACAAGAGAGCAGGTCTTAAAATGGATTTCGAATTGTGTGTGTATCAGAATTTAACCCGGTCCAGCAGCCTCTTCTGAATGAGAAAGTTCTGCGTGATAAACGGAAGAAGCTCCGCGAGACCTTTGAGCGGATCGTCCGTCTGTATGAGCGAGAGAACCCAGAGACCTACAAAGAGCTACGCAAGCTGGAGGTGGACTACGAGACCAAACGCGGCCAACTGTCGCTCTACTTTGACTCCGTGAAGGTGTGTTTGCTGTAGTTTGTGAAGGGTCGTATGGTTATGTGATCCTGTTGCTCATTTTTCATCTTTAGGTCAATAGAAGGGTTTTAGAGAGCTAAACATCACATCTGTTTAAGAGTTTGTGATGTGATGTCTGTAAGTTCACTTATCAGCTCACTAATTCTTGTTATTGTGTGATCATGGGATTTTCAAGATCTGACGTAGATACCATCATTTATCCCCAAACTGAATGAAACCTTAGACAGACAACTTCTCAACACAGCTTGTCACTTTAATTGTGTGAGTATAAGTGTGTGTGTGTGTGTGTCTCCATCAGAATGCCGAGTCTGTGGAGGTGGACAGTATTCCTCTTCCAGACATGCCTCACGCTCCATCCAGCATTCTGATCCAAGACATCCCACTGCCTGGTGCTCAACCACCGTCAATCCTGAAGAAGAGCTCTGCGCTGGGGTCAGTTAACACACACACACACACAAGAGCTCACACAGGTACATGCTCATCGTCCTGTGAATGTGTTTCAGAAAGGGGACGGTTATCTCTTCAGCTGCACTGGCAGGAGTTCCTCGTCTGCCGCCGGGACGGAAGCCGCCCGGACCCCCGCCAGGACCTCCCCCTCCACAGATACTGCAGCTGTATGGAAACACACGACGAACAGGTACACACACACACACACACACAAGTTTGATTTTTTGACAATGATAATATCATGAAACTTAACAAATGATTTTATATAATACCATTATTTTATTCAATACAACTTATTTTTACCACGGTAAATAGAGGCAGCTGACAGATTTAATTTGGAAAGGTCTATGAATTACAACCATGATTAAACAAGCGCGAAAGTGTTTATCAGTCAAACACTGCCGCCCCCACACAATTCTTTGTCTCATTCCAGATGCTGGCGGTGGATCAGACACTGAGTTGATGGACACTGGAGGGCGAGACACTGACAGCGAGAGTGACGGTGACAGCGACTCGCAGGACGACAGCGAGAGAGACGAGATGGACGATCGTCATAGCGACAGAGAGGTGGAGAGAGACAGAAGCGAGAAACACACAGGTGTGTGTTTAGTACGTGCTAAAGAAAACTATAAGAGAGTAAAGAAGAGTGATTCAGTGATTCATTCAAACCGTTATCATTTCTTTTATTTGAACATTTTCATTCAGGTTTTGTATTTGTGTGTTTGTTGTGCTCAGGTCGCAGTGTGCGCTTTGCTGATATGCCTCCACCCAGAGAGAGCGGAAAGAAGAAGGTGTTGAAGAAAACAACCAACATCACACCACTGCAGGCTATGATGCTCAGGATGGCAGGTGTGTGTGTGTGTGTGTATGTGTGTGTGTATGGTCGCGCGTGCGTGCGTGCTTGTTGTTTTAATGTTAAAGTTTGTGTGTGTGTTTTTTTACAGGTCAGTCTGTCCCAGAAGAAGGTGGCGAGGATGATGATGATGAAGAGGATGATGATGAAGAGGAGTACACAGACTCAAAGTTGTCAGACACTGAGGATGCGGAAGCGGCTCACTCTTTGGCTAGCCACAGACTTCCTGTTTCATCTGCTCCTATGGCATCTCAGCAGCCCCCCCCACACATGCAAGCTCCACCAATCACAGGGCCTCCGCCTTTAGGACCGCCTCCCGCACCTCCAATGAGGCCTCCATCCGGCCCGCCCCCAGGGCCGCCTCCTGGTGCGTTCTTTCACACTTTCAAACGGAAAGTATCTGTGGTTGTTGTGTGGCTTCTGATTGATCAACAGCTGGTCTGTATTTATAAGATAAAGCCTATTCTGACAGGGTTAGTTTTACATGCTGAGGTGGGAAACATCATTTTACAACAGGGCATCCATAATATTACAGGCCAGATCGCGTAGAATTACAAATCGAAGGATAACAACTATCAGAAGTGGGAGGGGTAACTCAATCTATGCACCACCACCACGAGTGTGTGTGATTTCACAGGAATTATTAAGAGATAACGTAAAGTTGAGCAACTGGTGTTAAGAATGAACCACGCTTATTACACGGCTGCTTGACTCATAAGAAAGTTTTTAAATATAAATATGAATTTGAAACATTTACCTCATTTATAACAAACCTTCTGTGCAGAAACCTTTATGGAAAAATCTTTATTCAAATCCAACAGACACGGGACTGGAATGACCACAGTACATCTAAAAATGCTGATTTGGAATGGACTCTTTGTTTTTTCTGCGGATGTATAGTGGGCCATCTGAACGGTTCACTATATTAAATGAATCCTACCTAAAGCTTTAAAAAAAAGTGCCTCTCATAAGTGCTTTTTCCCACCGCATAGAAGGCAACTGAATGCTTCGTTCATCAGACGCTTCCATACTTGGGAAAACTACATTTAAAAACCAATAGACATGACATTACGTACATATTTACAGCTGGTCTATTGGCTTGGGATTAGTATTACCGGAGGTATTTGTTTCAGACCTTTTTACCAAAGGCAGAAGTCGCCGTAATCTGTCCTAACATTGCCTGTAATCATGGCTCAGATGGTACATTTGGACGGGACTAAAACATTTGTACATTTGTGTTGGCTCACATCCAAAGGTGCGCCTCCGTTTCTGAGACCTCCTGGACTCCCTGCTGGGCTCAGAGGGCCCATTCCTCGCATGCTGCCTCCGGGACCACCACCGGGACGTCCTCCAGGACCTCCTCCGGGACCACCACCTGGTCTGCCTCCTGGACCTCCCCCTAGAGGACCCCCGCCTCGTCTGCCCCCTCCCGCTCCTCCAGGTCTGAGTGTGTCTTTTATATGTGTTTAGTGAACTCTCAAAAGAACACAGAACTTTTCTGATTCCCCAAATCCTTAAAGATAATGTTGTTTAAATGAAGGATGATTTTTACTTGCATCAATAATGAATCTTCATGCTAACCCTACAAATACACTTGTTCATGTCCATGTGTACAACAACTGGTTTAAGAAACGGGTGAGTAAATGCCGCAATGAGATGAAGAAATGCTGTTGTTAAATGCTAACAATCTGACAAATGTGTTGCTTCTTTGTAAAAACATCCTTCTGTTTTGTCCTGCATAGTCATGTGTTACTTTGTTTTACTAGAAAATGGTCAAAACTCACTGTTGTGCGTTCAGTTGCTGACACACATGCAGAGCGGACGAATGATTCAAATGGGCTGTTGATTACTTTTTTTATTTGTCTTTTTTCTTCAATTGGTGGTTCTAATGTGTGTTTTTACAATTTATTTTCATTTGTAGGAATGCCTCCACCACCCCCTCCTCTTCGTGCCGGACCCCCCCGCATGGCCCCGCCCCTCTCCCTCTTCCCCCCTCCGCTCAACCCCAATGTGCTCAGCGCCCCTCCCAACATCGTTCCACGTCAGAAGCCCCCGGCGCCGTCATCCGGCGAGAGCTCTCAGAGCACATCCGTGCTGACGCGTCCCTCCGCCCTGCAGATGCCCCCGCCCCCGGGCACGACCTCCAACCTGCTCGCCCCTACCATCGAGAAACGGGCCAACATCTCCGGTCCCGCGGCGGCCCAGGCAGGCGGCGCCACAATCTCGGCAAAGCCCCAGATCATAAACCCCAAGACGGAGGTGACGCGCTTCGTGCCTACGGCGCTCCGTGTGCGCAGAGATCGAGCTGGGCCAGATAAAGCTGGTGGCAGGAGAGAAGACGAGAGAGAGCCGCCCAGACAGCATGTGTCAGCACACCCCTTCCAGATGTCCAGCGTCGCCCCGCCCAGCATGAAGACGAAGGACCAGATGTACGAGGCCTTCATGAGAGAGATGGAGGGTCTGCTGTGAAACGTGTACTGTGACGGGACTTTTATTTTCTTTAGCAGCATTGTTGGTTATTGTCAGATAAGACTGTGTTTCATCTTCAAACATCAATAAACTTCAACAGATGTCAAGGTGGTGTTCTGCTGTCTTCTCTCATCTTTACAGTATTTCTGGTCTTCTCAATGTCATGAAGAAGAGACGGGTAATGCTATCTTACCCAATATAAACTCAATGTAAAGAACTCTAGTTTGGTTTCGTAGGAAACGTCTACTGTTGCGTTGTGATTTCAACACCTTTAGCCTTATTATTTACTAATATTGGTTATTTATTATTTATGCTAAATTTGGTTGTAAGACTTCTTGCTTCAAGAAAAAGAAATTGAGATCTGTGTAGACAGATTCCAATGTGTGTAATTTTTTTATTTCAAAGGATTTCTATATTTTATCCACTCAATAGTCTACAATATAATAGCCATATAAACGTATCGTAATTATAATAATAAAACATAGTGGGATATTCAGTGATATTGGCCGTGCAATATCGACTTGTGATCGGTCAATACCGGCAGATGGAGCCAATGGAAATGCTTCAAAGCAGACCGCTTGGGGTCAATTATCTGGAATGATAAGTATATTCATTGATTTAAGATGCCTAGTATGTGAGAGCTCATGGTTACCATATAGCTGCTTGTTGGTGATGCTGAGTGTTTTTATGCGTGTCATGTTATCCTTTATTTATTAACTGTTATGAGTTTATTTTGCACCGGTTCACTGATAGTGTGCGGATGTATGACGTCACGAGTATGTACTAGTCGAGTGAAGCTGGATGTACATACATCTTAATCCATAAGCGTTAAGACAAATACAGCAAGCAGAGAGGCATTGACAGAGAGTCAAGAAATGATGATGAGAGGAACTATTATTAATATTTCAGTAAAGTTCATTAAATCTGTTCTGTTCTGTGTGGTCTTTAAACTTATGAACTGTGTAAGGACTGACAAAAGTGTTACATGAGGAAGCAATTTAAAAACAATGTAATAAATATTTTAGGTGCTAAAAAAAGATACCAGCAGACAAGCTAATCCAGCACAAATAAGTGCATAAAAGCACCAAAATGAATTATTTGAACCTAAATACAAAAGGAGGAGAAAAACTGCAAAAACATTTTTAAAAAAAGAACCTCCCCTTTCAAAAGGCTGGTTACGGACCTGGATGAAGCATATTCAATACAATAAATAAAAAGGAATCATCTGAAATGGTGAAGGAGGAGTAATTGTGATCGTACATTTGTGATTTAGGAGAAAGAAAAGCTTCAATTTGTCATGTTTAGTGGATTCAATTTTATTTACATAGCCCGTTTCACAATGTGCATTGTTCCAAAGCAGATTTACAGGGGAAAATAGAAACCGAAAAACACAAAAAAGGTAAAACACAGTACATGGTGTTTATATAACAAGTTCAATTATTCTAGTACATAATATCTCATAAATGCAGTCTCCCGGTGGTTTATTTTGCATTAAGTGAATGTTTGGCTGTAAAGATGCGTCTTTAATCTAGATTTAAATTGGGCGAGTGTGTCTGATCCTGGAATAATATCATGAAGGCTGTTCCAGAGTTTGGTGGATTTAGTTATTCTAGGTATTATCAAAAGTCCTGAGTTTTGAGATCTTAGAGAGCGTGATGGGTTGTAGTGTGATAGAAGCTCTGTTAGGTAGGTAGGGGCTAAACCCTTTAAGGCTTTATAAGTGATTAAAAGAACTTTAAAGTCAATACGATACTTAATGTGTATCCAGGGTTAGGGTTGATAACATTGGGGTTATGTGATGGTATTTTCTGAACCTGGTTAGAACTCTGGCAGCTGCGTTCTGAACTAACTGTAGTTTGTTTATTGATGATGAAGGACAAACACTAAGTAGCGTATTACAGTAGTCAAGTCTTGAGGTCATAAATGCATGAATAAGCTTCTCCGCGTCAGCAACACACAGAATATTTCATCATTTGGCAACATTTCTTAGGTGGAAAAAGGCTGTTTTTGTGACATTTGAGATGGGATTTCTAAATGACAGGTTGCTGTCTAATATAACGTCTAGATCTTTTACAGTATTTGTTGAAGTAACAGTACATCCTTCAACTTGCAGTTTATAATCAGAAATATTTGGTTTGCGTGTCTTTGGTCCGATAAGTAATATTTCTGTTTTATTAGAATTTAAAAGAAGTCAATTACAGGTCATCCAATGTTTTATATCTTCAATGCACTCTGCCAATTTGGATAGCTGGGAGGAATCATCTGGTCTTGATGAGATATATAGCTGAGTATCATCTGCATAGCAATGGAAGCTAATTCCATGTTTTTTAATAATGTTTCCGAGGGGCAGCATGTATATGGAGAACAGCAGGGGTCCCAGAACCGATCCCTGAGGTAATCCATAATTTACTTGCGTTAGATTGGATGATTCTCAATATAAATGGACAAACTGATGTCTGTCTGATAAGATCTGAACCATTGAAGTGCCTGTCCCTCAATACCGATTTTATCTGTAAAAAAATGTTATGAATTCATTCAGGAAAAGTTCAGGATGAGCAGCTACATCTACAGTTCTCATGTTCAGACATTCACATAAAGATGCTTAAGTCATTTATCAATAAATAATCAATGATTTTATTTCAAGTAAATGCACCACAAAGAACGCTGACAAATGATCAACACAAACAATTTCAGTCAAGAAGAGATGTTATTATATCATTTATTCAGGGAGAGGGAAGATGAGCAGTCTAGTAAATCATTCAACCACACAGAAAAGCCATTTAATATCCATCATTTATTCCAAAAGACACCAGCTTTAGAGAGATGTATTCTATCACCTTACCAGCGAGTGTATTTGGGTGACATTGGCATGAGTGGGCTTCAGTGCTGTTAGGGTACTGTAGTGCGCATGCGCAGTGGAGGCAGCTGTACCCTAGTCCAAACCATGCGAGTGTCGTCGAACACCAAACCTGCCACTTCCGGTCATGCGCGATAGTCTCAAACGCAACACGTGGGTAACGGGCAGCTGACATGGCGGATGAGGGAGAAACACGCGATGAGAAAACAAACACACAGACAGCAGAAGACGAAACAAATGAAGACACAGAAGAGACACACAAGAGCTTCAGAGATCTGGTGACGAAACTAAAAGAACCTTGTTCGGCATATCGATTATATGTGTATAACATGATATACTTTAATAAGATTGATTCCTCTCGACTGTTATTCAATTGAAATGGAAGCTAAAGCTAATAATGAAAATGCTAATAATACAGTTTGTGTGTGGGCTGGTTTAGCTGTATTTCTGAGGACTAAATAAAAGGCTCAATAGATTTTTCTTTATGTCTGGCACATGTTATAAGGGTTTTGTCCCGTGGGTTAGGGGATAGAATATATCATCCGCCTGAATCAATGGAATGTCCCCACTAGTATAGTAATCTAAACGTGTGTGTGTGTGTTTTAGGGAGTCACTGAAGTTCTCTGTGAAGCTTGTGATCATCTGGGATGGAAGAAACCAACTAAGATCCAAGTGGAGGCTGTTCCTGTGGCTCTGGAGGGTAAGCACACAACACAGGGTTAGGGTGGTGAGACCACTTTTCCTTCTTCAGGGTTATTTACAGTCATGCACTTCACTCACCAGCGTCCCGGATGCAGAATGATGCACTTAAAGCACTTTCTCCTTCTGATGTCTCAGGGCTCTTTGCTCCCAAAGTTGAAACACAAAGAGAAGAGATGCGTTATGCATTGTGTAGGAATGACGCACAACACCGAGCGCTTCCAGTGCTTTTATCTAACCCATCCTCCTTTAGTCTCTGGCTAAATGCATTAGAAACACAGACTTTCTTCATTATTTATTCCTCTCATAAAGCTATCTAAACACATGACGTGGATGATGTTAGTTAGTCCTGTTTGAAGCTTAAGAGTAACATCATTGGGTAACACAACAGATCGGATTGAATGGAACCTCATACCTCAACAGTCATTTCATATCTGCTTTTAATAAAATAATAAAGCCTTAAGACAAACGACTTCAATCACTTCATTCTTTGAACATTCCATTTTACAAAGATAATAAAACATACCAAGCAATGTTAGATTTGAATATAATGATCTTTCTTTCAGTTATTGTGACTCTGTACTTATGTGGGTGTGTTTTCAGGTCGTGATGTCATCGGTCTTGCAGAGACAGGTTCAGGGAAGACCGGAGCGTTTGCTCTTCCCATCCTGCAGTCTTTGCTGACGTCTGCGCAGCGGCTGCACTCGCTCATACTGACCCCCACACGAGAACTGGCCTTTCAGATCTCTGAACAGTTTGAGGCTCTGGGCTCCAGCATCGGAGTCAAGACGGGTACCAACATATTGATATCATATGATGTGTGTGTGTTTCAGCTGTTATAGTCGGAGCGATTGATGAAATGATTTGTTTGTTTCAGCTGTTATTGTCGGTGGGATTGATATGATGTCTCAGTCACTGGTTCTTGCTAAGAAACCTCATATTGTCATTGGTAAGAATTCATTCGATCAATCTCTTGTTGTCCAGACACAGCTCCAGAAAAAGAAGCTGATAGAAAATGTTTGTTCTGTCATCCTTTGTCTAGAGTAACATAATACAATCACGCTCTTATTAATGCAAAGGCCTTTAAACATGTAGATATACGGCTTCTAGTTGTGGGACGCTGCCCAATGTGACGGCGGTCTTGTCTGGTGTATACAGTATACAGTGAATCTCTGTCAGACAGCGCCTCTGGAATGAACAGAAACACACAAGATTATGCCTGTTTTGTCTAGTATTTTCATAAGCACAGATTTCAACGTGTTAAATAAAAACCCTAAATAAATACAAAGAGTTGTGCAAATGGGCAAGGGCGTCAGATCTGCGTAGAGAGACCACTCTTAAAGGGGCCGCGTTCTTAATAATCCTGCTGCTGTGACTCCTGTCAGTAATGTTCATCAGAGAACAAAAGAAAAGAGGAAATCAATGTGTTTTGTAGCTTCCGTTCTGTATTTGATGTTTGAATCAATAAAACATTTAGAACCTGTTAGACACGAGAGCTCTCAGTTATACTGTACTTCAATGTTAAACGGCTATAATTCATGTTAATTGTGCAAAAATATTTGACTTTATAATTGTGCAGCTTGCGCTGTTCAAAGAAGATGCCTGACTATAACTGCATGAAAAAGACTTGTGTCTGCGCAGCTGCCATTGGGGGCGTAACCTCACAGCCGGTGTTGTGTTGGGATTTGCCTCTTTTTCAGCAACCACTAGATTTACATAAAATGGAGAAAACAATAGTGTTTGAGGCTCACGATGGGTCATTTCCATGTTCAGACCTCTTATTATTCAACTAACCCTAGATAAATACAATCTCTGGCACCTTTAAAATAAAGAATCATCAATTTAATGCAGACATCACTTGCAGTACTAATATCGGATTGTTGGCTTTCATTCATAAAATGATGTTGTTATAGGAATCTATTATTTCTACATTCATTTGGAGATTAAATGTGAAATTATTAGAAAAAGTATTTTGAAAAACATTCATGTTATCTGTGAATAAGCGTGACTATTTTTGTATCGATTGAAAGCACTAATATATATATGCATATAATTATACATACATGCATGTTTATATTGATATAGGATTCATGGATTGCTCTCATTGCTTCTTTTTAACTTTTATAGCAACTCCAGGCCGCCTGTTAGATCACCTGGAGAATACAAAAGGCTTCAATCTACGAGCACTGAAATACCTGGTGATGGATGAAGCCGACCGCATTCTCAACATGGACTTTGAGTCTGAGGTACACACACACACACACACACAGACTATGAAGTGTATTCATTCTTACTTGATTCAAAGTTTACTTTCTGGTCCAATGTTTTTCTCTTCATACATACAGTAACCTCCACTATTAATGTCACCTTTGGTAAATATGAGCAAAGGCGGGTGAAAAAATAAATATGCATTGTTTCTCATTTTGATCTACAATATTCCAACATTTCATTGAAGGAAAACGATTTGAAGTTGGGGGAATATCACATTCCCAGAGGGAACAGTCAAGAATATGAATAGAGGAAAGGAGGTCTGAGGTTTCACTGGGTTATCTTCTGTATCTTCTGTGTTAGGGGGATTAATGATTATAGAAATATACTTTCCTTTGCTTGCCATTATCAGAGAGACATCACTTGAGTTGTGTGTCCCATAGGGATGGGCGATATGGCCTAACAAAATTATCCCGATCATTTCAGGTATTTATTGCGATAACGATACCAATGACGATAATATATATATATATTATTATAAATTATTTTCTTCTGTAAAATCTCAGATTATGTTGTGTTTAAGTTGTGTTCAGTGACACTGCTGAAAAACACCACACACAAACAATTACACAATAATAATTATAATCAATTACAAGTTTAAAATGTAAATAAAGTTTCTGTATTTCTTTATACTCCCATGGTGCAACAGTGGCAAAAATAGTGCAAACAGCAAAAGTAACAACAATGTCTTGTGTTTCAAATTTACCAGTACAACTGCAAATAAATCCTGATAAAGTTACAAACATGTTAAAGTAACTTGATAAAGTAAATAAGTTCAGTGAGAACGACACACTCTTTTAAATTCGGGGTAGGAGGGATGAGAGCGATAACGAGCATGAGTTTTTTTGCAAGTGGTACATACTTGTATGTGGTCGGTGATGAAGAGAATCTAAGGAAACCATTCGCAGGGTGGTCCTCCACCAGTTTTCCTCATTTCACACTTTTCTGTTTGCTGCAAACAAGTGTTTGTGATTAAATGTTCACAAAAGTAATAAAAGGTTGTGGTAAATACTCACAACTTTGAATTATATTCTTATATTTTGTCTTGATCTGCTGCCAGGAACGTTTGGAGTTGGGGTTGCATCTAAAAATCAATGAATATCAATCTTTCTTAGGATGTAATAGCTTAGCCTATACATTCACATTATACGTATGTATGTAGACTATGTATGTATGAATGCATGTATCGACACGAATACACATTTTAATTTGAGCATTTTATAAATTTGTAATATAGCCTACATAATTGTTCTCTTGCTATGGCAGCAGATACAGTGTTACTGCGTGCTTGAAAAACACTTCGGTATGCTTCGTATAACTGAAGAATAATCTCTTGCTCCTGCGTGGAAAAATATATATTGCTCTATCCATATTGAACGGGATTGGTTGTTCAGGGCCGACGTCACTCTTTTGTGCACGCGTGTGTGGAGTGATCATAGCTTAAGGATCAAAGCTTGGGTTGACAAAGTTCATGAGCTGCGTCTTTAACCTCAACAACAAGCTCCTCCTTAACCTCACGTCCGCCTTCCACTATGCTTGTTTTCACTCCACACGTGAAGAGTGAGTCAGCCGCGCACGAAACTACGTCTTCAACTAGACTTATCGCTATTATTCCCAGAATTTCTCCAGATCCTTCAAATGTTGGTGCTCCCTCTTCTTCAGTTCATCCCACTCATTTTCCATAGTGTTCAATTGCAGGATAAAGCAACAAGTCCCAAGAAGCAGTGGGTTACAGTGCATCTTATAACGGCTAAGGGTGTTGTGGAGCGGAGTCATTAAAACCCCCTCAGAACTGCTTCACACAGTTTATTGCTTTTATAAAACTCCATCACATTTGATTTTATAAAATATTCTAAATATGAATAATGAAATATTACTTTGTATAGTAGGTTTTGATTCTGTGATTTCTATTGATGTGCATCACTAAAGTCCATTACAATGGTGTTGAAAGTTTCATTTTGATTTCACTGGGGCTTTAACCCTAGTCCCAGACTAACTTGAATGTGGTCTTGATCAAAAATGACTTGCACTGACATATCTTTAAACGTGTTGGTGTCATTGATTTGATGCACACAATTGTTTTTTGTAAAGTATGTTTTTTAAAAACGAGATTAAAAGGTCAGGGACACTTTTTTTCCCACCCTTTTTTATTATAAATTTATATTCTGTCATACGAGAACATCTATAAGAATATACAGTAGTTTTTTAATGAATGTTTTAATCTCACTTTATTTAAATTACCACATTTAGTGTACTGCCTAACCCACTTGTTATGGTATTATGTATTAAATGAAAATCTTTACTGACTTGATGTTTCAGTAGTTTTGTGATAATGACCCACGAGCTATTTTAAAATTTCAATGACAAATATTTTACTCTGAGTGTTTCTCTGTTGTCAGGTGGATAAGATTCTAAAAGTGATTCCTCGAGAGAGACGGACTTTCCTGTTTTCAGCAACCATGACCAAAAAGGTACAAAGAGTTTGAAGCAGCGATAGCATTGTGAGAGTGCCGCTGCCAGTGTTCGGATCATTCTAGCAACGATCGCAGCGCATTGGAATGTAAATTGGTTAGTAAAAATACAAATTATATTGAATGATCCCTTCTTGTGCCTCTTGTTTCAGGTTCAGAAGCTCCAGCGGGCAGCGCTACTAGATCCTGTCAAATGTACCGTGTCCAGCAAATACGCCACTGTAGACAAACTGCAGCAGTATTACATTTTCATTCCATCAAAGTACAAGGTTCGTGTAGAAACTATTCACAGTTACTACTGATGTTGTCAATCACGGGTGAAAACTTTGGTTTGGTTTAATAGCTGAATATCATCCGTTGTAATATTTGTGAAAGTCAGAACTGACTGTTTTATAAGACTGTGACCGATATTGCCCCATACCCTTATTCACTATTAATTGTCAAATATAGTGCACTTGAAGCAGCGAATGAAAACATGTCTGTGAATTCAGATGCCGAAATTCATGATAGATGTCTCTAGCAGCTAGTTGTGAGTGTACATCAGTTGTCCACTTGTTATTTCTGCCCTCGACCGGATTGAGTGCACTCAATAATGTCCACTATGATCTTACACGCCAATAAAAATTTGGGTTAGGATTGATTTTTCCTAATTCTCTTCCCTTTCCTTCTTTATAATAAAAAAAACACTTACTAACCTCACTATTCTTAGCTTTGTATACTGTGCTAGGCTTTAATGGACTAGTTTGATGCACTTATGTATTTTGTTGCCTATGTTGTTATAATTGCTTCCAATGTTTCCTCATCTGTAAGTCGCTTTGGATAAAAGCGTCAGCTAAATGACTAAATGTAAATATAGGTTAGGTTAGTTTAGACACTATTAGTATAGTATGCTTGGTGATTTATGTTGGGATAAACCCAAGTATAAATATGAAATGCCACATTAAACTTCAAGCCTGGTTAACTCTTCTTGGATTGTATATTGTGTTCAGACCTCAGTTCTACTTTGGTTGTGCAAGTGTTAATGTGTTGATGTTTGTTTGTGTTTTAGGATTGTTATCTGGTTTCTATTCTCAATGAACTGGCTGGAAATTCCTTCATGGTTTTCTGCAGCACATGTAACAACACTCAACGGGTGGCACTATTGCTCAGAAACCTCGGCATCACAGCAATCCCTCTGCATGGACAGATGTGTCAGGTACACACCAATCAAAATCTGTTGTTAGAAAAAACCCTTGCAGTGTAAGCGTCACGAGCGGGGCATAGCCCGGCCACTCTAGTCACTGCGTCCCTCACATTTTCAAATGATAATCCAAAGCACTTTAAAACCATCCAGAAAATGAAATATTAATGAGTGAATATTAATTAAAGAAGCAGAGGTAAAAAAAAAACAATGTAGGACTCTAGTATGACATCTGTTTTATTTATTTGTCAACAGACTTGACAAAGATTTGTCTTGCACAGAACTTGCATGGGATGTTCAATAACACAAGCTAAATGTCTGCTTGCGTCTGAAGGCTTTGCTTAACAAGAAACGGGCGTGTTTACAATTACTCGGTCTGTCAGTGCTTTGTATCCTTTTCTTGGTGAAACGGAAGTGCGTTTCAGTGAATGTAATTCAAAGTTGGTATCAGGAAGTGAGAGGTCGCTCTTTAGTGTTGTTTTAATGTTGCGATGAGTTTTCGAGACACAAAGCTCTACTGTGAAACAGTCCTCCATTACTTTTCTGCCAATTCTTCTTCAAACCTGCTTTTGACACCTCCGTCTAAATGAATGATCTTTATTTATTAATTTCCACTGAATTTGATGTATAACAAGTGGATTTCCAGTTCTTTTTGTCAAAACTTCCTACAACATTTGCTCTCCTCCAAGTTGATATTAATAGGCATTTAAGTTCAGTTCAATTTATTTGATCAGCTTTAAAAAAGCCATGCGCAATATGCAACGCTGTCCTCGAAATTGACTTGAGACTTAAAAATGGCAGTGCGCACCTCGCAGGTATGTCGCACCGGACGTGTGTATTATGCATGAGCTCAAATCTAATCCTGATGGATGATGGGCAGGATTTAACGTGATGTTTATACAGTTTTAGTTTAAAATTTAAAACTCTTAAACGTTTATCAATGAATAGGCATTGCGTGGCTGATACGCGCAGAAATGGATTTCTTTGTGGAATATGTTAATGTGCCGCTTACAGGCATGATTTGGTTACTCCATTGCCTTTAGATACGTTTTTCCTGTGATTATCAATGTAAATGAATACACTGATAACAAGGTAAATTCTTAAAACTTAAACTTGAGAACAATGGTGGGGCACGATGGAGTAAAGACTCCAGAAGAGTTGCACACTGACACTGTGGTTATAAGGGTCTGCCAAATGAGTACATTTAAATGTAGCTCTGTGCAATTAATCGAAAATAAATCGTAATCGTCAATTTTGGCCTTCATCAATATACAAAAACAAAATAATGGAGGTAAAGGATTATTGTGCCGCATTCCATTTGTCAAGGATCCACTCGGTTCTTGTAGTATAAATCCACAGCGCACCCTTTCCTTTACAGTGGTTCAGCAGGCATATTTCTTAACATTTATTTTTCAGTTTTTAAAAGCCAAGTTTTTGTATATTTTCGATGTTGTTTTAAAGGTTCATGAGTAATCGTGTTAAATAATCGGGATCTGAATATTGGCCAAAATAATCGCGATTATGATTTGTGTCATTATCGAGCAGCACTAATGTTGTTGATGCTTGTGTGTGTTTAGAGTAAACGTCTTGGAGCTCTTAACAAATTCAAGTCAAAGTCTCGCTCTGTGCTGCTGGCCACTGATGTAGCGTCTCGTGGGCTTGACATTCCACACGTGGATTGCGTTATCAACTTTGACATCCCAACACACTCAAAGGTACTGAACCCCCCCAAACACACATTCACATGATTTTGTCAGATGTTTTTCTGAAAGTGAAAATGTTTTTTATTCTCTTCAGGACTACATCCATCGTGTGGGCCGCACGGCGAGAGCGGGAAGATCTGGAAACTCCATCACATTTGTCACACAGTCAGTAGCCGTTGGTTTTTAAAACTGCTCTCTTTGTCAGTGATATACGTTTGATAAAAGACTGTTAAAGGATTAGTTCACTTTCAAATTAAATTTTCATGATACTTTACTCATCCCCATGTCATTCAAGATGGTTATGTATTTGTTTCTTTAGTTGAAAAGTTGTGTTCATGAGTTCACGTAATTACACTGAGAAGGTCAAGCTTGACTTAGGCGGAAGTACAGTGTCAGTGTTTACAAGTTTTCAACCTAATTACGTAATATGTGAACTCATGAATGAGCATTTGTGTTTATAAAGCATATACAAGTCAAATATTTCGGTAATTTCGCTAGATAAGACCCTTATTCATCATCTGGTATCGTTTAAACCTTTGAAGCTCCACTGAAACTGTCATTTTGACCTTCAACCGTTTGCAGTTCATTGAAATCCACTATATCACTGTTTCTCAAACTTTTTCTGTCATTCCCCACTTTGGAGGTCCGAGTCCCACCTGTCCCCAATAGCCAAAAACTAAATGGTAATAAACTTTAGGTCCACTGTCTGTCTTGGTTTTCTCTGCTGGTGCCGAATCTCCAGTATTCTTTTCTTTCCATGTCACAAACCTCTGACATAAAATCATTCTTGCAATTTATTTGCAATGTGATGATGTTTTAAGTAAGGCTTTGTTTTGAGTGTATGGTCAATAATAAAGTAATTAATAGAGATGAGAAGAGACAAAATTTCCACCCATTTGTCGCACCCCACTTGTCATGTCTCCATTCCCAACCAGTGGGTCCCGCCCCGCACTTTGAGAAACACTGCACTATATGGAGAATAATCCTGGAATGTTTTCATCAAAAACCTTAAATTATTTACGACTAAAGAAACAAATACATAAACATCTTGGATGACAACAGCGGTGAGTAAATTATCATAAAAATCTAAATTGACAGTGAACTAATCCTTTAAATTGTCACGATCACCAATAAACAAGGAGGAATTCCAGAGGGACGTAATTCATGTTTATGTCAATGTCTAAATGTGTTTTTTGTTTACGCAGGTATGATGTTGAGCTCTTCCAGCGAATAGAAACATTGATTGGGAAAAAACTGCCCGTCTTCCCCACTCAGGAAGAGGAAGTTATGATGCTGATGGAGCGAGTGAGCGAAGCGCAGAGATTTGCACGGATCGTATGTCCTTCTGTTCATGAGAAACATGCACATAGTTTTTTCTGGAATGTTGAATTGATGAATCTTTCTTTCTCTTTCTTCCAGGAGATGAAAGAACAAGGAGACAAGAGAAAAAGAGGTCATTCCAGAGACGAAGCGGCCGATGATGAAGAGCAGTCAACTGGAGTGAGGAAGAAGGTCAAGGGTGGATCATTTCGAGGAAGGAGGGCCGGCACCTCCAAACGTGGACGCTGACCGTCCATAGCATGGGTTGTGTTTAATAAATCTTCTGCTTTTCCACAAAACAATGTGTGGATTCTTTTTCAAGCAGAATGTGACTGTGGTCTGCAAATATGTTTTTGCTGTCAGTTTGATTGACATCGAGCTTTTAGCACTGAGCATTTTAGCACATTTTACCCAGTGAGCAAACTGAAGGCAACGGTTGCAAGATTTGTCTGTAAGCATATTTTGGCATCTTTGCTAAGCGTCTACAATTTTTAATTACGATCAAATCTGGAATGATTTTACAGTTTACAGAGATTAGCCATTAAGTACCAGATCCATGTACTGTGCCAAGTTATTTGATTTATTAATAGTTGTTTGCCAATAATCCCTTTAAGATTTTGGCAGTGTTTTGACAATTTTCTGATTGAGGAAATGCTTATTTTACATTCAAATGAGTCATTTTAGAGGTAAATAGTCAAAATACTAAACATAAGCAAAAAGTAAATTGGTTATCAAAAGGTTAGCTCAGATCATGGGATGTGTGACTGAAAGACAGAAGATCTATCTGCTGTGACACCTGTAGGTTTGTTCTCACACAGGAAGAAAAGCAGAAGACACTGAATCTCATTCACGAATAATTGCGTAGATTTGTCATATTTATATGCACATTTGAACCTCTTACGAAAACTTTCTGCCTAATTCACAACACGTACGTGTGCACGTTACCTTAACGTCCTAATGTTCGGGAATCTGGGGAGCAGAGAAGGAGTTTACTCATTTGCATAATACACACCCAGTACATCTCCATATTAGGGCTTTCCCCGAAACCTTCCCTTTACCACCACAGACTGTCCAGGCAACCCCACAGTCCTTAAATTCACTTTATACACAATAAAACAGAGTTTATATACAGACATGCAGTGTGCAGCCATCTCAAGTCCTATTCTTTCACTCTATATGATTAAAGAATTTAAAAATGAAATCTATCTACGCGTAATTATTTATATGTAATATCATTTAAAACTATTTTACTAAGAAAAACATGCATTTTGTGATTTTGTCTTCGAGAAAGAGAGAGAAGGATAAAAAGACCGGTGATTTTTGCTGATGACGGTTTACAACCGTTTCTATCTTTTCTCTTATTTTCCCTTATTTTTAGTATGAAAGTTTTTGTGAATCATGATTTTTTTTGTGAAACCATGCTTAGTGAATGATACCCATTGTTGCTATGTGGGTTTAAGTGGGATGTACAATGTTTTTCTTTTAGCGGTATCAGAACCAGCTAAACTAAACGTTACTCCTTCTGAAAGATGAACATTTCATAAAAGCTTAAAAATGTCTAGTTTATGTAGTATAATAGAAATCTCCCTATAACGCCCCCTGGTGGAATATAAATCTCCCTATAACGCCCCATAGTGGAATATAAATCTCCCTATAACGCCCCATAGTGGAATATAAATCTCCCTATAAAGCCCTCTAGTGGAATATAAATCTCCCTATAACGCCCCATAGTGGAATATAAATCTCCCTATAAAGCCCCCTATTGGAATATAAATCTCCCTATAAAGCCCTCTAGTGGAATATAAATCTCCCTATAAAGCCCCCTATTGGAATATAAATCTCCCTATAAAGCCCTCTAGTGGAATATAAATCTCCCTATAAAGCCCCATAGAGGAATATAAATCTCCCTATAACGCCCCCTAGTGGAATATAAATCTCCCTATAAAGCCCCATAGAGGAATATAAATCTCCCTATAACGCCCCATAGTGGAATATAAATCTCCCTATAAAGCCCCCTATTGGAATATAAATCTCCCTATAAAGCCCTCTAGTGGAATATAAATCTCCCTATAACGCCCCATAGTGGAATATAAATCTCCCTATAAAGCCCCATAGAGGAATATAAATCTCCCTATAACGCCCCATAGTGGAATATAAATCTCCCTATAAAGCCCCATAGAGGAATATAAATCTCCCTATAACGCCCCATAGTGGAATATAAATCTCCCTATAACGCCCCCTGGTGGAATATAAATCTCCCTATAAAGCCCACTAGTGAAATATAAATCTCCCTATAACGCCCCCTATTGGAATATAAATCTCCCTATAACGCCCCCTAGTGGAATATAAATCTCCCTATAACGCCCCCTATTGGAATATAAATCTCCCTATAACGCCCCATAGAGGAATATAAATCTCCCTATAAAGCCCCCTAGTGAAATATAAATCTCCCTATAACGCCCCCTAGTGGAATATAAATCTCCCTATAAAGCCCCATAGTGGAATATAAATCTCCCTATAAAGCCCCATAGTGGAATATAAATCTCCCTATAAAGCCCCATAGTGGAATATAAATCTCCCTATAAAGCCCCCTAGTGGAATATAAATCTCCCTATAACGCCCCATAGTGGAATATAAATCTCCCTATAAAGCCCCCTATTGGAATATAAATCTCCCTATAAAGCCCTCTAGTGGAATATAAATCTCCCTATAACGCCCCCTATTGGAATATAAATCTCCCTATAACGCCCCATAGTGGAATATAAATCTCCCTATAAAGCCCCATAGAGGAATATAAATCTCCCTATAACGCCCCATAGTGGAATATAAATCTCCCTATAAAGCCCCATAGAGGAATATAAATCTCCCTATAACGCCCCATAGTGGAATATAAATCTCCCTATAACGCCCCCTGGTGGAATATAAATCTCCCTATAAAGCCCACTAGTGAAATATAAATCTCCCTATAACGCCCCCTATTGGAATATAAATCTCCCTATAACGCCCCCTAGTGGAATATAAATCTCCCTATAACGCCCCCTATTGGAATATAAATCTCCCTATAACGCCCCATAGAGGAATATAAATCTCCCTATAAAGCCCCCTAGTGAAATATAAATCTCCCTATAACGCCCCCTAGTGGAATATAAATCTCCCTATAAAGCCCCATAGTGGAATATAAATCTCCCTATAAAGCCCCATAGTGGAATATAAATCTCCCTATAAAGCCCCATAGTGGAATATAAATCTCCCTATAAAGCCCCCTAGTGGAATATAAATCTCCCTATAAAGCCCCCTAGTGGAATATAAATCTCCCTTTAACGCCCCCTGGTGGAATATAAATCTCCCTATAACGCCCCCTAGTGGAATATAAATCTCCCTATAACGCCCCCTATTGGAATATAAATCTCCCTATAACGCCCCATAGAGGAATATAAATCTCCCTATAAAGCCCCCTATTGGAATATAAATCTCCCTATAAAGCCCTCTAGTGGAATATAAATCTCCCTATAACGCCCCCTATTGGAATATAAATCTCCCTATAACGCCCCATAGAGGAATATAAATCTCCCTATAAAGCCCCCTAGTGAAATATAAATCTCCCTATAACGCCCCCTAGTGGAATATAAATCTCCCTA
This sequence comes from Barbatula barbatula, assembly GCF_947034865.1. Classification (NCBI taxonomy): domain Eukaryota; kingdom Metazoa; phylum Chordata; class Actinopteri; order Cypriniformes; family Nemacheilidae; genus Barbatula; species Barbatula barbatula. Next base: position 42,070 of record NC_136769.1, on the reverse strand, counting down.
TAAAGCCCCATAGTGGAATATAAATCTCCCTATAAAGCCCCCTAGTGGAATATAAATCTCCCTATAAAGCCCCATAGTGGAATATAAATCTCCCTATAAAGCCCCATAGTGGAATATAAATCTCCCTATAAAGCCCCCTAGTGGAATATAAATCTCCCTATAAAGCCCCCTAGTGGAATATAAATCTCCCTTTAACGCCCCCTGGTGGAATATAAATCTCCCTATAACGCCCCCTAGTGGAATATAAATCTCCCTATAACGCCCCCTAGTGGAATATAAATCTCCCTATAACGCCCCCTAGTGGAATATAAATCTCCCTATAACGCCCCCTAGTGGAATATAAATCTCCCTATAAAGCCCTCTAGTGGAATATAAATCTCCCTATAAAGCCCCATAGTGGAATATAAATCTCCCTATAAAGCCCCCTAGTGGAATATAAATCTCCCTATAAAGCCCCCTATTGGAATATAAATCTCCCTATAAAGCCCCCTATTGGAATATAAATCTCCCTATAAAGCCCCCTAGTGGAATATAAATCTCCCTATAAAGCCCTCTAGTGGAATATAAATCTCCCTATAAAGCCCCCTAGTGGAATATAAATCTCCCTATAAAGCCCCCTATTGGAATATAAATCTCCCTATAAAGCCCTCTAGTGGAATATAAATCTCCCTATAACGCCCCCTATTGGAATATAAATCTCCCTATAACGCCCCATAGAGGAATATAAATCTCCCTATAAAGCCCCCTATTGGAATATAAATCTCCCTATAAAGCCCTCTAGTGGAATATAAATCTCCCTATAACGCCCCATAGAGGAATATAAATCTCCCTATAAAGCCCCCTAGTGAAATATAAATCTCCCTATAACGCCCCCTAGTGGAATATAAATCTCCCTATAAAGCCCCATAGTGGAATATAAATCTCCCTATAAAGCCCCCTAGTGGAATATAAATCTCCCTATAAAGCCCCATAGTGGAATATAAATCTCCCTATAAAGCCCCATAGTGGAATATAAATCTCCCTATAAAGCCCCCTAGTGGAATATAAATCTCCCTATAAAGCCCCCTAGTGGAATATAAATCTCCCTTTAACGCCCCCTGGTGGAATATAAATCTCCCTATAACGCCCCCTAGTGGAATATAAATCTCCCTATAACGCCCCCTAGTGGAATATAAATCTCCCTATAACGCCCCCTAGTGGAATATAAATCTCCCTATAACGCCCCCTAGTGGAATATAAATCTCCCTATAACGCCCCCTAGTGGAATATAAATCTCCCTATAAAGCCCCCTAGTGGAATATAAATCTCCCTATAAAGCCCCATAGTGGAATATAAATCTCCCTATAACGCCCCCTAGTGGAATATAAATCTCCCTATAACGCCCCCTAGTGGAATATAAATCTCCCTATAAAGCCCCCTAGTGGAATATAAATCTCCCTATAAAGCCCCATAGTGGAATATAAATCTCCCTATAAAGCCCCCTAGTGGAATATAAATCTCCCTATAACGCCCCCTGGTGGAATATAAATCTCCCTATAACGCCCCCTAGTGGAATATAAATCTCCCTATAAAGCCCCATAGTGGAATATAAATCTCCCTATAAAGCCCCATAGTGGAATATAAATCTCCCTATAAAGCCCCCTAGTGGAATATAAATCTCCCTATAACGCCCCCTGGTGGAATATAAATCTCCCTATAAAGCCCCCTGGTGGAATATAAATCTCCCTATAACGCCCCCTGGTGGAATATAAATCTCCCTATAACGCCCCCTAGTGGAATATAAATCTCCCTATAAAGCCCCATAGTGGAATATAAATCTCCCTATAAAGCCCCATAGTGGAATATAAATCTCCCTATAAAGCCCCCTAGTGGAATATAAATCTCCCTATAACGCCCCCTGGTGGAATATAAATCTCCCTATAAAGCCCCCTAGTGGAATATAAATCTCCCTATAAAGCCCCATAGTGGAATATAAATCTCCCTATAACGCCCCCTAGTGGAATATAAATCTCCCTATAACGCCCCATAGTGGAATATAAATCTCCCTATAACGCCCCGTAGTGGAATATAAATCTCCCTATAACGCCCCCTGGTGGAATATAAATCTCCCTATAAAGCCCCCTGGTGGAATATAAATCTCCCTATAAAGCCCCCTAGTGGAATATAAATCTCCCTATAACGCCCCCTAGTGGGATATAAATCTCCCTATAACGCCCCCTAGTGGAATATAAATCTCCCTATAACGCCCCATAGTGGAATATAAATCTCCCTATAACGCCCCCTAGTGGAATATAAATCTCCCTATAAAGCCCCCTGGTGGAATATAAATCTCCCTATAAAGCCCCCTAGTGGAATATAAATCTCCCTATAACGCCCCCTGGTGGAATATAAATCTCCCTATAAAGCCCCCTAGTGGAATATAAATCTCCCTATAACGCCCCCTAGTGGAATATAAATCTCCCTATAACGCCCCATAGTGGAATATAAATCTCCCTATAACGCCCCCTAGTGGAATATAAATCTCCCTATAACGCCCCCTAGTGGAATATAAATCTCCCTATAAAGCCCCATAGTGGAATATAAATCTCCCTATAACGCCCCCTGGTGGAATATAAATCTCCCTATAACGCCCCCTAGTGGAATATAAATCTCCCTATAAAGCCCCATAGTGGAATATAAATCTCCCTATAACGCCCCCTAGTGGAATATAAATCTCCCTATAACGCCCCCTAGTGGAATATAAATCTCCCTATAAAGCCCCCTAGTGAAATATAAATCTCCCTATAAAGCCCCCTAGTGGAATATAAATCTCCCTATAAAGCCCCCTAGTGGAATATAAATCTCCCTATAAAGCCCCATAGTGGAATATAAATCTCCCTATAACGCCCCCTGGTGGAATATAAATCTCCCTATAACGCCCCCTAGTGGAATATAAATCTCCCTATAACGCCCCCTAGTGGAATATAAATCTCCCTATAACGCCCCCTAGTGGAATATAAATCTCCCTATAACGCCCCCTGGTGGAATATAAATCTCCCTATAACGCCCCCTGGTGGAATATAAATCTCCCTATAAAGCCCACTAGTGAAATATAAATCTCCCTATAACGCCCCCTATTGGAATATAAATCTCCCTATAACGCCCCCTAGTGGAATATAAATCTCCCTATAACGCCCCCTATTGGAATATAAATCTCCCTATAACGCCCCCTAGTGGAATATAAATCTCCCTATAACGCCCCATAGTGGAATATAAATCTCCCTATAACGCCCCCTAGTGGAATATAAATCTCCCTATAACGCCCCCTAGTGGAATATAAATCTCCCTATAACGCCCCCTAGTGGAATATAAATCTCCCTATAACGCCCCCTATTGGAATATAAATCTCCCTATAACGCCCCCTATTGGAATATAAATCTCCCTATAACGCCCCCTAGTGGAATATAAATCTCCCTATAAAGCCCCCTAGTGAAATATAAACCTCCCTATAACGCCCCCTAGTGGAATATAAATCTCCCTATAACGCCCCCTAGTGGAATATAAATCTCCCTATAACGCCCCCTAGTGGAATATAAATCTCCCTATAACGCCCCCTATTGGAATATAAATCTCCCTATAACGCCCCCTATTGGAATATAAATCTCCCTATAACGCCCCCTAGTGGAATATAAATCTCCCTATAACGCCCCCTAGTGAAATATAAATCTCCCTATAACGCCCCCTATTGGAATATAAATCTCCCTATAACGCCCCCTATTGGAATATAAATCTCCCTATAAAGCCCCATAGTGGAATATAAATCTCCCTATAACGCCCCCTAGTGGAATATAAATCTCCCTATAACGCCCCCTATTGGAATATAAATCTCCCTATAACGCCCCCTAGTGGAATATAAATCTCCCTATAAAGCCCCCTAGTGAAATATAAATCTCCCTATAACGCCCCCTATTGGAATATAAATCTCCCTATAACGCCCCCTAGTGGAATATAAATCTCCCTATAACGCCCCCTATTGGAATATAAATCTCCCTATAAAGCCCCCTAGTGAAATATAAATCTCCCTATAAAGCCCCCTAGTGAAATATAAATCTCCCTATAAAGCCCCCTGGTGGAGAACTGGATTATCTGCCCAGTAGATGTAGCGGTGTCAGGTAAGCGGCTGGGGACTAATAATGCAGTGTTAGGGTTAGGGATGTGTTAGTCTTAGCCTGTTCCTAGCGGAGTCGAGTGGTTCGGGGCGTTTATGCTGTTCATTAGTTGATCAGGTATGTGAAGGAGTGAAATGTGGAATGTGATTTTGTGATATAAGTGTGTAATTTAAAGTTTGTGTCCTGCAGTCATTAGTTCGAGTGCAGCTAGAACCTGTACAGTCAGGTTAGACTGATCGTGAAGGCAGTCGGAGGGATGCGCATAACAGGCTTGCGTCCAGCTCTGAGCGGTGTAAGCATATCTTTAATGGCAAGTCGCACTGCCCCGGCTTACGCTGCTGTTTTGTTTCTAGTTTGAATGTTTTATTTTCATTAATGTTTTTGTCTTGTTGTATTTTCTTTCAGTAATTGTTATAATCTGTGTGCCTTTGTTTTCGTCCTTGGCTTACATCATTTGTATTTGTAGACGAAGTGGTTCCCATTGAGGAAGTTCACAGAAGAACAAGTAACTGTTGATTTACAGTTTTCTTTGTTTGTGGTTAATTGTAATTCTTGTAAGTGCTCGGGTCTCCTGTGGCAATAGTAGAAAGGGTACTTTACCCACACTTTTTGGGGTGCAGTGTTTAACACTTGAGTGAGTTTCTCATTCCATTTTTAGAGTGCAACACTAGTGTGTTGGAAAGAAAGGAAAGAAAATAAATTTAAAGTACCTTTTCTTGGTCTATGTTGGTAAGGTAAATGTATTTGAAGGTAGTTATTAGTGACTGTCATAATTGGCAGAACAGTCTCTGTCCTCTCTGGAAAGAACGAGGTCTCATTTATAACCGTTGCGTATGCACAAAAAAGGCACTGAAACAGGTGTACGCCACTTCACTTGCCTCCTGCACGCAAACTGTGACCCATGCGTACGAACATTTTGCAGACAGAGCAGTTTTGGCGACAACTGTTGGTGATCTGAGGGATTGACTGTAGATTAATGAAATTAAACACATTGAACTTGAAAAATATCCTATCCATATAACCATAAACATAAAAATGCAAAGCTTGATGTGGAAACTTATAATTCTGTTAATTTGACATAGGTCTGGGATTTCACAGCCATCACTCAGCTCCTTAATGCCTGCTGTTTTGAAAGGGATTATTAAAATGACAAATCTATACATAAAGTTTCCTTACACTATTGGGGAACAGGCCAATATCAAAAGGCAATTTGCAGCAATGTCCAGATTCACAAATGTAATCGGCGGAGTCATATTGCTATAAGGGCTCCACATGAGAACGAACACATTTTTGTGAATCGAAAACATGTGCATTCCATAAATGTGAAAGTTGTTTGTGAAGCAAACATGTTTTTTACAAACGTTGTGGCGCGATGGCCTGGTTCAACACATGACTTGTTTATTGTAGTGCACAGCAGTGTAGGGAATAGACTTAAGGCAGGTTCTGTGTGCGATGGGTTGCTTCTTGGTAAGTGAAAATTAAATAATGGTCTGTTTTCTAACAGTTCAAGGCTAATGTAAAATTAATCTGTTATACTGGTAGGTGACAGTGGTTACCCCCTGAGACGTTGGCTCCTCACCCCATTTCCAAACCCTCAGAGTGCAGAGCAAATGCGTTACAATGATGCCCATGCTCGTGCGCGCTCTGTAGTTGAGAGAGCCATTGGCCTCCTCAAGTGTAGATGGCGTTGTCTTGATGTTTTGGTTGGTAGACTTTTATATCAACCAAAAAAAGTCTGCCAGATCATCATGGCATGCGCCACTCTACACAACATGGCACAGAGGAATGGTGTCGCTCTCCCCTGACCTCCCTGACCTCCAGCATGAGGAGCCTGACCCACACCCCCCTCCCCAACATGAACGGCATCATCAGGGAGCAAGGATCCGCGAGGAAATAATGCAGCATTTTTGAAGGAACAACACAAAGGTTCATTTTTTAACAAGATCTTTTAATGTAGATGCAATGTCGCCCAAAACAACCCTTATTTGTTTTAGCTCATCTGCTATAACTGTAATTGCATCAAGTGTCCCTCTGTGTCTGAAGGACAGCCTCCGTTAACAACCGGTCACTTCCGGGGTCTGGGCGCGCTCCTGCTGGGGACCTTTGAGTCCGGACACTCCACAGTTGCTGCGGATCGCCACCCTGCTCCCATATCCTATGGAAAAACAATACCCCAATATCCTATAGTGCTGTATTTTATTTAATTGTGCTAATGCAATGAAATAATTTACCCGTTTCCACCATGTCTGTGTCTCCCTCCGTGTCTTGTTTCTCCAATTATATAAGCCAGCCGGGTCTCCAAGGGGGACAGATCGGACGTCCCAGGACCTCCACCAGTCCCAGACACACTCTGTCGGTGACTGGCAAGCCTTTTTCTCTGATTTTCTCTGAGTACTAGTATATCTTGGGGTGGGCAAAACTATCTGGTTGGCATAGTTGGCTACAGTTAAGACTTTCTGTATCTTAACGTTTTGGTTTTTATCTTGTCATTTTTATCTTATCGTTTGGTTATCTTGCTCTCCATCTCGCCACGTGTATAAGTTTTGACTAATAGGTGGTCAACTTTTACTATGCAGATTTAGAAAACTGGTAAGAATCTGTGGTCTTATCATCTTAAAATGCCTAAATAATACCTGACATTAAATCTACACAAATTTTACCATTAACAGAAATAAGACATCATCTCATCAAAGTTGAAACCCATGCACTCCTAAACCCTGATTTATTGACTAGACATACATCTGATGGAGTTGATGTTCATAGATAAGGTGATCTGAACACACTATTAATAATTACAAAATGCACACAGTATAATATAATAATCATTCATATCTAATGTTTTATCTACACCACATAATATTTACAAGCCTTAAGACTTTAGTAGACATGTTCAAAAAACTACTGCCATTTTAAGTGGTGGTGGAGGATTTAGAAGCAAAGATCTTTTTCGAAAGAGGTTGTTTGCAAAAAACATTTACTTAAACCATTCTTCCTCTAAAGAATTCGTTATACAGAGGATTCTCAACTTAGAATTAATCGAGACATCCTTCGTAGGACATAGAAAAGGCGGAAAAAGGAAACAGGAAGTACAGTTGCACTCGCACACCTGTCAATTCAAATTATTTCTACATGATTTTCAAGAGGTGAAAAGTTTTTTACTTCTACCCTAAACAATGCCAATAGTTAAACAAATGTAAAAATTTTGGCCTTAATCTTTAAAAACATTTAAAAATCACTAAACATTCGTAAACCTATTTCCTGCATATGGTAAGATTTAAAAAAACGTGATACAAATTTGATGGAATGTGCAGCTGCTGCTGTTTATTCAAAGATACATACGTTGCTGATGTAACGAATTGTCGGTTATCTCTAGCAACAAAGGATACACCTCGTGTGTCCTCTGAAGTCTGGTGAAAGTAGGTCGCATTAGAAGGGTGCATACGGAGTGTCCTACCTGCTTTTATAAAACGACATGACACACAAGCCCTCAGAAACACTCACACTCCAACATAGCCTTAGTGAAAGTGACCTGTTTGTCAGTTATGGTGAACCCTACCTGAAATGTGACCTCTGCATTTAACCCATCCAGAGAGTAGTGAACACACGCACAGCAAGTCATGAACACACAGCAGACGTCAGCTATCACTGCAGCACCCGGGGAGCAAGGTGCCTTGCTCAAGGGCACCTAAGTCCTAACCTGCCGTCCCTGAGGATCGAACTGGCAACAGAGTCCGACTCTCTAACCATTAGGCCACGACTGCCCACTAGACAACCTCGATGACATAGCAGGCTTCAAATGACATCTCCGGAGTATGCAGCCTTCCCAAACCAGACACAGCTTTTGATTCTTCTTCCTCTTTGTTTTTATCGGCGGCTGGCATCCAACGTAATACGTGCATTACTGCCACCTCCTGAAGAGTTTTAAGCAAAATTCTATCTATTAGCCCAGTCTCCCTCATAAAATCAAAGAAAACTCTACTATTTATCGCACTTGCCCATTTTATCAAACTTTATCCTTCTTCATTTCTTCTATCATACCAATCCTTTTTGTTCATACTCACTACACTCAAGAATCACATGTGATATTGTTCCCACCACTTGGCATTGATCACAAAGTCCATTTGGGTGCTTTCCTACTGTTTTATGTGTGCTTTTTATATTGGAATGTCCTTCCATTACTCTATTAAATGTTATCTCTTCTTTCCTTGCGTTCAATTGATTTAATGCTTTGAAAAGCTTTGTTTCGCCCATAACTACCTGCAGATCCACAGGAAGGCACTCCCCACGGACCCCATATTCACTCTGGACTACAATTCCCACAACCCTGAGCATGGACTCATTGTGCCTAATTATTTTCACCTGTGTCACATTACCCCTGTCTACATAAGCCTGGTTTGTTTACACTTTTGTGAAGTCTTGTTTAGTGGTTAACTGTAATTATGGTCATGCAGTTGATTTGCTTATTGTATTTTGAACCGTTGCTGCATGCCCTGATCATGGCCTTTATTGTTTGTGGATTCAATATGCATTTGGATATTCAACCCGTGAGGCTTTTTGACAATTTCATTCTCCATTAACACAACACCCATTTATGACAGACTTTTATTGGTGTTTACATCTCTTATTGAAATGTGTTTTTGCTGAATGCATTGTTCTTTGTGGATAAATGGTAGCATGCATTCTAAAGGAAACTGCATTCTGCATTTTCTGAAATTCTTTCACGTTCTTTCCACAGCATAAGGTCATTTTTGTTACAAACATGGATTTAATATAATGTCTCCAAGATTTTGGATTTGTTTTTGTTTAAAAAGTGTTGGCCAGGGTCTTCAAGTCCGTTGAGTTTATGTGGGAGTGATGTTTTTCTACAGGTTGGGAAATGTCTTGTTAAGGCCAGCATCTACAGGTGTGGTAAGCGAGTTTTTTAGATATTTTTGCATGTTTGGTTAGTATCAGGTTTCTACATATCAATGAAGCCCAGGGATTCTATAGTGCTGCTTGGGTCTTGTGATAGTTCGTGTCTGCAGATCTGGTGAGCGTGCTGGATGTGACAGCAGGTCTTGAGCAAACATTGAAGTATATTCAAATTCTGGTGTGCATGTTGAATGTTATTGCTGGTCTGTGAGCAAGTAAGTTGTTTTTACTTTGGTTTTAAAGATGGCTCAAGCAATCACCACGTGTTGCGTGTTCTTTAGTCATGAAATGAGTCCAAATTTGTGTAATGGTTTATCGGTACAGATAAAAATGCCAACAGTCTGAGCAGTTAAGTCATTACTTAAGACACCGCCTTGTATAAAAGCCGAAGAATACAGGTGATCAGAGACATTGTGATGTTTTTATATCAAATTTATATTACTATTATTTTTGCTATTGTATTAGTGGTGCTTGTGTGTGATTTGCCTTTGGACATTGTGAAACACTTTGGTCAACCATGGTAGTTTTAAATGTGCTATAACAATAAAATTGAACTTGATTGAACATGGAATTCCACCTTTACAATGCTTGTGGTTTGAATTTAATTCCCCTTCCTTGCTCTTTTTGAACTTGACGTAATAGTATTGTGGGCAGAGGAAAGTGATGTATGGCTATTTATATTGTAATGTTATCAGACTGTTTTTTTGTAGCAAGGATCTCAATCTTTCTCTTAATATTGTGTAAAAGTGTAATGACTTTTGAATCCTGCAGTTTTAACATTTGTATGTGCTATATGGTCATTTTCGAGTGCTGAATCTGGATAGAACTGTGAACAGGCTAATTTGTGTTTTTGTCTGGATAAAGTAATATTTAATTTGTTTCTGCCGCTAATCCTTTTTTGGTGTTCAAAGATTCATTTTAGTAATCCGAAGGTGGTTTTATAAATAAATATTAGTTGCATTTGTCTGCATTTGCTTACTACCTGTGGCCTAGTGGTTAGTGTTGATCAGAATGTTTCTGGTTCTAATCTCAGTGCCAGCAGGTCATGACTGAAGTGCCCTTGAGCAAGACGCCTTACCCCTGATTGCGCTGCAATAATGTGACACTGTAAAAAAACTACTTGTAAGTCGCTTTGGATATAAGCGTCTGCCAAATGAATGTGAATGAAACCCAAATTTCTAATCTAATTAAACTCAACATTCCACCTCTGTTACTCCACCTCACATGTATTTTTTTCTGATTTTCTACTAACCAGTCCTTTTTTATTATCATGCCCTTAATGATATCTTGAACTGTTAGCAGCTGTTTGCCGGTAGGTACTTTTCCGTTCTTCAGGTAAGTATATTCCTCTCTAGGTAGGCCTAGTGGGACAGACCGGGACTTTCCTCGTCGTCAGACTCGTGGAAGTACTCGTGGGGCAGGCAGCTTCCGGGCTCGGATTCGTTGATGTGCTCGCAAAGCCACCATTCAACTCTTCACAATAGCTCCCTCTTTGCTCCCTGTAAGGGACGGACAATTCGACAGTGAGGCGGACAGTAGTAGGTGAGACAGAAAACGGGGTACTTTACCAGCCTTCGCTCTCGTTCTGGGTGTAATGGAACGGCATCGTCAGAAGAATGGCAAGGCTGGACTTTCGTTGATGTGGGATGCAGTGCTCGTGACTTGTGGCAACAATGGTGCGTTGAGTTTTCCTTCCTCCTCTACACCATGCACACGATCTTTAGGGACCTGGAAACAACTACGGGGATGGTTCAATTTGAAAGCATCTTCAAAGTTATGGACCAGTTTCATCCATCAGAGACTCAGAGAAAACAGTTGTTTGATCTCACCACAGTCATGCATAAATCACTCTGGTAAATCCTCACACGTGTTGGTTTCACTCTTTCAGACACTGCAAACTCTATCTTTACAGCGCTTAGGGTTAGGGTTAGTCCCTGGTTGGTCCCTGGCTAGGGTTGGTGCATCAACTCGTTTCTCTCCTCTTCATAGGGTGGATGATCCAGAAGATAAGCCCGAACTCGATGATCTCCCCAGCTGCTACAGTTACTGTTCCTCACTCGCCGCTCACTGCCGCTACTATGATCCCCTCAAGTACTCCTGCAGCACTTCACAACTGCACAAACATTCTCTTCCCCCTTCCTCTTTCTCCCTTACCATGCTTTCAGCCACTCCCTTTATACTGTGCTTCAATGAAGCGCTAATCATTGGCTTCAGCTGGTGCTCGTTATGGTGTCGCACCGGCATTTCTTCCCCCTAGCAACGAGTCGAAATCTTTTTGGTTCCTGGTTTGTTCACCCGTTGACACCTTCCTTAGTGAGTTTGTCATTCCATTTGATCTAAATAGCATTACATTCAACTTCAAAAAGAAACCTTTATATCAGTCTGTTGACATCAGTTATTTTTGACAACTTTTTGTATAGTTACATTTTGTTGTACTTCACGTTGTTTGCAGTCATATTTTTAAGCTTCGGATTTCAATGTGTGCATCTTGTCATTAATTCACGTTCGCTCATCTGCATGTTTAAAGAATTGCATCTTTTACTTTAATTTGACTCGTAAATGTGTTTTTTTGGTATATGCATAACATATTTGTTTGGGCAGTATGTATGCCATTGTAAGAGTTGGTGCTATTTTAAGTTAGGTTCAATTGCCTGTTAGGTTCCTTTAACTTTTTGAATTACTTAAATGTATTTTTCTTTTCGTGTTCAGATTTCTATTTAAAACAACTCTTGTATATTGTGCTGGTGTTCTAGTTTACCGCTATGTTGCAATCAGTAGTGACTCTACCTGGATACCTTGCGGTGTTAACAAAAGGCTTTGAGGAAGAGTTAGTCCAATTACATTTACAACCTAACCCTAAATCTGCAAATAACGGTCATGTTAGGTTAAGGTAATCTTTCTACCACTTCCTATGTTGGCAGAGGAAATTTCTAGTGATGGGTGTTTGGTCATTATATTGTCTGTAATTATTTCTATTAATGATGATGTTTTCTTTAAGACAATTACTTTCCTTACCGTGGATATTCATCCATGTAAAATAAATTAAATTTCTTGGCGGTACGTTTGCTGTTGTTTTAAAGAGCTGGAGAGTGGTGTATATTTATTGCTCATTATGCATTTTGTTAGGTATTATTTCTGGTAGAAGCTTTATGCATTGGCCAGGGATGACTCTTGATCTAAATAGTCTGGATACCTTGCGTTGTTAACGGAAGCTTATTTGGTGAGAGTAGTTAGAAGTGTATTTAAGTGTTCTTATATTGGTAGTCCTTTTATATTTTGAGACTTGTTTTGTACCATATTTTTCATCAGGTGCTTTGTTACAATGTTGCTTTGTGCAGTTTAAATAGTTTGCTATGCTTAACCTTTTATTTGACATAATATAAGAATGGCAGCTCTTTTTTTGTTAAGTGTCGAACATTGTTCTTGTGGTCTCACATTTTAATGTAATATAACGGTCTACTGTAAATGTTGTCAAACTAATCAAGCATATAATTTTATTGTTTAAGGTTTTAATTCGTTGAAAGTGATTTTAGGCATGTTTTGATCACTTGCAGTATGTTTTGTTTTTCAACTAAATGTTTTTAATGTGTGTATGGTTTTGTTCAAGGCAGGGTTTTATGACTAAGTTGAGGGGGGCCCCTTTGGTCCCTGGCTAGGGTTGGTGCATAAGTTGAGGGGGGCCCCTTTGGTCCCTGGCTAGGGTTGGTGCATAAGTTGAGGGGGGCCCCTTTGGTCCCTGGCTAGGGTTGGTGCATAAGTTGAGGGGGGCCCCTTTGGTCCCTGGCTAGGGTTGGTGCATAAGTTGAGGGGGGCCCCTTTGGTCCCTGGCTAGGGTTGGTGCATAAGTTGAGGGGGGCCCCTTTGGTCCCTGGCTAGGGTTGGTGCATAAGTTGAGGGGGGCCCCTTTGGTCCCTGGCTAGGGTTGGTGCATAAGTTGAGGGGGGCCCCTTTGGTCCCTGGCTAGGGTTGGTGCATAAGTTGAGGGGGGCCCCTTTGGTCCCTGGCTAGGGTTGGTGCATAAGTTGAGGGGGGCCCCTTTGGTCCCTGGCTAGGGTTGGTGCATAAGTTGAGGGGGGCCCCTTTGGTCCCTGGCTAGGGTTGGTGCATAAGTTGAGGGGGGCCCCTTTGGTCCCTGGCTAGGGTTGGTGCATAAGTTGAGGGGGGCCCCTTTGGTCCCTGGCTAGGGTTGGTGCATAAGTTGAGGGGGGCCCCTTTGGTCCCTGGCTAGGGTTGGTGCATAAGTTGAGGGGGGCCCCTTTGGTCCCTGGCTAGGGTTGGTGCATAAGTTGAGGGGGGCCCCTTTGGTCCCTGGCTAGGGTTGGTGCATAAGTTGAGGGGGGCCCCTTTGGTCCCTGGCTAGGGTTGGTGCATAAGTTGAGGGGGGCCCCTTTGGTCCCTGGCTAGGGTTGGTGCATAAGTTGAGGGGGGCCCCTTTGGTCCCTGGCTAGGGTTGGTGCATAAGTTGAGGGGGGCCCCTTTGGTCCCTGGCTAGGGTTGGTGCATAAGTTGAGGGGGGCCCCTTTGGTCCCTGGCTAGGGTTAGGGTTAGGGTGGGTTAGGGTAGGGTTAGGGTTAGGGTTAGGGTTAGGGTTAGGGTTAGGTTAGGGTTAGGGTTAGGGTTAGGTTAGGTTAGGTTAGGGTTAGGATTAGAGATGAACACCATGATTATACAGCAGAGGATCATACACTAGCCCCAGAATGCTTCTCTGAAGGCGATTATCTCTGTCGTTTCGTGCAGCAGAAACTTGAAACTTTGCACACACACTATTTGGAGGACGCCCTTTCCGATGCACTTTATTTAAACTCTATAGCGCCACCACCAGCCGAGATACGCCATTGAGCCCCCCTTATATAAAGTCTAAATTGAAAATGAGACACGTCCATGTATAGTTTCGAGGCCGCCGAACACGACGGCGAAGGTTTGGAATCGATCCGAGCTTTCGTTTTCGAATGAGCCCCCTGGTGAAGTTTTCGAAAAGGTTCCTAAGTCCAAAAGTGAAAAAGATGTTTTATATATATTTTTTCTAATAATATTGAATAATAATATTTATATTTGAGGGGAGAGGGGACATATAATTAACAAAGGCCAAAGGTCGGTGTCTTTAAGGTTTATATTAGACCGTAAACGTTCGTCTCGGTGTGTTTTGCATGAATGTGGTTATGGCATGAACTACCCCGGACCTAGGGGGACCTGTCATTAGGGCTATAATTGCACGGGTTGCCTGACCTTAGGTGTTAGGGTGAGTTTGAAGTAGGTATCGTCCCTCAGACACTGTCGCGTGTCCCTCGTGTGTGTGATCATATGGTTAGGGACTTGTGAGAGCCAAAGCCATTATCAGCATATATATGTGTGTATATATATATATATATATATATGTGTGTGTGTGTGTGTATATATATATATATATATATGCATATATATCCGATGTTCCTCGTGGACTGCAATTCCATAACACCGTTTTCTTTTAGGAATAATATTCTAAAAACTATTTTTTAATTTAGCCCAATGAGGATAGTGTTCCAATTATGTATACGCAATGTCCTTAGGTGTTTCCGATAGAAGAATAATCCTAAACAAATCACAGTTGAGCAATTTGATATTCATACCTTCTCAGTAGACAAATGCAATTATGCAACAAGAAGACCTGCGCGACAGTCTCCCTCTGGTGGGCAAACAACGGAATAGTCCTCATTAAATGAAATGCCTAAGGGGATTCTATTTTGTAATTTTTTGACCGAATAACGTGATAAACCTGTAGTTTCTATGCAAAATCATGATTCCTAAATTATTAATTCATCAAAGGGGATGTACATCTGGAGTGAAATGTCACTGTAATGTGTTGAGACTGTAAAGAATCAGAACACGGAAGCATCCAGGCGGGGTCAGTTACAAGTCCCGGTCAATAACTGCTAATCTTATTGTCCTTTTACGTATGTCTAGATGATCATCAAGTATAAATAATACCCTCTCCTATATCCTGTATTCTGTATTCTATTCGTAAAAAAGTACACCCATGTACGAGACCGTATCCTTTGATGGACATCTGTATCGACGACGCGTTTATTCAAATAAAATTTCAGGGTGTAAACAAAGTCAATTTCCCACTGGGTCTCATTGCCTCACACACATCCACTTCAATCAACACATTTTGTTTTCCTTTAAATTCTTCACATACAAGGTTATTAACATTTAGAGGAAGGTCAAGTAAAGTAAATCTCCACGGGTCACACACACACACACACACACACACACACACACACAAGAGAGGGATCGCCCAATCAGGTGAGTATTTATCCAATAATATTTTTTTATATGTATTTTTTCGAATAATATTGAATAATACTATTTATATTTAAGGGGAGAGGGGATATATAATTAACAAAGGTCAAAGGTCGGTGTCTTTAAGGTTTATATTAGACCGTAAACGTTCGTCTCGGTGTGTTTTGCATGAATGTGGTTATGGCATGAACTACCCCGGACCTAGGGGGACCTGTCATTAGGGCTATAATTGCACGGGGGTGCATGACCTTAGGTGTTAGGGTGAGTTTGAAGTAGGTATCGTCCCTCAGACACTGTCGCGTGTCCCTCGTGTGTGTGATCATATGGTTAGGGACTTGTGAGAGCCAAAGCCATTATCAGCATATATATGTGTATATATCAGGTGAGTATTAATCCAATGATATTTTTTTATTTGTATTTTTTCTAATAATATTGAATAATAATATTTATATTTGAGGGGAGAGGGGATATATAATTAACAAAGGCCAAAGGTCGGTGTCTTTAAGGTTTATATTAGACCTAAACGTTCGTCTCGTCGTGTTTTGCACGAGAATTTGAACATCAACTGTGAGTCTGCTAAAATGTGTCACTCTTAGCCGTTTCTCACATCAACGCAACCCTTTTCCATCAGAGGGCGCAAGAGCCCAGATTCGGGGGCATTGTAGGCTAAGTTTAAAGACCTTAGGTTTAGAATTTGATTCGGATAGGGAGATCTTTTTCGCCCCCCGCATCCCTGCTTGCCTCAAGGTTACCTGACATTAGGTGTTTGACATTTAGGTTTTTGGTAATCTAAGTTTTCTGACCTTAGGTGTTAGGAACTTGTGAGAGCCAAAGCCAAATGTCAAAAGACAGAGCTCGGTGTGCACTGGCCACAAACCAGCTGACCACCCCAAACGCCTCCGGTCCGATCCCAGAGACAGTCACGGTCCCCACCCCATGGGGGAATCAATCATAAAAGGCTCACATGGCAGTCAAAATGTATTCAACATATCCCAATGTCAGACACCCTATAATTCAGAACCATTACCTTCACCGAAAATCCCACGAGCACAGGTTGAGTAGGGTTTGGTTACTGGAAGTATATAATAACAATAATAGCAATAGCAATAATATAACACACACACACACACACACACACACGAGAGGGATCGCCCAATCAGGTGAGTATTTATCCAATAATATATTGTTTTAATATGTATTTTTTCTAATAATATTGAATAATACTATTTATATTTGAGGGGAGAGGGGATACACAATTAACTAGGCCAAAGGTCGGCGTCTTTAATGTTTATATTAGACCTAAACGTTCGTCTCGTCGTGTTTTGCACAAGAATTTGAACATCAACTGTGAGTCTGCTAAAATGTGTCACTCTTAGCCGTTTCTCACATCAACGCAACCCTTTTCCAGCAGATGGCGCAAGAGCGCCCGGGGTTAGGGACGGGGTTGGGTTGGGGCTGCATAGGGATTAGAGATGAACACCATGATTATACAGCAGAGGATCATACACTAGCCCCAGAATGCTTCTCTGAAGGCGATTATCTCTGTCGTTTCGTGCAGCAGAAACTTGAAACTTTGCACACACACTATTTGGAGGACGCCCTTTCCGATGCACTTTATTTAAACTCTATAGCGCCACCACCAGCCGAGATACGCCATTGAGCCCCCCTTATATAAAGTCTAAATTGAAAATGAGACACGTCCATGTATAGTTTCGAGGCCGCCGAACACGACGGCGAAGGTTTGGAATCGATCCGAGCTTTCGTTTTCGAATGAGCCCCCTGGTGAAGTTTTCGAAAAGGTTCCTAAGTCCAAAAGTGAAAAAGATGTTTTATATATATTTTTTCTAATAATATTGAATAATAATATTTATATTTGAGGGGAGAGGGGACATATAATTAACAAAGGCCAAAGGTCGGTGTCTTTAAGGTTTATATTAGACCGTAAACGTTCGTCTCGGTGTGTTTTGCATGAATGTGGTTATGGCATGAACTACCCCGGACCTAGGGGGACCTGTCATTAGGGCTATAATTGCACGGGTTGCCTGACCTTAGGTGTTAGGGTGAGTTTGAAGTAGGTATCGTCCCTCAGACACTGTCGCGTGTCCCTCGTGTGTGTGATCATATGGTTAGGGACTTGTGAGAGCCAAAGCCATTATCAGCATATATATGTGTGTATATATATATATATATATATGTGTGTGTGTGTGTGTATATATATATATATATATATATATGCATATATATCCGATGTTCCTCGTGGACTGCAATTCCATAACACCGTTTTCTTTTAGGAATAATATTCTAAAAACTATTTTTTAATTTAGCCCAATGAGGATAGTGTTCCAATTATGTATACGCAATGTCCTTAGGTGTTTCCGATAGAAGAATAATCCTAAACAAATCACAGTTGAGCAATTTGATATTCATACCTTCTCAGTAGACAAATGCAATTATGCAACAAGAAGACCTGCGCGACAGTCTCCCTCTGGTGGGCAAACAACGGAATAGTCCTCATTAAATGAAATGCCTAAGGGGATTCTATTTTGTAATTTTTTGACCGAATAACGTGATAAACCTGTAGTTTCTATGCAAAATCGTGATTCCTAAATTAGTAATTCATCAAAGGGGATGTACATCTGGAGTGAAATGTCACTGTAATGTGTTGAGACTGTAAAGAATCAGAACACGGAAGCATCCAGGCGGGGTCAGTTACAAGTCCCGGTCAATAACTGCTAATCTTATTGTCCTTTTACGTATGTCTAGATGATCATCAAGTATAAATGCAGTTTTTTTCGATAGCTAAACGACAGTGGGCACAACTGGAGTCACATGTGCAAAACTCTAACTACAGTCTGCACAGCAGCAGTTCATGTGGACCAAACTCTAGTTCGTTTTTCATTGCTTGGACACAGTTTTCAAAACTCTACACACTTATGCCACGACTTTAACCACGACCTACACAACACTGTGGATTTACAGCACTTTGTTCAAATGCTAACACACTGCTGTCAAAACTGTGAACCACACATTCAAAACAGAATAGACAGAATAGCCTTGTGCCTTTCAAACACTGCTGGTTGCAATTTCAGCTGAAAGGCTAAGCAGGTGTCTTGTTTTAGATTTGTGAGTGAACACACAGACATATATATATATATATATATACACACATGAGAATTCACACTGGAGAGAAACATCACGCATGTCTACAGTGTGGAAAGAGTTTTCCAGCTACGAGTCACCTAAAGATTCACATAAGAATTCACACTGGAGAGAAACCTCATGGATGTCTACAGTGTGGAAAGAGTTTTACAGATACAAGTAGCCTTAAGACACACATGAGAATTCACTGGAGAGAAACCTTTTGCGGGTCATCAGTGTAGTCATCAGTCTTTTGCATGACCTCAGTGTGGAAAGATTTATGAGTAACCTCAAGAAGCATACGAGAACTCAGAGCGGAGAGAAACATTTCACAGTTGCAGAAACACAAGATAACACTTACTGTTCTAGTTGTGTTGGTCTTTAATCTGTACTGTATCATCATACATGTTTTACAGGAGACTGCATGAAAGAAATGCATCAGTTCAAGCCTTAAAACGTGTTTTGTAATGTATTTAAGTTCTAGTTGTTTAAACCATAAACACTTAGATTAAATTTTCTCTTGGGAGGTGTTCATCTTATATGGCAAACACTTTTATCCGATGCAATACTCTGCACTGCACTGAATGATGCAATTATGCAACAAGACCTGCGCGACAGTCTCCCTCTGGTGGGCAAACAACGGAATAGTCCTCATTAAATGAAATGCCTAAGGGGATTCTATTTTGTAACTTTTTGACCGAATAACGCGACAAACCTGTAGTTTCTATGCAAAATCGTGATTCCTAAATTAGTAATTCATCAAAGGGGATGTACATCTGGAGTGAAATGTCACTGTAATGTGTTGAGACTGTAAAGAATCAGAACACGGAAGCATCCAGGCGGGGTCAGTTACAAGTCCCGGTCAATAACTGCTAATCTTATTGTCCTTTTACGTATGTCTAGATGATCATCAAGTATAAATAATACCCTCTCCTATATCCTGTATTCTGTATTCTATTCGTAAAAAAGTACACCCATGTACGAGACCGTATCCTTTGTATGGACATCTGTATCAACGACGCGTTTATTCAAATAAAATTTCAGGGTGTAAACAAAGTCAATTTCAACAAAATTATCAACATGTTGGAGTGAGATTTATTTCCGCCAGTGTTGGGTGGGTTTGTTTGCAAGGGGAGATTTTCCTCTTTTGTTTGCTTTTCCTACACAACCCCACACAGTTGTCTGTGTAGAACTGACTACTTCTTTCTGGAAATTACTAGAAAATATATTTCTATGGAGCTTTAAAGTGGAAATGTGCCACAGTAAGATGATGTCATATGAAGTGGGCATGTCTGGGAGGTTCCTTGTAAAAATGTAATATAAAAGATGATTCTCTTTCTTTTCGATAACAATGTGAACGTATTTAAGTGTTCCCTTAGGAAAATGATTGATGATTTTTCTTCTACAATCATTCCATGGTCTGTTTGAATAGTTGATTCTGATTGGCTGTAAGGTGTGCATTAAAACCGTTTAATGCACGGGTAGTTCCAGTCAGTTTGATCAATGTTTGAAATTAACTGTCGAAAATACAAGTCATTTAGGGATTAAGGGAATGGAATGCACTTCGCAGAGGCACTCAGTGATTGGGTGTTCTTGGTCTCTACATCTAGCCCTGGATTGTCCCTTACATATTATAGTAAAACTAAAATAAAATGGTTCATTTTTATAGAGATGTACTTATAGAGCCTGCATGAGAGCTTGCAACCCTATCATTGCATTTCTGTACTATGTGATATTGATCATAATGATGTTCTCTGTTTATTTTAGACCTGATGGAAGTGAAGGAGGAAAGTTCAGAACCGAATGAAACGGAGGAGAAACACCATCATCTCATAACTGGAGAAGAACCTGTGAGCTGCTCGAACACTGAGAAGAATATCCCACAAAACAAATCTCAAATAACAACAGACAAAAATTCTCACATGTGCCCTCAGTGTAAAAAGATCTTCTCATGCAAATCCAATCTTAATGCGCACATGAAAATTCACACTAGAGAACGGCCGTACAGATGTGACCAGTGTGGATTGACCTTCAATCGTGAATACAACCTTAACAGGCACATGAGAATTCACACTGGAGAAAAATCTTCTAAATGTGAGCAGTGTGGAAAGATCTTTGTTCGTAAAGACAGCCTTAATGAGCACATGAGAATTCACACTGGAGAAAAACCTTACAGATGTCATGAGTGTGGAAAGAGTTTTTCCTGGGCACCTTCATTGAGAGATCATCTTCTCTATCATTCTGGACTGAGATCATTTCAGTGTGAACAGTGCAGTAAAGCATTTATTTCTGCAAATAACCTGAAGCAACACATGAAGATTCATACAGATGTGAAGTCGTATGTCTGTTCCATCTGTGGAATGACCTTCTCAAAACTCTCCAAATTTAAAAATCACAAGAAGAAGACACACACAGGTGTAGCATCGCATATGTGCTCTGAACAGAAATCTCACCCGTGCTCATCATGTGGACAGAGTTTTCTCAAATCAAGACCTCTTGAGATTCACATGAAGAAGTGTTGCAAAGTTCATCCACATGAAACTGTTCAGATCAGAAGATCCATGAGATCTTCAGCAGTTACTTGTTAAAATTACTTGTGACTTTTATCTTGTTGGACAGGTAAAACGTTCAGAGAACATTACTGTAACATTTCAGAAAAAAACCTTTGTAGGAATGTTACTTCAGCAGTGGTAGTATTGTCAACAAATAAGAGGTTTGTGCAGTTTTGGGATCTGGTGAAGTTTCTGTATACTGATGATCAAAGTGTATTGAATAGAAACAGCTCATCTGATCCTCAGTCTGGAATTAAAGGTATGGAATTGAGTATTTATCCAATGATATTTTTTTATATATATATTTTTTTAAAATATTGAATAATAATATTTATATTTGAGGGGAGGGGGATATATAATTAACAAAGGCCAAAGGTCGGTGTCTTTAAGGTTTATATTAGACCTAAACGTTCGTCTCGTCGTGTTTTGCACAAGAATTTGAACATCAACTGTGAGTCTGCTAAAATGTGTCACTCTTAGCCGTTTCTCACATCAACGCAACCCTTTTCCAGCAGATGGCGCAAGAGCGCCCGGGGTTAGGGACGGGGTTGGGTTGGGGCTGCATAGGATTAGAGATGAACACCATGATTATACAGCAGAGGATCATACACTAGCCCCAGAATGCTTCTCTGAAGGCGATTATCTCTGTCGTTTCGTGCAGCAGAAACTTGAAACTTTGCACACACACTATTTGGAGGACGCCCTTTCCGATGCACTTTATTTAAACTCTATAGCGCCACCACCAGCCGAGATACGCCATTGAGCCCCCCTTATATAAAGTCTAAATTGAAAATGAGACACGTCCATGTATAGTTTCGAGGCCGCCGAACACGACGGCGAAGGTTTGGAATCGATCCGAGCTTTCGTTTTCGAATGAGCCCCCTGGTGAAGTTTTCGAAAAGGTTCCTAAGTCCAAAAGTGAAAAAGATGTTTTATATATATTTTTTCTAATAATATTGAATAATAATATTTATATTTGAGGGGAGAGGGGACATATAATTAACAAAGGCCAAAGGTCGGTGTCTTTAAGGTTTATATTAGACCGTAAACGTTCGTCTCGGTGTGTTTTGCATGAATGTGGTTATGGCATGAACTACCCCGGACCTTGGGGGACCTGTCATTAGGGCTATAATTGCACGGGTTGCCTGACCTTAGGTGTTAGGGTGAGTTTGAAGTAGGTATCGTCCCTCAGACACTGTCGCGTGTCCCTCGTGTGTGTGATCATATGGTTAGGGACTTGTGAGAGCCAAAGCCATTATCAGCATATATATGTGTGTATATATATATATATATATATGTGTGTGTGTGTGTATATATATATATATATATATATATATATATATATATATATATATATATATATATGCATATATATCCGATGTTCCTGGTGGACTGCAATTCCATAACACCGTTTTTTTTTAGGAATAATATTCTAAAAACTATTTTTTAATTCAGCCCAATGAGGATAGTGTTCCAATTATGTATACGCAATGTCCTTAGGTGTTTCCGATAGAAGAATAATCCTAAACAAATCACAGTTGAGCAATTTGATATTCATACCTTCTCAGTAGACAAATGCAATTATGCAACAAGAAGACCTGCGCGACAGTCTCCCTCTGGTGGGCAAACAACGGAATAGTCCTCATTAAATGAAATGCCTAAGGGGATTCTATTTTGTAATTTTTTGACCGAATAACGTGATAAACCTGTAGTTTCTATGCAAAATGGTGATTCCTAAATTATTAATTCATCAAAGGGGATGTACATCTGGAGTGAAATGTCACTGTAATGTGTTGAGACTGTAAAGAATCAGAACACGGAAGCATCCAGGCGGGGTCAGTTACAAGTCCCGGTCAATAACTGCTAATCTTATTGTCCTTTTACGTATGTCTAGATGATCATCAAGTATAAATAATACCCTCTCCTATATCCTGTATTCTGTATTCTATTCGTAAAAAAGTACACCCATGTACGAGACCGTATCCTTTGATGGACATCTGTATCGACGACGCGTTTATTCAAATAAAATTTCAGGGTGTAAACAAAGTCAATTTCCCACTGGGTCTCATTGCCTAACACACATCCACTTCAATCAACACATTTTGTTTTCCTTTAAATTCTTCACATACAAGGTTATTAACATTTAGAGGAAGGTCAAGTAAAGTAAATCTCCACGGGTCACACACACACACACACACACACACACAAGAGAGGGATCGCCCAATCAGGTGAGTATTTATCCAATAATATTTTTTTATATGTATTTTTTCGAATAATATTGAATAATACTATTTATATTTAAGGGGAGAGGGGATATATAATTAACAAAGGTCAAAGGTCGGTGTCTTTAAGGTTTATATTAGACCGTAAACGTTCGTCTCGGTGTGTTTTGCATGAATGTGGTTATGGCATGAACTACCCCGGACCTAGGGGGACCTGTCATTAGGGCTATAATTGCACGGGGGTGCATGACCTTAGGTGTTAGGGTGAGTTTGAAGTAGGTATCGTCCCTCAGACACTGTCGCGTGTCCCTCGTGTGTGTGATCATATGGTTAGGGACTTGTGAGAGCCAAAGCCATTATCAGCATATATATGTGTATATATCAGGTGAGTATTAATCCTATGATATTTTTTTATTTGTATTTTTTCTAATAATATTGAATAATAATATTTATATTTGAGGGGAGAGGGGATATATAATTAACAAAGGCCAAAGGTCGGTGTCTTTAAGGTTTATATTAGACCTAAACGTTCGTCTCGTCGTGTTTTGCACAAGAATTTGAACATCAACTGTGAGTCTGCTAAAATGTGTCACTCTTAGCCGTTTCTCACATCAACGCAACCCTTTTCCAGCAGAGGGCGCAAGAGCCCAGATTCGGGGGCATTGTAGGCTAAGTTTAAAGACCTTAGGTTTAGAATTTGATTCGGATAGGGAGATCTTTTTCGCCCCCCGCATCCCTGCTTGCCTCAAGGTTACCTGACATTAGGTGTTTGACATTTAGGTTTTTGGTAATCTAAGTTTTCTGACCTTAGGTGTTAGGAACTTGTGAGAGCCAAAGCCAAATGTCAAAAGACAGAGCTCGGTGTGCACTGGCCACAAACCAGCTGACCACCCCAAACGCCTCGGGTCCGATCCCAGAGACAGTCACGGTCCCCACCCCATGGGGGAATAGGGTTAGGTTAGGGTTAGGGTTAGGTTAGGGTAGGGTTAGGGTTAGGTAGGTTAGGTAGGGTTAGGGTAGGTTAGGGTTAGGGTTAGGGTTAGGTTAGGGTTAGGGTTAGGGTTAGGGTTAGGGTTAGGGTTAGGGTTAGGGTTAGGGTTAGGTAGGGTAGGGTTAGGGTTAGGGTTAGGGTTAGGGTTAGGTTGTAGGGCAAAAAACGAAGGTTGCACCCCTGGTGAAGTGCACCCCCCCACTTATCTTTCGAAGGGATGTAGGTAGAGACTTGAAATTGCGTATATATAGTAATTGGCGGACGCCCTTTCGAACGCGCTCACTTTTAGCTCGATAGCGCCCCCAGCGGCCGAGATAAGTAAGTGCACCCCCCTTAATGAAAGTGTAAAAGGAAAACGAGGCACGTCATTATATAGTTTCGAGGTCGCCGAGCACGATGGTGAAGGTTTGGAGTCGATCCGAGCTTCCGTTCGGAAGTGCACCCCAGGGTGAAGTTTTGTAAAAGTTTGTAAAATTTTCCTAAGTGGAAAAGTGCAAATTCGTTCACCCAGAAAGCCTTTTTCTACACGTTTCAGGCCATTTGGAGTCGATCTGTATAGTTTTCGAGAGACACTTTTTGTAAAAGGTGTTGTCAAGGGGTTGTACTTGGCTGAAAACACGCTCTAAACAGACGAATTTGGAGTCGACGTAACTCGGGCCGCGAAGATCGTAGAACCTAGAGCCAGGTGTCATTCGAAAGGGGAGGTCCAGGCCTTTCCAACGACACCGAGCACGCGTCGCTGCGACCTTCCTAAGCCGAGCTAGACCCCCGAACAGAAAGGCGTCTGAAAAGCGTATCTCTGGCCAGGAAGGTCGCAGCAGGACGAGGTCGGACGCGTGTCGAAGGACTCGCCGAGACCTTTCCAACGACACCAAGCACTCGTCGCTGCGACCTTCCTAGGCCGAGATATTTTTTCTAGAGCCGTTTCTGTTTGGCTCCCCCTATCCGTCACGGAAGGTCGTACCGCGTCGGTCGACGGCTCGTTGGAAAGGTGTCATCCAGACCTTTCCGACAACACCCGTCTCGCGTTTCTAGTCCATTCCTACACGGAGTTATAACGTTTGTCCGCCAGGCGGCGCTATTTTTTGAATAAGTGGGCATAACTCTGCGTAGGAAGGTCGTAGAGATACGAACGTAGGCTCGTCGGAAAGGTCTCGCCCACGCCTTTCGAACGGAACGCGGTCCGACAATTGTTTCCGAGCCTTTCGATGAGATATGTTGCAATTCGTGTCCATTGCAGAGGGTTCCTGACCTTAGGTTTAGAGTTTGGTTGGGGTGGGGGTTAGATGAATTTTGCCTAATTGTCCAACGACCAGAAGGTTAGGGTTAGGTTAGGGTTAGGGTTAGGGTTAGGGTTAGGGTTAGGGTTAGGGTTAGGGTTAGGTTAGGGTTAGGGTTAGGTTGTAGGGCAAAAAACGAAGGTTGCACCCCTGGTGAAGTGCACCCCCCCACTTATCTTTCGAAGGGATGTAGGTAGAGACTTGAAATTGCGTATATATAGTAATTGGCGGACGCCCTTTCGAACGCGCTCACTTTTAGCTCGATAGCGCCCCCAGCGGCCGAGATAAGTAAGTGCACCCCCCTTAATGAAAGTGTAAAAGGAAAACGAGGCACGTCATTATATAGTTTCGAGGTCGCCGAGCACGATGGTGAAGGTTTGGAGTCGATCCGAGCTTCCGTTCGGAAGTGCACCCCAGGGTGAAGTTTTGTAAAAGTTTGTAAAATTTTCCTAAGTGGAAAAGTGCAAATTCGTTCACCCAGAAAGCCTTTTTCTACACGTTTCAGGCCATTTGGAGTCGATCTGTATAGTTTTCGAGAGACACTTTTTGTAAAAGGTGTTGTCAAGGGGTTGTACTTGGCTGAAAACACGCTCTAAACAGACGAATTTGGAGTCGACGTAACTCGGGCCGCGAAGATCGTAGAACCTAGAGCCAGGTGTCATTCGAAAGGGGAGGTCCAGGCCTTTCCAACGACACCGAGCACGCGTCGCTGCGACCTTCCTAAGCCGAGCTAGACCCCCGAACAGAAAGGCGTCTGAAAAGCGTATCTCTGGCCAGGAAGGTCGCAGCAGGACGAGGTCGGACGCGTGTCGAAGGACTCGCCGAGACCTTTCCAACGACACCAAGCACTCGTCGCTGCGACCTTCCTAGGCCGAGATATTTTTTCTAGAGCCGTTTCTGTTTGGCTCCCCCTATCCGTCACGGAAGGTCGTACCGCGTCGGTCGACGGCTCGTTGGAAAGGTGTCATCCAGACCTTTCCGACAACACCCGTCTCGCGTTTCTAGTCCATTCCTACACGGAGTTATAACGTTTGTCCGCCAGGCGGCGCTATTTTTTGAATAAGTGGGCATAACTCTGCGTAGGAAGGTCGTAGAGATACGAACGTAGGCTCGTCGGAAAGGTCTCGCCCACGCCTTTCGAACGGAACGCGGTCCGACAATTGTTTCCGAGCCTTTCGATGAGATATGTTGCAATTCGTGTCCATTGCAGAGGGTTCCTGACCTTAGGTTTAGAGTTTGGTTGGGGTGGGGGTTAGATGAATTTTGCCTAATTGTCCAACGACCAGAAGGTTAGGGTTAGGTTAGGGTTAGGGTTAGGGTTAGGGTTAGGGTTAGGGTTAGGGTTAGGGTTAGGTTAGGGTTAGGGTTAGGTTGTAGGGCAAAAAACGAAGGTTGCACCCCTGGTGAAGTGCACCCCCCCACTTATCTTTCGAAGGGATGTAGGTAGAGACTTGAAATTGCGTATATATAGTAATTGGCGGACGCCCTTTCGAACGCGCTCACTTTTAGCTCGATAGCGCCCCCAGCGGCCGAGATAAGTAAGTGCACCCCCCTTAATGAAAGTGTAAAAGGAAAACGAGGCACGTCATTATATAGTTTCGAGGTCGCCGAGCACGATGGTGAAGGTTTGGAGTCGATCCGAGCTTCCGTTCGGAAGTGCACCCCAGGGTGAAGTTTTGTAAAAGTTTGTAAAATTTTCCTAAGTGGAAAAGTGCAAATTCGTTCACCCAGAAAGCCTTTTTCTACACGTTTCAGGCCATTTGGAGTCGATCTGTATAGTTTTCGAGAGACACTTTTTGTAAAAGGTGTTGTCAAGGGGTTGTACTTGGCTGAAAACACGCTCTAAACAGACGAATTTGGAGTCGACGTAACTCGGGCCGCGAAGATCGTAGAACCTAGAGCCAGGTGTCATTCGAAAGGGGAGGTCCAGGCCTTTCCAACGACACCGAGCACGCGTCGCTGCGACCTTCCTAAGCCGAGCTAGACCCCCGAACAGAAAGGCGTCTGAAAAGCGTATCTCTGGCCAGGAAGGTCGCAGCAGGACGAGGTCGGACGCGTGTCGAAGGACTCGCCGAGACCTTTCCAACGACACCAAGCACTCGTCGCTGCGACCTTCCTAGGCCGAGATATTTTTTCTAGAGCCGTTTCTGTTTGGCTCCCCCTATCCGTCACGGAAGGTCGTACCGCGTCGGTCGACGGCTCGTTGGAAAGGTGTCATCCAGACCTTTCCGACAACACCCGTCTCGCGTTTCTAGTCCATTCCTACACGGAGTTATAACGTTTGTCCGCCAGGCGGCGCTATTTTTTGAATAAGTGGGCATAACTCTGCGTAGGAAGGTCGTAGAGATACGAACGTAGGCTCGTCGGAAAGGTCTCGCCCACGCCTTTCGAACGGAACGCGGTCCGACAATTGTTTCCGAGCCTTTCGATGAGATATGTTGCAATTCGTGTCCATTGCAGAGGGTTCCTGACCTTAGGTTTAGAGTTTGGTTGGGGTGGGGGTTAGATGAATTTTGCCTAATTGTCCAACGACCAGAAGGTTAGGGTTAGGTTAGGGTTAGGGTTAGGGTTAGGGTTAGGGTTAGGGTTAGGGTTAGGGTTAGGTTAGGGTTAGGGTTAGGGTTAGGTTGTAGGGCAAAAAACGAAGGTTGCACCCCTGGTGAAGTGCACCCCCCCACTTATCTTTCGAAGGGATGTAGGTAGAGACTTGAAATTGCGTATATATAGTAATTGGCGGACGCCCTTTCGAACGCGCTCACTTTTAGCTCGATAGCGCCCCCAGCGGCCGAGATAAGTAAGTGCACCCCCCTTAATGAAAGTGTAAAAGGAAAACGAGGCACGTCATTATATAGTTTCGAGGTCGCCGAGCACGATGGTGAAGGTTTGGAGTCGATCCGAGCTTCCGTTCGGAAGTGCACCCCAGGGTGAAGTTTTGTAAAAGTTTGTAAAATTTTCCTAAGTGGAAAAGTGCAAATTCGTTCACCCAGAAAGCCTTTTTCTACACGTTTCAGGCCATTTGGAGTCGATCTGTATAGTTTTCGAGAGACACTTTTTGTAAAAGGTGTTGTCAAGGGGTTGTACTTGGCTGAAAACACGCTCTAAACAGACGAATTTGGAGTCGACGTAACTCGGGCCGCGAAGATCGTAGAACCTAGAGCCAGGTGTCATTCGAAAGGGGAGGTCCAGGCCTTTCCAACGACACCGAGCACGCGTCGCTGCGACCTTCCTAAGCCGAGCTAGACCCCCGAACAGAAAGGCGTCTGAAAAGCGTATCTCTGGCCAGGAAGGTCGCAGCAGGACGAGGTCGGACGCGTGTCGAAGGACTCGCCGAGACCTTTCCAACGACACCAAGCACTCGTCGCTGCGACCTTCCTAGGCCGAGATATTTTTTCTAGAGCCGTTTCTGTTTGGCTCCCCCTATCCGTCACGGAAGGTCGTACCGCGTCGGTCGACGGCTCGTTGGAAAGGTGTCATCCAGACCTTTCCGACAACACCCGTCTCGCGTTTCTAGTCCATTCCTACACGGAGTTATAACGTTTGTCCGCCAGGCGGCGCTATTTTTTGAATAAGTGGGCATAACTCTGCGTAGGAAGGTCGTAGAGATACGAACGTAGGCTCGTCGGAAAGGTCTCGCCCACGCCTTTCGAACGGAACGCGGTCCGACAATTGTTTCCGAGCCTTTCGATGAGATATGTTGCAATTCGTGTCCATTGCAGAGGGTTCCTGACCTTAGGTTTAGAGTTTGGTTGGGGTGGGGGTTAGATGAATTTTGCCTAATTGTCCAACGACCAGAAGGTTAGGGTTAGGTTAGGGTTAGGGTTAGGGTTAGGGTTAGGGTTAGGGTTAGGGTTAGGGTTAGGTTAGGGTTAGGGTTAGGTTGTAGGGCAAAAAACGAAGGTTGCACCCCTGGTGAAGTGCACCCCCCCACTTATCTTTCGAAGGGATGTAGGTAGAGACTTGAAATTGCGTATATATAGTAATTGGCGGACGCCCTTTCGAACGCGCTCACTTTTAGCTCGATAGCGCCCCCAGCGGCCGAGATAAGTAAGTGCACCCCCCTTAATGAAAGTGTAAAAGGAAAACGAGGCACGTCATTATATAGTTTCGAGGTCGCCGAGCACGATGGTGAAGGTTTGGAGTCGATCCGAGCTTCCGTTCGGAAGTGCACCCCAGGGTGAAGTTTTGTAAAAGTTTGTAAAATTTTCCTAAGTGGAAAAGTGCAAATTCGTTCACCCAGAAAGCCTTTTTCTACACGTTTCAGGCCATTTGGAGTCGATCTGTATAGTTTTCGAGAGACACTTTTTGTAAAAGGTGTTGTCAAGGGGTTGTACTTGGCTGAAAACACGCTCTAAACAGACGAATTTGGAGTCGACGTAACTCGGGCCGCGAAGATCGTAGAACCTAGAGCCAGGTGTCATTCGAAAGGGGAGGTCCAGGCCTTTCCAACGACACCGAGCACGCGTCGCTGCGACCTTCCTAAGCCGAGCTAGACCCCCGAACAGAAAGGCGTCTGAAAAGCGTATCTCTGGCCAGGAAGGTCGCAGCAGGACGAGGTCGGACGCGTGTCGAAGGACTCGCCGAGACCTTTCCAACGACACCAAGCACTCGTCGCTGCGACCTTCCTAGGCCGAGATATTTTTTCTAGAGCCGTTTCTGTTTGGCTCCCCCTATCCGTCACGGAAGGTCGTACCGCGTCGGTCGACGGCTCGTTGGAAAGGTGTCATCCAGACCTTTCCGACAACACCCGTCTCGCGTTTCTAGTCCATTCCTACACGGAGTTATAACGTTTGTCCGCCAGGCGGCGCTATTTTTTGAATAAGTGGGCATAACTCTGCGTAGGAAGGTCGTAGAGATACGAACGTAGGCTCGTCGGAAAGGTCTCGCCCACGCCTTTCGAACGGAACGCGGTCCGACAATTGTTTCCGAGCCTTTCGATGAGATATGTTGCAATTCGTGTCCATTGCAGAGGGTTCCTGACCTTAGGTTTAGAGTTTGGTTGGGGTGGGGGTTAGATGAATTTTGCCTAATTGTCCAACGACCAGAAGGTTAGGGTTAGGTTAGGGTTAGGGTTAGGGTTAGGGTTAGGGTTAGGGTTAGGGTTAGGGTTAGGTTAGGGTTAGGGTTAGGGTTAGGTTGTAGGGCAAAAAACGAAGGTTGCACCCCTGGTGAAGTGCACCCCCCCACTTATCTTTCGAAGGGATGTAGGTAGAGACTTGAAATTGCGTATATATAGGGGAAGGTTGTAGGGCAAAAAACGAAGGTTGCACCCCTGGTGAAGTGCACCCCCCCACTTATCTTTCGAAGGGATGTAGGTAGAGACTTGAAATTGCGTATATATAGTAATTGGCGGACGCCCTTTCCAACGCGCTCACTTTTAGCTCGATAGCGCCCCCAGCGGCCGAG
Source organism: Barbatula barbatula (assembly GCF_947034865.1). Classification (NCBI taxonomy): domain Eukaryota; kingdom Metazoa; phylum Chordata; class Actinopteri; order Cypriniformes; family Nemacheilidae; genus Barbatula; species Barbatula barbatula. The sequence continues at coordinate 11,146 of NC_136769.1, read as the reverse complement.
ATAAGGAAGTGCACCCCCCTTAATTAAAGTGTAAAAGGAAAACGAGGCACGTCATTATATAGTTTCGAGGTCGCCGAGCACGATGGTGAAGGTTTGGAGTCGATCCGAGCTTCCGTTCGGAAGTGCACCCCAGGGTGAAGTTTTGTAAAAGTTTGTAAAATTTTCCTAAGTGGAAAAGTGCAAATTCGTTCACCCAGAAAGCCTTTTTCTACACGTTTCAGGCCATTTGGAGTCGATCTGTATAGTTTTCGCGAGACACTTTTTGTAAAATAGAGTCAGGGTTGTACTTGGCTGAAAACACGCTCAAAACAGTAGAATTTGGAGTCGACGTAACTCGGGCCACGAAGATCGTAGAACCTATTGCCAGGTGCCGTTCGAAAGGGGAGGTCCAGGCCTTTCCAATGACACCAAGGACGCGTCGCTGCGACCTTCCTAAGCCGAGCTAGAGCCCCGAACAGAAAGGCGTCTGAAAAGTGTATCTCTGGCCAGGAAGGTCGCAGCAGGACGAGGTCGGACGCGTCTTAAAGGACTCGCCGAGACCTTTCCAACGACACCAAGCACTCGTCGCTGCGACCTTCCTAGGCCGAGATATTTTTTCTAGAGCCGTTTCTCTTTGGCTCCCCCTATCCGTCACGGAAGGTCGCACCGCGTCGGTCGACGGCTCGTTGGAAAGGTGTCATTCAGACCTTTCCGACAACACCCGTCTCGCGTTTCTAGTCCATTCCTACACGGAGTTATAACGTTTGTCCGCCAGGCGGCGCTATTTTTTGAATAAGTGGGCATAACTCTGCGTAGGAAGGTCGTAGAGAGACGAACGTAGGCTCGTCGGAAAGGCCTGGCCCAGGCCTTTCGAACGGAACGCGGTCCGACAATTGTTTCCGAGCCTTTCGATGAGATATCTTGCAATTCGTGTCCATTTCAGAGGGTTCCTGACCTTAGGTTTAGAGTTTGGTTGGGAGGGGGGTTAGATGAATTTTGCCTAATTGTCCAACGACCAGAAGGTGCCTGACCTTAGGGTAAGAGTTTGGTTCGGATGGGGGATAGATCAGATATCAGATTAGGGTTACAGTAGGTTGTAGGGCAAAAAACGAAGGTTGTAGGGCAAAAAACGAAGGTTGCACCCCTGGTGAAGTGCACCCCCCCACTTATCTTTCGAAGGGATGTAGGTAGAGACTTGAAATTGCGTATATATAGTAATTGGCGGACGCCCTTTCCAACGCGCTCACTTTTAGCTCGATAGCGCCCCCAGCGGCCGAGATAAGGAAGTGCACCCCCCTTAATTAAAGTGTAAAAGGAAAACGAGGCACGTCATTATATAGTTTCGAGGTCGCCGAGCACGATGGTGAAGGTTTGGAGTCGATCCGAGCTTCCGTTCGGAAGTGCACCCCAGGGTGAAGTTTTGTAAAAGTTTGTAAAATTTTCCTAAGTGGAAAAGTGCAAATTCGTTCACCCAGAAAGCCTTTTTCTACACGTTTCAGGCCATTTGGAGTCGATCTGTATAGTTTTCGCGAGACACTTTTTGTAAAATAGAGTCAGGGTTGTACTTGGCTGAAAACACGCTCAAAACAGTAGAATTTGGAGTCGACGTAACTCGGGCCACGAAGATCGTAGAACCTATTGCCAGGTGCCGTTCGAAAGGGGAGGTCCAGGCCTTTCCAATGACACCAAGGACGCGTCGCTGCGACCTTCCTAAGCCGAGCTAGAGCCCCGAACAGAAAGGCGTCTGAAAAGTGTATCTCTGGCCAGGAAGGTCGCAGCAGGACGAGGTCGGACGCGTCTTAAAGGACTCGCCGAGACCTTTCCAACGACACCAAGCACTCGTCGCTGCGACCTTCCTAGGCCGAGATATTTTTTCTAGAGCCGTTTCTCTTTGGCTCCCCCTATCCGTCACGGAAGGTCGCACCGCGTCGGTCGACGGCTCGTTGGAAAGGTGTCATTCAGACCTTTCCGACAACACCCGTCTCGCGTTTCTAGTCCATTCCTACACGGAGTTATAACGTTTGTCCGCCAGGCGGCGCTATTTTTTGAATAAGTGGGCATAACTCTGCGTAGGAAGGTCGTAGAGAGACGAACGTAGGCTCGTCGGAAAGGCCTGGCCCAGGCCTTTCGAACGGAACGCGGTCCGACAATTGTTTCCGAGCCTTTCGATGAGATATCTTGCAATTCGTGTCCATTTCAGAGGGTTCCTGACCTTAGGTTTAGAGTTTGGTTGGGAGGGGGGTTAGATGAATTTTGCCTAATTGTCCAACGACCAGAAGGTGCCTGACCTTAGGGTAAGAGTTTGGTTCGGATGGGGGATAGATCAGATATCAGATTAGGGTTACAGTAGGTTGTAGGGCAAAAAACGAAGGTTGTAGGGCAAAAAACGAAGGTTGCACCCCTGGTGAAGTGCACCCCCCCACTTATCTTTCGAAGGGATGTAGGTAGAGACTTGAAATTGCGTATATATAGTAATTGGCGGACGCCCTTTCCAACGCGCTCACTTTTAGCTCGATAGCGCCCCCAGCGGCCGAGATAAGGAAGTGCACCCCCCTTAATTAAAGTGTAAAAGGAAAACGAGGCACGTCATTATATAGTTTCGAGGTCGCCGAGCACGATGGTGAAGGTTTGGAGTCGATCCGAGCTTCCGTTCGGAAGTGCACCCCAGGGTGAAGTTTTGTAAAAGTTTGTAAAATTTTCCTAAGTGGAAAAGTGCAAATTCGTTCACCCAGAAAGCCTTTTTCTACACGTTTCAGGCCATTTGGAGTCGATCTGTATAGTTTTCGCGAGACACTTTTTGTAAAATAGAGTCAGGGTTGTACTTGGCTGAAAACACGCTCAAAACAGTAGAATTTGGAGTCGACGTAACTCGGGCCACGAAGATCGTAGAACCTATTGCCAGGTGCCGTTCGAAAGGGGAGGTCCAGGCCTTTCCAATGACACCAAGGACGCGTCGCTGCGACCTTCCTAAGCCGAGCTAGAGCCCCGAACAGAAAGGCGTCTGAAAAGTGTATCTCTGGCCAGGAAGGTCGCAGCAGGACGAGGTCGGACGCGTCTTAAAGGACTCGCCGAGACCTTTCCAACGACACCAAGCACTCGTCGCTGCGACCTTCCTAGGCCGAGATATTTTTTCTAGAGCCGTTTCTCTTTGGCTCCCCCTATCCGTCACGGAAGGTCGCACCGCGTCGGTCGACGGCTCGTTGGAAAGGTGTCATTCAGACCTTTCCGACAACACCCGTCTCGCGTTTCTAGTCCATTCCTACACGGAGTTATAACGTTTGTCCGCCAGGCGGCGCTATTTTTTGAATAAGTGGGCATAACTCTGCGTAGGAAGGTCGTAGAGAGACGAACGTAGGCTCGTCGGAAAGGCCTGGCCCAGGCCTTTCGAACGGAACGCGGTCCGACAATTGTTTCCGAGCCTTTCGATGAGATATCTTGCAATTCGTGTCCATTTCAGAGGGTTCCTGACCTTAGGTTTAGAGTTTGGTTGGGAGGGGGGTTAGATGAATTTTGCCTAATTGTCCAACGACCAGAAGGTGCCTGACCTTAGGGTAAGAGTTTGGTTCGGATGGGGGATAGATCAGATATCAGATTAGGGTTACAGTAGGTTGTAGGGCAAAAAACGAAGGTTGTAGGGCAAAAAACGAAGGTTGCACCCCTGGTGAAGTGCACCCCCCCACTTATCTTTCGAAGGGATGTAGGTAGAGACTTGAAATTGCGTATATATAGTAATTGGCGGACGCCCTTTCCAACGCGCTCACTTTTAGCTCGATAGCGCCCCCAGCGGCCGAGATAAGGAAGTGCACCCCCCTTAATTAAAGTGTAAAAGGAAAACGAGGCACGTCATTATATAGTTTCGAGGTCGCCGAGCACGATGGTGAAGGTTTGGAGTCGATCCGAGCTTCCGTTCGGAAGTGCACCCCAGGGTGAAGTTTTGTAAAAGTTTGTAAAATTTTCCTAAGTGGAAAAGTGCAAATTCGTTCACCCAGAAAGCCTTTTTCTACACGTTTCAGGCCATTTGGAGTCGATCTGTATAGTTTTCGCGAGACACTTTTTGTAAAATAGAGTCAGGGTTGTACTTGGCTGAAAACACGCTCAAAACAGTAGAATTTGGAGTCGACGTAACTCGGGCCACGAAGATCGTAGAACCTATTGCCAGGTGCCGTTCGAAAGGGGAGGTCCAGGCCTTTCCAATGACACCAAGGACGCGTCGCTGCGACCTTCCTAAGCCGAGCTAGAGCCCCGAACAGAAAGGCGTCTGAAAAGTGTATCTCTGGCCAGGAAGGTCGCAGCAGGACGAGGTCGGACGCGTCTTAAAGGACTCGCCGAGACCTTTCCAACGACACCAAGCACTCGTCGCTGCGACCTTCCTAGGCCGAGATATTTTTTCTAGGGTTAGGGTTAGGTTAGGGTTAGGGTTAGGGTTAGGGTTAGGTTAGGGTTAGGGTTAGGTTAGGTTAGGGTTAGGGTTAGGGTGGGTTAGGGTTAGGTAGGGTTAGGGTTAGGGTTAGGGTAGGTTAGGGTTAGGGTTAGGTTGTAGGGCAAAAAACGAAGGTTGCACCCCTGGTGAAGTGCACCCCCCCACTTATCTTTCGAAGGGATGTAGGTAGAGACTTGAAATTGCGTATATATAGTAATTGGCGGACGCCCTTTCCAACGCGCTCACTTTTAGCTCGATAGCGCCCCCAGCGGCCGAGATAAGGAAGTGCACCCCCCTTAATTAAAGTGTAAAAGGAAAACGAGGCACGTCATTATATAGTTTCGAGGTCGCCGAGCACGATGGTGAAGGTTTGGAGTCGATCCGAGCTTCCGTTCGGAAGTGCACCCCAGGGTGAAGTTTTGTAAAAGTTTGTTAGGGTTAGGGTTAGGGTTAGGTTAGGGTTAGGGTTAGGGTTAGGGTTAGGGTTAGGGTTAGGGTTAGGGTTAGGGTTAGGTAGGGTTAGGTTAGGGGTTAGGTTAGGTTAGGGTTAGGTTAGGGTTAGGGTTAGGGTTAGGGTTAGGGTTAGGGTTAGGGTGGGTTAGGGTTAGGGTTAGGGTTAGGGTGTTAGGGTTAGGGTTAGGGATTAGAGATGAACACCATGATTATACAGCAGAGGATCATACACTAGCCCCAGAATGCTTCTCTGAAGGCGATTATCTCTGTCGTTTCGTGCAGCAGAAACTTGAAACTTTGCACACACACTATTTGGAGGACGCCCTTTCCGATGCACTTTATTTAAACTCTATAGCGCCACCACCAGCCGAGATACGCCATTGAGCCCCCCTTATATAAAGTCTAAATTGAAAATGAGACACGTCCATGTATAGTTTCGAGGCCGCCGAACACGACGGCGAAGGTTTGGAATCGATCCGAGCTTTCGTTTTCGAATGAGCCCCCTGGTGAAGTTTTCGAAAAGGTTCCTAAGTCCAAAAGTGAAAAAGATGTTTTATATATATTTTTTCTAATAATATTGAATAATAATATTTATATTTGAGGGGAGAGGGGACATATAATTAACAAAGGCCAAAGGTCGGTGTCTTTAAGGTTTATATTAGACCGTAAACGTTCGTCTCGGTGTGTTTTGCATGAATGTGGTTATGGCATGAACTACCCCGGACCTAGGGGGACCTGTCATTAGGGCTATAATTGCACGGGTTGCCTGACCTTAGGTGTTAGGGTGAGTTTGAAGTAGGTATCGTCCCTCAGACACTGTCGCGTGTCCCTCGTGTGTGTGATCATATGGTTAGGGACTTGTGAGAGCCAAAGCCATTATCAGCATATATATGTGTGTATATATATATATATATATATGTGTGTGTGTGTGTGTATATATATATATATATATATATATGCATATATATCCGATGTTCCTCGTGGACTGCAATTCCATAACACCGTTTTCTTTTAGGAATAATATTCTAAAAACTATTTTTTAATTTAGCCCAATGAGGATAGTGTTCCAATTATGTATACGCAATGTCCTTAGGTGTTTCCGATAGAAGAATAATCCTAAACAAATCACAGTTGAGCAATTTGATATTCATACCTTCTCAGTAGACAAATGCAATTATGCAACAAGAAGACCTGCGCGACAGTCTCCCTCTGGTGGGCAAACAACGGAATAGTCCTCATTAAATGAAATGCCTAAGGGGATTCTATTTTGTAATTTTTTGACCGAATAACGTGATAAACCTGTAGTTTCTATGCAAAATCGTGATTCCTAAATTAGTAATTCATCAAAGGGGATGTACATCTGGAGTGAAATGTCACTGTAATGTGTTGAGACTGTAAAGAATCAGAACACGGAAGCATCCAGGCGGGGTCAGTTACAAGTCCCGGTCAATAACTGCTAATCTTATTGTCCTTTTACGTATGTCTAGATGATCATCAAGTATAAATGCAGTTTTTTTCGATAGCTAAACGACAGTGGGCACAACTGGAGTCACATGTGCAAAACTCTAACTACAGTCTGCACAGCAGCAGTTCATGTGGACCAAACTCTAGTTCGTTTTTCATTGCTTGGACACAGTTTTCAAAACTCTACACACTTATGCCACGACTTTAACCACGACCTACACAACACTGTGGATTTACAGCACTTTGTTCAAATGCTAACACACTGCTGTCAAAACTGTGAACCACACATTCAAAACAGAATAGACAGAATAGCCTTGTGCCTTTCAAACACTGCTGGTTGCAATTTCAGCTGAAAGGCTAAGCAGGTGTCTTGTTTTAGATTTGTGAGTGAACACACAGACATATATATATATATATATATACACACATGAGAATTCACACTGGAGAGAAACATCACGCATGTCTACAGTGTGGAAAGAGTTTTCCAGCTACGAGTCACCTAAAGATTCACATAAGAATTCACACTGGAGAGAAACCTCATGGATGTCTACAGTGTGGAAAGAGTTTTACAGATACAAGTAGCCTTAAGACACACATGAGAATTCACTGGAGAGAAACCTTTTGCGGGTCATCAGTGTAGTCATCAGTCTTTTGCATGACCTCAGTGTGGAAAGATTTATGAGTAACCTCAAGAAGCATACGAGAACTCAGAGCGGAGAGAAACATTTCACAGTTGCAGAAACACAAGATAACACTTACTGTTCTAGTTGTGTTGGTCTTTAATCTGTACTGTATCATCATACATGTTTTACAGGAGACTGCATGAAAGAAATGCATCAGTTCAAGCCTTAAAACGTGTTTTGTAATGTATTTAAGTTCTAGTTGTTTAAACCATAAACACTTAGATTAAATTTTCTCTTGGGAGGTGTTCATCTTATATGGCAAACACTTTTATCCGATGCAATACTCTGCACTGCACTGAATGATGCAATTATGCAACAAGACCTGCGCGACAGTCTCCCTCTGGTGGGCAAACAACGGAATAGTCCTCATTAAATGAAATGCCTAAGGGGATTCTATTTTGTAACTTTTTGACCGAATAACGCGACAAACCTGTAGTTTCTATGCAAAATCGTGATTCCTAAATTAGTAATTCATCAAAGGGGATGTACATCTGGAGTGAAATGTCACTGTAATGTGTTGAGACTGTAAAGAATCAGAACACGGAAGCATCCAGGCGGGGTCAGTTACAAGTCCCGGTCAATAACTGCTAATCTTATTGTCCTTTTACGTATGTCTAGATGATCATCAAGTATAAATAATACCCTCTCCTATATCCTGTATTCTGTATTCTATTCGTAAAAAAGTACACCCATGTACGAGACCGTATCCTTTGTATGGACATCTGTATCAACGACGCGTTTATTCAAATAAAATTTCAGGGTGTAAACAAAGTCAATTTCAACAAAATTATCAACATGTTGGAGTGAGATTTATTTCCGCCAGTGTTGGGTGGGTTTGTTTGCAAGGGGAGATTTTCCTCTTTTGTTTGCTTTTCCTACACAACCCCACACAGTTGTCTGTGTAGAACTGACTACTTCTTTCTGGAAATTACTAGAAAATATATTTCTATGGAGCTTTAAAGTGGAAATGTGCCACAGTAAGATGATGTCATATGAAGTGGGCATGTCTGGGAGGTTCCTTGTAAAAATGTAATATAAAAGATGATTCTCTTTCTTTTCGATAACAATGTGAACGTATTTAAGTGTTCCCTTAGGAAAATGATTGATGATTTTTCTTCTACAATCATTCCATGGTCTGTTTGAATAGTTGATTCTGATTGGCTGTAAGGTGTGCATTAAAACCGTTTAATGCACGGGTAGTTCCAGTCAGTTTGATCAATGTTTGAAATTAACTGTCGAAAATACAAGTCATTTAGGGATTAAGGGAATGGAATGCACTTCGCAGAGGCACTCAGTGATTGGGTGTTCTTGGTCTCTACATCTAGCCCTGGATTGTCCCTTACATATTATAGTAAAACTAAAATAAAATGGTTCATTTTTATAGAGATGTACTTATAGAGCCTGCATGAGAGCTTGCAACCCTATCATTGCATTTCTGTACTATGTGATATTGATCATAATGATGTTCTCTGTTTATTTTAGACCTGATGGAAGTGAAGGAGGAAAGTTCAGAACCGAATGAAACGGAGGAGAAACACCATCATCTCATAACTGGAGAAGAACCTGTGAGCTGCTCGAACACTGAGAAGAATATCCCACAAAACAAATCTCAAATAACAACAGACAAAAATTCTCACATGTGCCCTCAGTGTAAAAAGATCTTCTCATGCAAATCCAATCTTAATGCGCACATGAAAATTCACACTAGAGAACGGCCGTACAGATGTGACCAGTGTGGATTGACCTTCAATCGTGAATACAACCTTAACAGGCACATGAGAATTCACACTGGAGAAAAATCTTCTAAATGTGAGCAGTGTGGAAAGATCTTTGTTCGTAAAGACAGCCTTAATGAGCACATGAGAATTCACACTGGAGAAAAACCTTACAGATGTCATGAGTGTGGAAAGAGTTTTTCCTGGGCACCTTCATTGAGAGATCATCTTCTCTATCATTCTGGACTGAGATCATTTCAGTGTGAACAGTGCAGTAAAGCATTTATTTCTGCAAATAACCTGAAGCAACACATGAAGATTCATACAGATGTGAAGTCGTATGTCTGTTCCATCTGTGGAATGACCTTCTCAAAACTCTCCAAATTTAAAAATCACAAGAAGAAGACACACACAGGTGTAGCATCGCATATGTGCTCTGAACAGAAATCTCACCCGTGCTCATCATGTGGACAGAGTTTTCTCAAATCAAGACCTCTTGAGATTCACATGAAGAAGTGTTGCAAAGTTCATCCACATGAAACTGTTCAGATCAGAAGATCCATGAGATCTTCAGCAGTTACTTGTTAAAATTACTTGTGACTTTTATCTTGTTGGACAGGTAAAACGTTCAGAGAACATTACTGTAACATTTCAGAAAAAAACCTTTGTAGGAATGTTACTTCAGCAGTGGTAGTATTGTCAACAAATAAGAGGTTTGTGCAGTTTTGGGATCTGGTGAAGTTTCTGTATACTGATGATCAAAGTGTATTGAATAGAAACAGCTCATCTGATCCTCAGTCTGGAATTAAAGGTATGGAATTGAGTATTTATCCAATGATATTTTTTTATATATATATTTTTTTAAAATATTGAATAATAATATTTATATTTGAGGGGAGGGGGATATATAATTAACAAAGGCCAAAGGTCGGTGTCTTTAAGGTTTATATTAGACCTAAACGTTCGTCTCGTCGTGTTTTGCACAAGAATTTGAACATCAACTGTGAGTCTGCTAAAATGTGTCACTCTTAGCCGTTTCTCACATCAACGCAACCCTTTTCCAGCAGATGGCGCAAGAGCGCCCGGGGTTAGGGACGGGGTTGGGTTGGGGCTGCATAGGATTAGAGATGAACACCATGATTATACAGCAGAGGATCATACACTAGCCCCAGAATGCTTCTCTGAAGGCGATTATCTCTGTCGTTTCGTGCAGCAGAAACTTGAAACTTTGCACACACACTATTTGGAGGACGCCCTTTCCGATGCACTTTATTTAAACTCTATAGCGCCACCACCAGCCGAGATACGCCATTGAGCCCCCCTTATATAAAGTCTAAATTGAAAATGAGACACGTCCATGTATAGTTTCGAGGCCGCCGAACACGACGGCGAAGGTTTGGAATCGATCCGAGCTTTCGTTTTCGAATGAGCCCCCTGGTGAAGTTTTCGAAAAGGTTCCTAAGTCCAAAAGTGAAAAAGATGTTTTATATATATTTTTTCTAATAATATTGAATAATAATATTTATATTTGAGGGGAGAGGGGACATATAATTAACAAAGGCCAAAGGTCGGTGTCTTTAAGGTTTATATTAGACCGTAAACGTTCGTCTCGGTGTGTTTTGCATGAATGTGGTTATGGCATGAACTACCCCGGACCTTGGGGGACCTGTCATTAGGGCTATAATTGCACGGGTTGCCTGACCTTAGGTGTTAGGGTGAGTTTGAAGTAGGTATCGTCCCTCAGACACTGTCGCGTGTCCCTCGTGTGTGTGATCATATGGTTAGGGACTTGTGAGAGCCAAAGCCATTATCAGCATATATATGTGTGTATATATATATATATATATATGTGTGTGTGTGTGTATATATATATATATATATATATATATATATATATATATATATATATATATATATATATGCATATATATCCGATGTTCCTGGTGGACTGCAATTCCATAACACCGTTTTTTTTTAGGAATAATATTCTAAAAACTATTTTTTAATTCAGCCCAATGAGGATAGTGTTCCAATTATGTATACGCAATGTCCTTAGGTGTTTCCGATAGAAGAATAATCCTAAACAAATCACAGTTGAGCAATTTGATATTCATACCTTCTCAGTAGACAAATGCAATTATGCAACAAGAAGACCTGCGCGACAGTCTCCCTCTGGTGGGCAAACAACGGAATAGTCCTCATTAAATGAAATGCCTAAGGGGATTCTATTTTGTAATTTTTTGACCGAATAACGTGATAAACCTGTAGTTTCTATGCAAAATGGTGATTCCTAAATTATTAATTCATCAAAGGGGATGTACATCTGGAGTGAAATGTCACTGTAATGTGTTGAGACTGTAAAGAATCAGAACACGGAAGCATCCAGGCGGGGTCAGTTACAAGTCCCGGTCAATAACTGCTAATCTTATTGT
>NW_027636903.1:25000-50000 GCF_947034865.1 Barbatula barbatula | reverse complement strand
GGCTTATAAAGTTGATGGCATTGTGCCACGGCACCACCTTGGCGGTAGGAGACATAAGATGCCTTTTAGGCCAAGTTTTTACTGTTTCGCAGATGGCAGAGTTCGAGAAGGATGCAAACATTGAAGACGAACCCAATGACGCACGGTATACCACTGTCAGTACAGCGATCGCCAGGGCCCTCAGAGAAAAATTTCCAACACCCCCAACCGTATACCAAAACATTAAGTTCCGCATTAAGCCTGGTGAGACTGGAGCGAGTTACTATTTTAGATGCGCAGCTGAATGGGAGCAGATGGTAGAAGAAAATAGTCTAAATAATCCAATTACGCGTAATATATTTAGAACTGCCGTAATGACAGGGGCCCCCAATGGTGTCAAGCAGGCAATGGAATGTAATCCTGACACTCCAGTTGCCAGCAACGAAATGTGGGAAAGACATCTAGTGTTCCATATTGACAGATCAGTCGATAAGCAGGATAAAGAACAGGAGGAATTAGAAAAGACAAAGCAACAATTGTTAAAACTACAATTAGAAATGGCTAAGTCAGATACCAAAAAATCAAAACAAATGTCACAACGTCCTGTGAGCAGCGGCTTTGACGGGCAGCCCGGGGTGAAGACCCCACCTTTTCCCATAGTCACACCTGAAACTTTTGGCTATGCTCAGGGAGGACATGTCCCTAATTTCCAATTAATAAAACCATGGGGAGGGTATAGGCCATGGGGCAATAGCGGATGGGCTAGGGGGAAGCCGAGTGGGGGAGGGGTGCGCTACAGGGATGCATGTCATCAGTGTGGGGGGACTGATCATTGGAGGAGACATTGTCCCATGACAGGGGACAGCCAGTATATGGGACCACCTGCGGGGGGATGGGATCCTCATAGAGGTGGGCCCAGTGGTCGTGGCAGAGGACCACAAACTCCAAAATACCCGGAGCAACAATGCCCACCTCCCCACTCGATTCAGGCGCCCTTGAACCCGACTTGGGGCCAGGGGGTAGATGCGGATTGTTGAAGGGGCCAACAGAGAACAATCATGCGAGGTTTGGCTGAGCCTTACATGATTTTAGTGGTCAACAACAGGCCACTAACAGCTTTGGTAGATACCGGAGCAACATACTCCACAGTAACGAGGGGCACAATCACTGACAAAGATCTAAGTGATAAGACTGTTGGAGTTATGGGATTCTCTGGAGGGTTCGAACACTGGCATCTTACTGTTCCTCTTACCACGAAAGTGGCAAATCAGTCCCTGTCACACTCATTTCTATATTCCACAAAAGCACCTGTTCCCCTATTGGGCAGAGATCTGTTGATTAAATTGGGTGCAAATATTTTATGCTCACCAGAAGGTGTCACAGTCACGTTCCCGGACGGCACTAAAGTCGACTGTTCACAGGCACACAGTAGAGAGGGCCACCAGCAGGTTTTGCTGGGAGGACCCTTGCAAGAGATGGCAGACATTTATAGGGTGGAACTAGATAATTCACAATCAGGAGCCAGAGCACTGTATAAGAGTCAGTGGCCCTGGATCAAAGACTTAGCTGTCTATTTGCCTCCCATCGACCCCCTGCATTGTACACTATTTTATGACCGTAATGACACTGTCACATACCAGGAAATGTTCCATGAAATTGAGGGCCAAATGTGGACACTCACAGGGGAGGGTCTATATGTAGGACAAGAGGGTGTAGTAGTTCCAGTTACACTGACACCAGAACAACAGATATGGTATGAAATGGCAGACACAGCTGAACCTCACATTTCTATGGCACTGCATCCAGGCCATGAAGCTCGAGAGCTAGGAGCTATGACAAAGAGTTTGCGCTTGGTGACCGATTGGGAGCCCTCTGGCATTGTAGGGGTTTTGTATTCGCTTATGACAGATTAATATTGGGTACCACAAAAAACGGCCGATAAGGGCCAATTGACTCATCTCGAAATTACAAGAAGCCATGGTCGCGAACTGACTGATGGTCCCGGAGCTGAGCAGTTAATTAACAGCCAGCCGGACGACCTCTGGTCACAAGGTCCAACGGACGTTGGCCTCTGTTACATTGAGCCAGTCAAATTTCAGTTAAAATCGACAGAACCAGTTTGGGTCCCACAATATCCTAACAAAAGGGAGGCAGAGGAAGGCATTGCGCCCACTGTTCAAGGTTTAGTGGAGAAAGGTGTCATTATTCCATGGCGATCGCCATGGAACACCCCGATTTTTCCTGTAAAAAAACCAGGCACAAACAAATATAGATTAGTCCATGACCTGCGTCGAGTAAACAGCCTGGTGACAACACCAACAATGGCCGTACCAAACCCATATACTGCCATCTCAAATTTGACCCCAGCTCACCAATGGTTCACATGCATTGATTTGGCCAATGCTTTTTTCTGTATACCAATCTCAGAAGAATGTAAATCGTGCCTGACTTTCACTTACCGAAAATGCCAATATTCTTATAACAGACTTCCACAGGGCTTTATTTTATCGCCAGGGATATTCAATCAGGTCCTAAAAAATCAGCTGATAAATTGTGTGTTGCCTGTAGATTGCGTTCTAATAATGTATGTTGATGATCTTTTGCTAGCAGCCGTAACCAACGAAGATTGCTTAAAAGCAACGGGCGCCATTCTGAGACAGCTGCATGCGTCCGGGTTCAAGGTTAGTAAAGAAAAACTGCAGGTCAGCAGGCCATCTGTTACTTTCATGGGCCGTTTAATCACAGGCCAAGGCACAACATTGTCTGATCGCCAACGTGATGGCATTTTGTCACACCCGAAGCCACACAATGTGAAGGACATGCTTTCCTTTCTGGGATTGACAGGTTTCAGCAGAAATTATATCCCTATGTATGTAGCGGTCACCAAGCCATTACGAGACATGGTCAAGGAACAAGGCATGAGAAATGTGCAGGCGAAGTTAACATGGACCCCTGAAGCAGAAACCACGTTCATTAAATTGAAAGGGGAGCTGTCACATGCAGCATATCTGCATAGCCCTGATTACAGCAAGGCATTTTTTCCTAGACGTTTCTGAAACAGGGAATAGCGCACATGGAGTACTTTTTCAGAAGCAGTCTAGTGCTAGACGTGTGCTCATGTATGTCAGTGTCCTAATGGACACCATTGAACAACGCCAGCCGGTTTGTGCCAGGTTTACTGCAGGATTAGCAAAGATCATTGAAAAGACATCACACATTGTGATGGGTCATCAGTTAACGGTCCTGACCACGCACTCTGTCATGTCGTTTGTCAATTCTGCATCATTTACGTTTTCACCGTTGAGGCAGAGAAAACTGTCCAAATGTCTAACGGCGCCAAACATAACATATAAACACGACGGCATTAACATGGCAGATTTGTTCACCAAAGGGGAACCACATGACTGTGCACCAATCACTGACCTGGCATCTCGTGTTCGCCAGGACTTAACTGCAACCCCTATCCCTGAAGCCTCGGACGTGATTACATTTTTCACGGACGGGTGCTGTTTTAGAGCTCATGATGGCTCTTTGGTCTCAGCTTATTCTGTTGTGCAGCAAACAGACTTAGGTTACACGACTAGGGAAGCAGAGAAAATAGAAGGCAAACAATCGGCACAGAGAGCAGAACTAATTGCGGTCACACAAGCACTTAAACTTGCAGGGTCTGGCAAAGTCAACATTTATAGTGACTCAGCTTATGTCGTGGGTGCTGTCCATGTCGAACTCGCAGTTTGGCAAAGGAGTGGGTTCGTCACTACGTCTGGTAAGCCTATAGCACATGATGCAGAGGCACGTGCACTGTTGGACGCATTGAAAATTCCAGCAGCTGTTGCTGTCATAAAATGTCAGGGCCACTGTAAAACAGACAGTGCTGTAGCACAGGGAAATGAGGCTGCTGACTTGGCTGCCAAAACAGCTGCAGGCTATCAGGTGACCATGATGGTACAGACTGACTGTTCATATGTGAAACTGTTACCATCTTTCAGCAGAGAAACACTTGTGGCCGAACATGGCAAATGCACACCAGAAGAACTGTCAACGTGGACAGAGTATGGGGCCCTGTGTGCACCAGATGGTCTGTGGCAGGCCCCAGATGGCAGACCAGCATTGCCCATGAGCCTGTCACGCTCTATCATGAACCAAGCACACACTATGTCGCACGTGAGTTCAAAACAGATGATGAAAACATTGCAATATTGGTGGCATCCTTTTTTGACGGCTATGGTGTCTAACTTTGTACTTTCATGCGACATTTGTCAAACACATAAAATCAAACCAACTTTAAAACAGTTAAAGGGCACATTTTTGCCATTGCGAGGCCCAGGAGAGGAAATCGTGATTGACTTTACAGACATGGTAGAGAGGGTGCAAGGGAAACGGTATTTGTTGGTGATTGTTGACCAATTCACAGGTTGGCCTGAGGCTTTTCCTTGTGGGAAAGAAGACAGCACTGCAGTCATTAAGTGTCTCATTAATTTGTACATTCCGCATTACGGTTTCCCCCGGCATATCCGGTCAGATAACGGCTCACACTTCAAAAATGAGCATTTAAAAATCGTAGAGAAATCGCTGGATCTAACGCATGCGTTTGGAGCCGTCTATCATCCCGAATCGCAAGGTAAGGTCGAACGGATGAACCTAACACTGAAACTTAAATTGGCTAAAATCTGTGCACAGACCAAATTATTATGGCTATCAGCTCTTCCGTTGGCTCAAATGTCTGTACGTTCCTCTGTTAACAGAATCACTGGCTTTACACCTTTTGAATTGCTTACAGGTAGATCTTTTCCAGGACCGTCGACGCCGCTGAAGCCGGACACCTGTGTACCACTTTCACATTGTGTATATTTTGACAAACTGACTGCTATGATTCAACATTTCTCTCAGCAGACTCCCTCTGACATTGCTGGAGAACCTGTCGAGTCCTGTTCACAGTGGGTTCGCCTGAAGAAGTTTCGAAGGAAGTGGAATGAGCTTCGCTGGACGGAGCCTCTGAAAGTGACGGCGAGGACATCACATTGTGTCCGTCTATCTGGCAAGGGCGACACCTGGTATCACTTGTCTTCTTGTGTTAACTGTGATCCACCAAACAGGTCACTGTCGGAAACTGCTGTGGACCTGAGGGCTCAGGTCCATGAGGGGGAGGGTATCTCTGCAGAAAGTGACATACAGGAGGGTATCTCTGGAGCAGAAAGTGACATACAAGCATCAACAACAGGGGCATTAAAAATTAAAATCCAGTGCAAAAAAGGTGACATTTTTTCAAGCAGTGACATTTAAAAACAGGTACGGAGTGGAGAAAGTGAGACGACAAAATAAAAGAACAGGTGATTGTGCAGTGACTCATGAGGAAGACAGTAGAACTATCTTCCATTTAGTCACAAAAGCAAGGTGCACGGACTATCCAACTTATGATGATTTCACCCAGAGCTTAAAACAAATAAGAAACTGGTGTGTAGACTATATACTCATTAGAACCAAGGGTTATCAACATTTTCGTATTTATCTTTATCATAATCTTTATATATTAATTCAACATTTTCGTATTTATCTTTATCATAATCTTTATATATTAATTTTCTTTCTAATTTTTTATAATCAATATATATCGTTGTTATTGTGATCCTTCAATTTTAATATTCACATTTTCCATATTTTCCATATTTACTATTTTTCATATTTTTATATTCATAGTTTTTATTGGACTTTTTAAACTCGAGTCCTGCGTGTTCAAAATTTGAAGAAAAGTAAAAGAGATCGTTTTCCCAATAAGTTTAAGTAGAATTTATTATCAGATGTAAAAGCTTCTTCCAGCTGGGGTTGTTTCTCAACATACATATGAGACGAAAAACAACTGAACAAACACTTTCGGGTTATAAGTATTTATAAAGTATGTGACGTCGATTCTGTCTTCGGGCTCCTCCCCTTCATCGGGCGGGCGTTCAATCCTCCGGAACCAATCACCTCGGGACATGTAAATCTGACTCCATTCTCCCCCAACTATTGGCTCCTGCAAAACATTTTGAAAATAGCCGGTCCTGCCGGGAGATGCGATTGACGCACACACACATACACTCACACACTTGTTATCTGAGACCCTGCTTCTGCATTCCTCAGAGCTCCTGTTTCACCCTTCTGCCAACTAGCTTTCAAGACAAAGAACCCAGCACAGCATGGACATACTCATATCATTATATTTAACAGTAAACATGAATTTATAATACATAAAACATCATAATCCCAATAATCCCTCTCTTGACCTCGACAGAGGTCAAAATTCTTGGTCCTCTGTGTCGTCAGTATAGCTGGATAACAATGGCATATTAAATGGTTTGGGGCTTTCCGGTCTCTCAATAGCTGAAACTATTAAACGATTACACAGTGATCTAAGGCAAGGAATGCAACAACAACCACACGTAATCAAAATTGCTACAAATACCCCTATGGACATCACAATAGACATTACTATTGCTTTCCATCTTCCCAATGTTTTGTCTAGCCAATCTCCAATAGGATTATTTACTCCTGAATGTTCCTTCATTTCTATAGACAAAGTTTTCAAACCTTCCAATGCCCTCGTCACTGATCCGTCTGGGGCAGTATTATTGGGAATGTACGTACAACAAAGATCACCAAACATTACACATACTCCTCCCTTCTCTGCCAACAGCATGTCCAGAGCCATACGGTTCTGTATAGCCATCAGTGAAGTTGGTGCTAGCTGCTCCGCTAAACCATCTACGGCATCCCTTGTCATATTTGCTAACCTCATCACATTATAATGCACATAATTAATCCTATCTACATTCTTGTTTGGGGTGACTGGAAAAAGGGCAGCTATTATGGGTATATTCTCAAAACCTGCTGCCACTTGGTTTGCTAGTTTATATTCATCCGGCACACCTCGTGGAATGCCTATCGCATCAATGTATGTCGGACTATTTAATGATAAATCTACACTTGAACCTATTGCTCTCTGTTTTATGATGTGTCTCCTACGTCTTCTTGTCAATGTTGCTGAATTCACGGTTTCCGTTCTGACTGCTCTGTCACCTATCAGAGTTATTGGGGCTCCCAGTCTTACCAAAGCACACACTCCCTTTGCCTTCTCAGGTATCCTAGTAAACAATCTTCGATCTCCACAATAATAATACAAACCTGCTCTAGCCCACGTACCTATTTCAGTCCCATTATCCACTATGATGTGATCACACCACTCCTTATTTATCTCCCCCAGGTTGCTGGTTGGTGATAGACGTTTAATATCAAAACAGGTATAATTTGCTTTCTTTGGTGTAAATGGACCTGCCCGTGAAAGGTTAGTTATTGGTGGGAATATTGCTGCCAATGTGGTACAATTTTTTGGACTGGCCATCCGTGTCAATGCCAGCATACACTCATAGCCCCACGTATCATTTTGGTACAACGGGGCTGGTTCAATATATAAATGTGGTCTTGCATTAGCACATCCAACACAATCGTCTAACCTCTGTTCTCTGGCTGTGGTAATTATCCATTCCAGCCACAAATTATTTTCCCCATATCCTGTAGCTCTCTCTATCATATCTTCTGGTTTTAACATGGTGTAATCTATTTCCACCACTCCATTCTTTTGTCCTACCGATAATGGCTCAGCTACTGTCTCATTTCTTTCCTCCTCAGGTGAACTGTCTATAACAAATTTTATTACTGCTTTTTTATCTGTTCCTGGGCTGTGCACCCCCATTATAAGGAAAAACTCCCCTGTATAATTGGCTGATCCCGTTCTGGTGGATATTGAAAGGGTGAGTGGATTTTGACTTGCACTGTAATCTCTCTGCATTTTTAAATCAAATTTTGCCGAGGTACGGGTCCAAAGGCTAGGTTGTTCCGGAGTCCAAGCACCTGTATATGCGATTACCTTATTCCATGATGGACACCATTCACCCCTATAGGTTTGCCTAGACTGGGACACCTTACAAACACTGTCCATATTCCCATCCATACATATATATATATTGTACCCCCTCCATGAGCTATTTTTTCCCCCACAATTTATGACAGCGCATAGGTCGAAAGTAAATGATGTAGTCTTACCCCAAACATAGTTAATTACGAGTTGTTCACATGGTAACCTCGTATCGGCTATGGCTTTTTTGTGTCTCGATTTTGATATGGTGTTGTTGCCTTCCTGACCCTTAGTTAGGCTAAAAATTATTCCTACTATAACTCCTGAAATTATTAATAGGATCCCCGACAGCTTACAGTTTTCCCACAGCTTCATTTTGTTGCCCTCTCTTGGACTTTAAAGGAATAATAAACACACTCTTGGAAATTAAAATGGTTAAACACACAGTATACTTAATGGGAATATGCAATTAAGGAAAAATATAAATGGTTAAAATCACACAAAATAAAATAGTAAGGAATGACAATATAAAAATCACAATAGTAATATAAAGGTATAAAAAATAGTAAATATTAAAAAATATGAAAAACAATAGATATATGAAAATAATAAATATGAGAATCACAATAAGAACAATATATAATATGGTTATAAAGAATATATGGTAATACGTATTTCCACCTCCGTGAGTATTCACTCAAAATTTATTGCACTGGAAAATGATTCTACTGTCCTTCTCTTTGGTCACAGCACATTCACCTGGAACACCTGTCTTGTGAACGATTTGCAATTGTTATTGTACTGGTGGTGTTGTGATTTCACCTGTGGCTTCTTCAGCCTCTGATTCTCCTTCCCTCTCTTGGACCTGTCTACGCAGGTCCACCCGTGTCTCTGCAAGATCCCTTGAGGGGGGGTCACAAGCTACACATGAGGTTAAATGAAACCAAGTGTCACCCTTGCCCTGCAATCGAACACAGTGTGATGTCCTTGCTGTCACCCTATGGGGTTTCGACCACCTCGGCTCATTCCACTTTCTCCTGAACGTCCTCAGCCTCACCCACTGTACCGTCGTAGGAGGGGGGTCTGCTGCTGGAGATGGATTGACCTAGCATGAAAAAGTCTTAATGAGAGCAGTCAGTTTATCAAAATAGACAGCGTGAGATAATGGTGTCACAATGGCATCCGACAGTGCATTCCGTGGCCCTGGAAACTGCCGACCTGTAAACAATTCAAAAGGGGTGAATCCTGTGATTCGGTTAACAGATGATCTTACTGACATTAAGGCCAATGGCAAAGCTGACAACCAATTTAGTTTTGTCTGTGCACAGATTTTAGCCAATTTGAGTTTTAGGGTGAGATTCATTCGTTCAACCTTACCTTGGCTGGCAGGATGCCAGACTGCACCAAATGCATGTTTGAGGCCTAGGGCCTTTTCGACGACTCGCAAATGTTCATTCTTGAAATGACTGCCATTATCCGATCGTAAACGCCGGGCGAAGCCATAACGAGGTATATAATGATTTATTAAACATTTTATCACCGCCGTACTGTCTTCTCTGCCTACAGGATAAGCTTCAGGCCATCCAGTGAAATAGTCTACGATTACCAGAAGATAACGCTTACCCTGTATCCTCGTGATCATGTCTGTGAAATCAATCACGATTTCGTCCCCCGGACCACTGGTCAAAGGAAACGAACCCCTTGTTGGTTTAATCGTGGGTTTAACGTTATATCCCTGACAAACTTCACACGTGCTCACATGTGCTGAGACCATAGCTTTTAAAAAAGGATGCCACCAATATTCAAGCGCTCTCATCATCTGTTTGTCCCCGACATGGCTCACTCCATGAACCTCTACCATGATGGAATGACACAGACTCGCTGGGAGCGCCGGACGTCCATCCGGAGCTTGCCACAGTCCGTCAGAGGCACGAACAGCTCCATGTTGTGCCCACACAGAGACTTCTTCAGGGGTACAGCGCTGATGCTCTTTACAAAGGTATTCCCTTGTGAATCTCGGCAATAAATCATTAGATGTTCTCTCTGATGTGCACATCATCTGCGAGGACACATAACCAGCAGCAGCTTTTGCCGCCAAGTCTGCTGCGTCATTGCCTCTGCTCAAAGAGCTATCCACCTTAGAGTGACCAGCGCATTTAATCACTGCCACCTCTGAGGGGATCATCAGAGCCTCTAAAAGGTCTCTGGCTTCACATGCATGTGTTATTGGTCGACCTGACGAAGTGATAAAGCCACAACGTTTCCACAACGGCATTTCTACGTGTACAGCTGTAACAACATAAGCAGAGTCAGTATAGATGTTTACACGGTGTCCACCAGTATGTCGCAAGGCTTTGATCACTGCTATCATTTCTGCCCTCTGTGCTGACTGCTTCCCATCTAACCTTGCTGCATCCCTCGTAATCATCTCATGTCCTACCTGCTCTACCACTGCATAAGCCGCTTTCAAACTTCCGTCCTCCGCCCTGAAACAGCACCCGTCAGTGAACAAAGTCATGACTGGCTCAGGGCCAGTCAATGGTTTTGCAAACAAACCTGGTCTGACCACTGATGCCCTCTCTGTGATCGGTGCACAGTCGTGTGGTTTTCCCTCCTCCACCAAATCTGCCATGTTAATGCCCTCATGCGTGTATATGATATGGTCGGCGAGCAAAATTGCTGCAATGCGTCGCTGTCATAAAGGGGAAAATGTGAATGATTCAGAATTAACAAAAGATGCGATTGAATGCGTTGTTAAAACAATTAGGTGATGGCCCATAACGATGTGAGACGTTTTCTTCACTATCTTTGCCAATCCTGCGACAAACCTGCTGCATGGTGGCTGTCTTTGTTCTACACTGTCCAACAACATGCTAACATACATCAACACTTTTCTGCCCCCCTGGTCTTTTTGATAAAGTACCCCATGTGCACTTGACCCTGTCTCAGAGACGTCTAAGTGAAATGGTGATCTGTAATCGGCACTGCTGAGATTAGCTGCATGTGCCATCTGTTGTTTCAGGTTAATGAACGTCCGTTCAGCTTCCTGTGTCCACTCAATGTCTGCTCTCAAATTCTTCATACCCTGTTGTTTTACAAGATCTCTCAAAGGGGCTGTTAATGAAACATACATTGGAATATAGTGTCTACTATACCCTGTTAGGCCTAGAAATGACAACATCTCTTTAACCGTGGTTGGTTTTGGATGACTCAAAATTCCTCGTCTATGGGCTACAGTTAGCATGGAGCCCTCTGGGGTGATCATGCGACCTAGAAATGTAACACAAGGTCTGCAAAATTGCAGCTTTTCCTTGCTTACCTTGAAGCCACTTTTGTGTAATTGTCTTAACACAGCTTCGCTCCCCTCCAGGCATCCTTGCTCTGTTTTGGCTGCTAAAAGGAGGTCATCAACATACATGATCAACACACAGTCTCCAGGCAAACTACAGTCCTGTAATTGTTGTTTTAATGCATGGTTAAAAATTCCTGGTGATAAAACAAACCCCTGGGGTAATCTGTTGTAAGAATATTGACAACCTTTGTATGTAAAATCCACACTCGCCTTGCATTCCTCTGCTAAAGGGATACAGAAAAATGCGTTAGCCAAATCAATACATGTAAACCACTTGTGCTCAGGTGTTATCACAGAGAGTGCAGTATACGGATTAGGCACTGTTAACGATGGTGTAGCCACAACAGCATTGATTGCTCTCAAATCATGTACCAACCTGTACTTATTCGTGCCTGGTTTTGGCACCGGAAAAATAGGTGTGTTCCACCTAGATTTGTATGGTGTAATAACACCCCTCTCTAGGAGACCTTTTACTGTTGCGGCCACACCCTCGTCCGCCTCAGGTTTGCTGCGGTATTGTGGAATCCAGATGGGGTCAGGTGTGCTTAACTGAAAGTAAACTGGAGACATGTTACAAAAACCTACATCTGTTGGGCCCTGAGACCAAAGATCCTCAGGTAAATTTTTTATGATGTCTGGTGCTCCCACACTATCTGACAGCTCCCTGCCATGGAATCTAGAAACCTGCACATGCTCTAGAGCTCCAGTGTCTCGTGTGGCACCTTCTATCCAATAGGCTTTGTGTTTAGGTGAATATTTAACATCTGTTTTTTCCGTGGGCTCCCAATCCTGGGTGGCCAACAGTGTTTTTGTAATCTTACCTAGCTCCCTGGCTTCATGGCTTGGGTGTAAGGCTAACGATATGTGAGGTGCTGCTGTGTCTGCCATCTCATACCACTTCAACTGCTCTTCTGTCAGCTTCACTGGAGCCATCACTCCTTCTTTACTCACAAAAATTCCAGCTCCCTCCAACACCCATCTGTCTCCCTCCACTTCCTGAAACATGTCTTCATAAATGGTTATGTCATTTCTGTCATAAAACAATGTACAATGCAATGGGTCTATGGGGGGTAAATAGATATCTAAATTTGAAATCCATGAACGGTATTTATTATACAGTTCCATTGCTGTGCCCCACTGTGTATCATCATCTAATTTTACCCAGTATAGATCAGCTGCCTCCTCCTCACCACACGAGGTCAGCATCCACTGGCTGTCTGTTGTATTACCTGATAGGGAACAGTTAATGGTTGTACCATCTGGAAATGTAACTATTACCCCTTCTGCTGAGCACAAAATGCTAGCCCCTAATTTTATTAATAAATCTCTACCCAAAAGAGGAATGGGAGCATTGCTGGAGAAAAGGAACGAGTGTGATAAACATTGATTTGCCACTTCTACTTTGAATGGTTGTGTCATTTTCAAGCTTTCACTTCCCCCAGAGAACCCGATTATTGTCACAATTTTGTCACTCAGATCAGATTGTTTTATGCCGCCTGTGACAGTCGAATAGGTGGCTCCGGTGTCTACCAGAGCTTTTAATGGTTGTTGTTTACCATTAACGAAATGAGAGGTTCGGCCCTAGCCCTCATTTCAGTTCTCTGGGGGCCCCTTCAATAACTGCTCGCTCCATCCTCCAGGCCCGATGGCGGGAACATCGGCACCTGTAGGTTGGAGGGTGGTGGAGGGTATTGCCCCGGGTTGTATGGGGTTTGTGGTTCCCTGCCGCGACCACCGGCACCACCTCTTCGAGGACCCCATCCCTCCGCAGGTGGTCCGTTAAACTGACCTGAAAGCTGTGGACACTCTCTCATCCAGTGGCCTGCCTCACCACACACGTAACAATTTCCCTCGCCCTGCTGCCTCCCTCCATAAGACCCCCTCCCTCTATTACTACCCCTCCAATTGCTCCTTTGTCTATTTCCCCTCCCACCTGCTGCATGGGCGTCTGTACCATAGGGTGGGCCGTTATATTGGTAAGGGGGTGGCTGATAGGATTGTTGTGGCATCTGCTTACTCTTTTTTGTCCCTCCCTCATTTTTTGCTTGTTCTAACTGTAGTTTTAACAACTCTAATTTTATCTTTTCTAATTGTTCTTCCTCTTTTCCTGTTTTCTCTACAGCCCTATCTGTGTGGTGGACTAAATGCCTTTCCCATATTTCGTTACTAGCAATTGGAATGTCAGGGTTATTTTCCATTATTTGTTTAACACCACTAGGGGCACCTGCCATGACTGCTGCTCTGAATATGTCTCGTGTAATTGGGTTGGTTAAACTATTTTCTTCCACCATCTGTTCCCACTCAGCAGCGCACCTGAAATAATATGCTGCACCTGTCTCACCTGGTTTTATGCGAAACTTTATGTTTTGGTATACGGTGGGTGGCAATGGGTACAATCGACCGAGTGCCCTGCCCACCATTGTGATTACTTTTGAAAAATCAAGATCATTTGGATATTGTAATGTTTGGGCTTCGAGTTCAAAACTCCCCATCTGAGAGGCTGTCAAAATCTGACCCAACAGACACCTTATGTCACCCAAAGCCAAAACGGTACCATGACTCAAGGCCGTTAATTTACTCAACCACTTAGAGCCCCCTGATGTAATTGGAGGAAGTTTACTGGAAATAGCAGTCATGTCACTGTGTGACCAGGGCTGGTACTGCACCCCAGTGCTCTTTGCTAACAATGGGGCTTGTACGCCTGGATATAATTGATTAGTATGATGACTCATTGCCTGCTCTCTCTGCTCTGGTACGTTAGGGGGGCAATGATCAATTGAAAAATTAGACAGCTGCTGCTCTTTTTCCCTTCCCCTAGTACGTTTTGCTATTGGCTCCTGATCCATCACCATCGTTCCCTTAATACATACTGTATGCATCGTGCCCTGGGCCTGACCTGTTGTTTCTATAGGGCCAGCTGCTCTACAACTTCCCCTTTCATCTTCACTTCCTACTCCGTTCTCACTACCATCACTTCCCTCTGGAAGTTCCATATTTTCTGCCATGTGGCGCATTGTCTCATTCACCTGAGCTCGTGCCGCATGTACCTGTTCTGTCACTACCTTGCCCAGAT
Source organism: Barbatula barbatula (assembly GCF_947034865.1). NCBI lineage: Eukaryota > Metazoa > Chordata > Actinopteri > Cypriniformes > Nemacheilidae > Barbatula > Barbatula barbatula. The sequence continues at coordinate 35,705 of NW_027636903.1, read as the reverse complement.
GTTGTACCTCCTGTCGAAGTTCTTCTAATTCTTTTAAATTACAGTCTAAAACTCCCTCTCGTACCTCAAGCATGACCTGTTGTTTGCTGTGAGTCGTATTTGGTGAGATGTAGGGTGGGGGCTGAGCAAGAGGCGGAGCAAGAGGCGGATACAATGGGCGGTACTGTTCAGGGGGCGGTGCTAGTGACTGGGTCTCTCTGTTTCCATCCTTCACTTTCAGTCTAACATCATCGTCTGTAGCTTTCCCTTCTTTCCTATGTCTAATAGGTGATAAAGCTGTCGCCACGAGGGCAAGACGACTCCATTTTCTTAAATGTTTTTCTAAGTCACACCCTTTACTTTTATATCTACTTGCATTATACCATTTAATCGTTTTTTCATCACCTTTATGTCTGACTAACCTACAATGAGCCTTTTTCTCCATATTTCTTATTTTCGGGGCCAGGGGCACTTTAAATGTCTCTGCCTCTTTCGTCCATGCATAATTATCACACAATTCTATCCAACATTCCTCAACTTCTCTTTGTCTCGCTTTATGATGTTTAATTAACAAAGTTCGGGAGGAGCCGTAGCATATAATCAGCCGGCTGGTCCACAATCAGCAATCACTGCACATACACAATTAGCCATAGCGAGCTCGCTCATAAATAGAGAATCCATCTTACCTGCTCGATCTCCTAAGATTAAGCATCCCTCCTCCACCCCGGCTCCTCTCCCAAACTCACTTTTCTTTTGCAAGAGCCCCGGGGGGTGTGCTCTGGGCTCAAACCGGTTCCGAGCTCGGCGCACTCACCCTGACCAAGGTGTAGTGTTTCGGGTTCGGATAGATCTGGCGAGCTCGGAGCCCGCTTCCCGGACAGCACGCCAAATACGCATAACCTTCATAACCAAGCTCTTGCTTTATTATCCCTATCAACATCGCTGTTATCTGCGCAGGTGAACTCGCTTTCCTGGATTTTGGTTCAGCCTGTGCTATCATCATCTCAGCGATACTCTGCCATTGCGCTAATACGGTCGGACATTCGTGTTCATCACACTCCTTTTGAAGCTCTGCCATTCTTATTATATTTATTTACTTGTATATATATATATGTATTCAATATAACTTTCCTACTAGTTTCTTTACGATCGTCTCCTTACCCCAACTTAAATTATACACATACACAAAGTCCACACACACCACGTGCAAATTTTCCGTTCACTTATGCATTCAACTAAACACCACGTCTAAATACTTTCATCCCCAATACCATTCATACCAAAGTATCGAATTTATGGATTATTCTTTAATCCAAGGGACTTCAACCCGACAGAATTTAACTGTTTTAATTCCAGGGACTCTAACCCTTATTAAACAGAACTTTAATCTGTATAAAATTTATGGCTTGCTTTGCCAAGGGACTCTAACCCGTAAAACAGACTTTAACTGTTTTAAAAGAATCTTTTAAATCTGATTTTCCTTATTTCAATTTTACTCGTCTATTCATCGAGATGTTCATCAAATTTAACACAGAAATTTAGTATATCCAATAGCAGAATTCGAAATAACAGCTTTTCTGCTTACCTTATGTATTTTAGCCGGCCTTTTGTGTTAAATCTGAATCGTCTCGATATCTTTTCCTCCCCCACAGGGTCCGCCGAAATGTGGCGCCAAAACTTCTCTTTGTCTACAAACCACGTCGACGGGTCACCAACTATTGGACTTTTTAAACTCGAGTCCTGCATGTTCAAAATTTGAAGAAAAGTCAAAGAGATCGTTTTCCCAATAAGTTTAAGTAGAATTTATTATCAGATGTAAAAGCTTCTTCCAGCTGGGGTTGTTTCTCAACATACATATGAGACGAAAAACAACTGAACAAACACTTTCGGGTTATAAGTATTTATAAAGTATGTGACGTCGATTCTGTCTTCGGGCTCCTCCCCTTCATCGGGCGGGCGTTCAATCCTCCGGAACCAATCACCTCGGGACATGTAAATCTGACTCCATTCTCCCCCAACTATTGGCTCCTGCAAAACATTTTGAAAATAGCCGGTCCTGCCGGGAGATGCGATTGACGCACACACACATACACTCACACACTTGTTATCTGAGACCCTGCTTCTGCATTCCTCAGAGCTCCTGTTTCACCCTTCTGCCAACTAGCTTTCAAGACAAAGAACCCAGCACAGCATGGACATACTCATATCATTATATTTAACAGTAAACATGAATTTATAATACATAAAACATCATAATCCCAATATTTTCATATTTCATATTCAGTATTTTTCCATATTTTTATATTGTTATTGTGATTTTATATTGTCATACTCATTAACGTATAACCATTTATCCCTTACATTTCTATTTTGTGGGATTTTAACCACATATTTTTTCTTAATTTCATATTCCCATTAAGTGTACTGTGTGTTTAACCATTTAAATTTTTCCAAGAGTGTGTTTAACCATTTAAAGTCCAAGAGAGGGTAACGAGATGAAGCTGTGGGAAAACTGTAAGCTGTCAGGGATCCTATTAATAATTTCAGGGGTTATAGTAGGAATAATTTTTAGCATAACTGAGGGTCAGGAAAGCAACAACAACATATCGAAACCGAGTTACAAAAGAGCCATAGCCGATACGAGGTTACCATGTGAACAACTCGTAATTAACTATGTTTGGGGTAAGACCACATCATTTACTTTCGACCTATGCGCTGTCATAAATTGTGGGGAAAAAAATAGTTCATGGAGGGGGTACGAGGTATATGTATGTACGGACGGGAATATGGACAGTGTTTGTAAGGCGTACCAGTCTAGGCAAACCTATAGGGGTGAATGGTGTCCATCGTGAAATAAAGTAATAGCATATACCGGTGGTTGGACCCCGAAAGAACCTAGCCTTTGGACCTGTACCTCGGCAAAATTTGATTTTAAAATGCAAAGAGATTATAGTGCAAGCCAAAATCCACTCACCCTTTCAATATCCACCAGAACGGGATCAGCCAATTATACAGGGGAGTTTTTCCTTATAATGGGGGTGCACAGCCCAGGAACAGATAAAAAAGCAGTAATAAAATTTGTTGTGGACAGTTCACCTGAGGAGGAAAGAAATGGGACAGTAGCTGAGCCATTATCGGCAGGACAAAAGAATGGGGTAGTAGAAGTAGATTACACAATGTTAAAACCAGAAGATATGATAGAGAGAGCCACATGATATGGGGAAAATAATTTGTGGCTGGAATGGATAATTACCACAGCCAGAGAACGGAGATTAGACGATTGTGTTGGATGTGCTAATGCAAGACCCCATTTATATATTGAACCAGCCCCGTTGTACCAAAACGATACGTGGGGTTATGAGTGTATGCTGACACGGATGGCCAGTCCACAAAATTGTACCACATTGGCAGCAATATTTCCACCAATAACCAACCTTTCACGGGCAGGTCCATTTACACCAAAGAGAGCAAATTATACCTGTTTTGATATTAAACGCCTATCACCAACCAGCAACCTGGGGGAGATAAATAAGGAGTGGTGTGATCAGATCATAGTAGATAATGGGACTGAGATAGGTACGTGGGCTAGGGCAGGTTTGTATTATTATTGTGGAGATCGAAGATTGTTTACTAGGATACCTGAGAAGGCAAAGGGAGTGTGTGCCATGGTGAGACTGGGAGCCCCAATAACCCTGATAGGAGACAGAGCAGTCAGAACGGAAACCGTGAATTCAGCAACATTGACTAGAAGACGTAGGAGACACATCATTACAAAAAGAGCAACAGGATCAAGTGTAGATTTATCATTAAATAGTCCGACATACATTGCCGCGATTGGGCTTCCACGAGGTGTACCGGATGAATATAAACTAGCGAACCAAGTGGCAGCAGGTTTTGAGAATATACCAATAATAGCTGCTCTTTTTCCAGCCACCCCAAACAAGAATGTAGATAGGATTAATTATGTACATTATAATGTGATGAGACTAGCAAATATGACAAGGGATGCAGTAGATGGTTTAGCAGAACAGCTAGCACCAACTTCACTTATGGCTATACACAACCGTATGGCTCTGGACATGTTGTTGGCAGAAAAGGGAGGAGTATGTGTTATGTTTGGTGATCTTTGCTGTACTTACATTCCTAATAATACAGCACCAGACGGATCAGTCACTAGGGCATTGGAAGGTTTGAGAACTTTGTCTATCGAAATGAAGGAACATTCAGGAGTGAATAATCCTATTGGAGATTGGCTAGACAAGGCACTAGGCAAATGGAAATCAGTTTTAATGTCGATTGTGTTATCAATAGCTGTATTTGCAGGTATTTTGGTCTCATGCGGATGCTGTTGTATTCCCTGTATCAGATCACTATGTAACAGAGTGATATTATCGGCAATAGAAAAGACAGATTTAACCCCTCCGAAATATACCATGCCTCTATTGTCTGGCGATCATTTCCTAGATGAGGATGAGAATGATGATTGTGATGTTTTATGACCATTTTTAATGGTCAAGAGAGGGATTGTGGGAATTTAGATCCGTATATGGATCGATATAAAAATGGATGATTGATGTTGTTTAAATCAGATGTATTTTCCTGCTTGAAGCTGAGAGTTCTATAGTTGCTAGATGTTGCCAGAGATCGGAATGTGGTCAGTGAGTGGGGGTAGGATGTTCTGCTTGTGTGTGTGTGTAACAACAACCACACAACTTCTTTTTGGGAAGAAATGGGCACACTGAAGGATCTTATTGTGGTTTAAACGTGCCTTTACATTTAATATGATTTCATTATTGATTACTAACTATGCATAATATGTTGAAAATATAACCAGTGTGTTAGTTGGGTTAACCGAGACAGCGCTGATATTGTGGGGTTTTTCCATAGGAAATTACTATGTGTGTGTGTTGAGATCAGGTTACGCACAGAGCGTGTTGGGCCTCTATAATTTGTTACAGATGTCGGGTTTGAAAAACAAGGCAGTGAGCTGGTTGGCTGAGACAGGACAAAGAAGGGAAAGCGGATTGGACCCCGCCATGGAGAAGAGATTCGACGAGAAATATATAAGCTTCTGAATGTGTTTTTCGGGGGTCGGTTCTTTGTTAAGACTGTGTGTGTCTGAGAATCCACCGAAACAGCTGTTTGTTTGAGACTTCTGATCAATAAATTTCAACGTTTTCTGAACTGGCCTCTCTCCAATTTTTGAACGCGCAGAACATTGTTTAAATGTTCATCAGAACAAGGGCAATCTGAAGTTTTACTCGTCCCAAGAAGGCCCCAGCACTAGGCCTGTTAGCCAGGGCACTCCCGCAGAGGAGCAACGCAGGGTTCAAAACCACGACACTGCGATTAAGATTCGCATGCGTTACCGACTGCACTGGCCAGGCCTCGCTTTGAGTGTCATGTCTGCCAGTACTACCAAACGGTCACGAGTCGTCTCTCTTGATGTAGGGTGCCATCATTTTGTAGGATGCATTCCACAAGAACTGCGGCGCGCTCCAAGACGAGCCCGTATATAGCTCAGTCGGTAGAGCATCAGACTTTGAATCTGCCCTTTTTAGGCCCACCTCCTGGTGGCCAAACTTTAGGCTCACCTGTTAAACTCCCGCCTCCTTGTTGTACTGCTGTGGCCCGACAGCTTGTAGAAGACCATTGTTCAAGTGTAGTCGTGGCCGAGTGGTTAAGGCGATGGACTAGAAATCCATTGGGGTCAACCCGCGCATGTTCGAATCCTGCCGACTATGTTTGCTGAGCATCGAGCTCAGCTGCTGATTTGTGTCTCTCGAATAGTTAAACCGAAACTTCATCTCAAGTCAAGGCCTTTACAGCAATCCCAAGGTTGCAAGCCGTGATCGTATAGTGGTTAGTACTCTGCGTTGTGGCCGCAGCAACCCCGGTTCGAATCCGGGTCACGGCAGCATATTGTGGGGTCTTGATGAAGCACGTCTTCCCTCTCACTTTGGCACTGTGTAGGTGACGAGCACCAAATGCCTTCTGAGCCTTTTACCCGGGTTTGAGTAGTGGCTAACGCACTGGAATAAATAAAAAACCAGACACACCATGCACTTCCTCCATTGCATCCATTATAAATTGTGATGGTAGAAACCCTTCTTTAAATTCATACAAAACATATCTTACCCTTGTTATTTCCACCTCCATCCATTTTTAAAAAAAGATATCTTTCCAATCTCTTAAAATACTTTTGTTTAAGAACAGAGGTTGGTTTAAAATGTTTTCTCTTCCTTTCAGGTTATAGTCTGTTAACAGTTAGGAAGTCCCCCCAAGCACTTAAAATTTCTTTATAAAAATCCCGTAATCCCTCCGTCATCCAGTTTTTTGTTTTCATCCATAAAATGTTCTCCCCCAAATTAAAATTCCCACATTTGTTTAAAAAATAATTCATAACTTTCTTCCATTCTGTTTCATTTTCTTCTTGCAACAATTTTTTTACAATTTTTACCCTTAAGCAGTTTTTCCTTTGTTTAATGTCCATTAACCCCAACCCACCCTCTTCTAATGGTCCTAATAATGTGTTGTATGCTATCCTCGGGTGTTTACCCTCCGACAAAAAACAGAGGAAGCATTTGTTCAACCTCCCTTCTACCCACAAAGGCATTTCTGTCACATACAAACTTTGAAGCCATTAGAACATTCAAGACTAAAACCTTCCCTTTCAAATTTAACGTCCTCATTCTCCAAAAATGTAACCTCCGCTCTATTCCTGTTATCAATTCCTCCCACATTTTCTCTCTTACTTGCCTCTGATTCTTTCCCATTAAAATCCCTAAAATCCTCATTTCTTCAACTTCCTTAAAATTAAAACATTCTGTTAAAACTGTCGCTGCCCCGAACCTCATATACGCTGTCTTGTCCTCATTAACTTTACTTCCTGATCCTTTGCAATATTCTTGTACGTTCTTCATTACCTGTTTTACACACTCTTTCCCTTTAACTAGTATTGTTGTATCATCCGCATATTGAAAAATTGTCCCTTCTGATTTGCTTTCCTGTATTTGTATTCCTTTTATTTTCTCTTCTTTTCTTATTGCTAGGCCCAAAGGTTCTGCTACAAGAGAGTATAACAAAGCTGAGAGTGGACATCCTTGTCTAATTGATCTCGTTATTTTAAAACATTCCATTAAAAACCTGTTACATTTGATTTTTGTTAGAGCCCCCTTATATAAAATCTTTATCCATTTCATAAAATTCTTCCCAAATCCAAACCTATTTTAAACCCCAAACAAATATTCATCCTCCACTCTATCAAAAGCCTTTTCGAAGTCTAAGCTGATTAGATACCCGTCCTCATTCTTTTCTTTTATGTATTGTATTGTGTCCCTTATACTCATCGTTATGTCTGCTGTGTTTCTTCCTTTTACTGCATATGCTTGATTTGTTTTTATTATTCGTGGCATAACTTCTTTTAACCTATTTGCTAAAATCTTTGCTAGTATCTTTAAAACAGTGTTTAACATTGTTATTGGCCTGTAGTTTTTTAAATCTATTTGTTCACCTTTCCTTTTATATATTAGCTTCATCAGCCCCATTCCCATCCTTTCATTCATTCCTTCCTCTTTGATGTCGGTATTAAGGAAATAGCTTTGAAATGGCTTAGATCTTATTTATGCGACCGTTTCCAATATGTAAAAATAAACAATGAGGTATCACGCAAATCGCAAGTCCAGTACGGTGTACCACAGGGCTCAGTACTAGGGCCTATGCTCTTCGCATTATACATGTTACCCCTAGGAGATATAATAAAGCGACACGGAATAAGCTTTCACTGCTATGCTGATGATACGCAACTTTATATTTCCTCGAAGCCTCACGAAACACAGCAATTCCATCGAATAGTGGAATGCATTGTCGATATAAAAAAGTGGATGAGTAGCAATTTTTTATTACTGAACTCGGACAAAACTGAAGTGTTACTTATCGGACCGAAAACCGCCCTACGTAACAACCAAGAATACTGCTTAACTATTGATGGATGTTCCATAAAACCCTCATCTTCAGCTAAGAATCTTGGCTTTATATTCGATAGTACTCTGTCATTTGAGAACCAGGTCGCCAACACCTGTAAGATTGCGTTTTTCCATCTTAAAAATATATCTAAATTACGTCATATGCTGTCATCATCAGATGCGGAGAAGCTTATACATGCCTTTATGACATCAAGACTAGATTACTGTAATGCACTATTAGGTGGTTGCCCTGCAGGCCTATTACAAAAACTCCAACTGGTCCAAAATGCGGCAGCTCGAGTTCTTACACGTACAAAAAAGTATGAGCATATTAGCCCGGTTCTGTCAACCTTGCACTGGTTACCTATAAAGCATCGCATAAATTTTAAAATCTTGCTTATTACCTATAAAGCCTTGCATGGTTTAGCTCCTCACTACCTGAGAGAACTTCTTACGTATTATAGTCCATCACGTGCACTACGCTCTCAGGCGTCAGGTCAGTTGGTAATACCGAGAATTTCAAAATCAAGTGCAGGCGGCAGATCCTTTTCTTATCTAGCGCCTAAACTTTGGAACAGTCTTCCCTGCAATGTCCGGGAGGCGGACACACTCTGTCAGTTTAAATCTAGACTAAAGACGCATCTTTTTAATCTTGCATACACTAGATTATCATAATACATGTATTTCAAAGATCTAGGCTGCACTAGTTAGATCAACCGGAACCAGGGACACTTCCAATAACAACTGATGCATTTGTTGCATCAAAGAGTGCAGAACAGTACTCTACTCTCAGCCAGTCTTGTCTCATTGTTCCAAGGTTACAAGAGCGTAGCGGGCAGGGCGCAATCCATTCCTAGACCTGACAAATGCTGGACGAAGGAAGTGACGTCCCTACAAAACTTCAGCCACTATTAGATTATTAATGATAATTTTAAATCTAATTTTTTTTATTTTCGCCTTGTTGTGCAAGCACTGTTGAGCTTGTGCAGAGGCTGCAGTTTTTGCCAGAGGGGAACTGGAATCCCCTGGTTAGGCCTGGTTTCCCTCCGAGGTTTTTTTTCTCCTCCAATGGAGTTTTGGGTTCCTCGCCACCGTTTGCATACTGTTTTGCACTGTTTGCCTGGCCGGGGGGGCTGCTAGAATTTGGTAGTCTTATTTAATTAACACTGCATATAGGAATTTATTGTGTGTCTGATATTTGACCTGTGTTTTGAATTCCATAACCTTTTATGTTTTACTTATAGTCATTTTTTTCTTGTACAGCTGCTTTGTAACAATGAAAATTGTAAAAAGCGCTATATAAATAAAGCTGACTTGACTAAAAATTTCCTTAAAAATCTCCTTTAAAATCTCTATTAAAATGTCCTTAAAACGTATATAGAATTCACTTCCCAAACCATCCATCCCTGGGCTTTTCCTTTTATTTAGTTGATCTATCGCTCTTTCAATCTCCTCTTGCTTGATTTCCTCATCACATTATTTTTTGTCCTCGTCACTTAAATTTGTTTCAATCTGATTTAACAGTTTCTGTTTTACCTCAACTTCCACCCCTCTTGTTTTAAAAAGATCCTCATAAAAACCTTTATCTCTTCTAGCACTTTTCCATTCCCTTCCACTATCTCTCCACTTTTCCCTTTTATTTCATTTATTATTCCACTTTTCACCCTTTTTTTCTCCAATTCAAACAAGAACTTTGTGCATTTCTCGCCCTCCACCATATATTTGGACTTACTTCTTAATCTTGCCCCTCATATTCTTTTTCTTCTATTTCTTCCAATTTCTCCTCTATTTCTTTTATCTTTGTAATGTCTTTATTCTCGTTATTTAATTATCTTTCTAACACCTCTTTTATTTCTTTTCCTTTGTGCCTTTTACTTATTTGCAAGATTCTGCAATACTTTATTGAAAAACCTTTTATTAGATATTTAACATTCTCCCACCACGTTCTTTTTTCTTCTTTATACATTGCATTATCCTTCTCTTTCTCTATAATTTCTTTTATCTCTGCAACATAATCGTCCTTCTTTAAGATCTCTGTATTTAAAATCCATGTACCCGGTCCCCTTTGTACATTATTCCAATCTATTTTAAAACGTAAAAAACTATGATCACTAAACCTTGTTTCTTCATAGCAGATTTTTTCAATAGAATTCTCCACATTTCTTGTACATAACACATAATCAATTCTTGTTTTACCTATAAAATTCCCCACTATTTGCTTCCTTGAATAAACCTTTTTCCCCCCATTTCTTTCCCTCCATACATCGATTAGGTTGTTTTCTCTCATCAATTCCTTTAACTCTTTCCTCCCTGTGTCCGATTTAAAAACCATCCCCTCAACCATGTCTTGTTTGCTAAAGACTGTGTTAAAATCCCCCATCATTGTTATTTCCTTATATTTCTTTATTACACTACTTAAGCGATTAAAAAAGTCTTTCTTTTCTTTCTCTTCTGTTGGTGCATGTACATTCACTAAAATCAATTCACGTCCTTCGTAATTTACCTCCACAGCCATGCATTTCCCCATATTATCTTTGTACACCACTTTGGTTCTGTCAAAATCATATTTTCTCAATAAAAACGCTACCCCTCTACCAAGCCTACCATCCCCATTATTATATAAAATATCCCTTTCCCATTTCTTTTTATATTCCATCATCACACTCTCTTTCCAATTTGTTTCTTGTAAAGCAATGACATCTTCTCCCCTCCACTTTTCTTTCACTCTTTCAAATTTTCCCATGTCCATCAGTCCCCTTGCA
>NW_027636903.1:0-7500 GCF_947034865.1 Barbatula barbatula | reverse complement strand
TATGCAAGAACAACAAAATACAGTAACTGTCCTTTCTTATATATTATTTTTTTATGTTATTGCAAGGCACCGAGAATTGTGTTTAACTAAAACTAATAAAATTAATGAAAGTCAATGAAAACCATGTCTTGACAGTTTCTTTTTATTTCACAAACATGAACAGCACAACCATAAATATTAAATTAAAACGCTCAATAAGTTAAAAAACACGTTTAAAAAAACTATATATAAAAAGGTAAATACAATATTAAACAATAAATAAAAGACAAACAAACGCAATTATACCAAATATATTAAAAAACCAGCAAGTGTAAAAAGCCTTCAATAAGACCTTTTAAAAAAAATAAGAGCAAAACAACTACAAACTACTATTAACAGTGAACAACTTGTTCAAACAACACTATATACATAAAACTATATACATTTTAGTTGCACATTATTTGGAGGTGGTTCTTCTCATTTCCTCCAACCATACCTCTTTTGAAACAGTCTCAGTCAGTGGGCAGTACACCCTGCCCCTATACTGGCTATGACCTGTTTCAATTGTTTTAAATTGGCCACACTTCTTGCATGTGTTGGCCTCCACAGTTCTTCTGTAGGGTCTCTTGGGTATGGCACCTGGATTGGCAGCAGGTGCAGCAGGCTGTGAGGCGGTGACCTGGACAACTGTAGGCTGCACCACTGGCATACCCTGCACCATCGGCATGCCTTGGACCATTGGCACATACTGGTATATGAAGTTAGGCAGACTCTGGAAACCTGCTGCTCCTGGCACAAGTACATTGGTCACCAACGGTTGGGTTGGAACTGGTGCTTTGGGTCTGAGAGGGGGTCGCCCAGCAGAAGTCTGCCTCTGCTTTGCCTGGCCTGCAGTGCTCTCGGGTAGCTTGTACTGGTGCTGCTCCGCTGGCTGATGTGTCTCAGTCTGTAGCTGTTTAGCACCCTGAAGAGGCTCCTGAGCTTCAGGAAGGGGCTGAGGCAACTCAATGCCCTGAAGCAGCACAGACAGTTCCTGCTTTTTCTGTCTGTTGTTGTGCCACTGAATCAGGGTATTTTGATTTACCTCCACCAGCTGCATGGATGTTCCTTCCATGACCATGCTGTTTCCAAGCACAAGCTGCCTTATCCTTCGATATTCTTGAAGGATCAGAGACCATCTCGATAGGCTTCCCTTTCCTTTTTTCTTGGGGCTAGGGTGAATTGTGCAAAGCCTGATGAAGATGGTCTCCACCAGGCGGCAGCAGTCAGGCCACTGAGCGGGTACGCTACCTGCACCCAGCACACATCTGGTTGTGCTCTCTACTCCAGGGGTGTGAGACGGCCTCTTTGGTGTTCTGAAGCGCCCACTCAGCAGTCGCTCCTGGTGCCGAGCTGCGTACACCACCCTCTGCTTGTCTCGGTCATCCAGCTTCTGCCAAAGTCCAATGATGGTGTTGGCTTCCTGGTTGGTCAGGCTGAGAACTGTGTGACCCCGGAGCTCCACCAGATATTCCGCCAGCCTGTCCACATGTTGAAAACCAGGCACATTTTGGTAGTCAACAGCCTATTGAAAAACACAAACAATAATTGTTACATTAAATAAGAAGTTTGATGCATTTTGCTATTTTGCTTACAAACTACTTTACAAATGAGTAACTTTTAAATAAAATAAGTGGTACCTGGGTTCATAGCACAGAAGCAGATGTTGACAATTAATTAATTGTATTTTAATAAATCGTTCTTATTAGCATTTTTGCTTAATAAACTGGGTGAACATACCATCTCATGATCGCTTTCCCGCCCTGTCTCTTCCAACTCCAAGCGGACAGGTAAATCAGATGGCTCAGAAGGTACAGGGGACACAGACTGTGGGAGGCTATGTGCCAGAGCACTGGTGTCAAGGACAATTGAAGGCATTGAGGAGCCCAGGACAGAGGTGGCAGAACCCAGTGTCAGTGTGGAAAGTGGTGACAGAACAACGTCCAGATCTCTAATCGTGTGATCCTCATTGATGTCACAGAAGCCCTCATCTTCCTCCCGCTCTTCCACATTGAGGTCGTCAAGGAGCTCTGCTGTCTGCTCAGAGTCTGGGTTAAATTCCTGCAGTGCCTGACCAGTCTGACGGAACAAATACTGGACTCCAATGAGCTCACCTGGAATAAAAACAATCAATAAACAGGAATGACATTCAAGTGAGAACTAAATATAATATATAAAGGCTGATATTTGACATAAATGCAGGTTTACACCAATAACAAATTATCTTACCAGTGTAACGTGCAGGGGGACAAAATGCGGGGACCACTTTCCTGCCAAACAGCTTTTCAAAATTGCAGTTTGCACAGTGAAGGAGTTCTCCTGTGTAGCTGTGCAAAGCTGATGGTTCAGATGACAAGGAAGCATCCTTCCGGTCCTGATTCCACCTGTTAAGCCCCTCCAGCAGATAAATCTGAAAGTTCAGACTGTTGGCACTGGTCCCTGTAAATAGACACAACAGTGTTTAGGGAGTCTTATATAAACACACTTAATGCTATTTTCAACATATGCATTCTATGTGTGGCAGATACGGACCTGGGATGAAACGGTTGAGATGTAAATGAAAGGACTCGAGAGAAGTCGAGCCTCTGGCACATCTGTATGTCCTCAGAAGCACACCTCCCTTGGTTAAGGCCCCCTTTTCTGTATAGAGCACCACACCAGGGGGATCTTGGATGCATTTCACGTGCTTCTTCTGGACACTCCAGATGTGCTCCATCCTTTCTCTGTCCAGGAGAGGAACACCCAGGGAGTCGTTGCCCTTGCTGCTTAGGAGCTCTGTGAGCAGCCTTTCGAGGAGAAAGATGGTAGTGTCCTCTCCGCGGGTCCTCCTCCGACAATGGAGAGCCAACTCTTTCCTCTTAAGGTGTTTGCCGACATCTTCATCTGTCAGCGCAGGCCAACCCTGGGACATCAGCAGCTCTCTCTTGGCTTTGCGGAGCAGAGAAACATCAGCCGTATCCCATTCAAAGATGCATGCTGACAGTCGTGACATGAAGATGGGGTAAAGCTGATGGGCGTCGGTCGTACATCCCAAGGCGATCCTGCGCATAAAATGCTAGATGTCCAGCCTTATCAGAAGATCCGGCCATCCACCGAACCTGGCTTTCAGCTTGGTCTCACCCACCTCAGTGCAGCACCCACAGTCTACGTACAACACGGCGGGTGCATCCACATTAGCCTGCTGGTAGCGTTTCACAAGACCGTCTACCATCTTGTCCAGTCCTGCTCCTTCCTGGGCTGTTAACACACTGATGAGCACCTGGCCAAACTCGTTGCCAACAGAGGTGAGCCACAGTCCCGTTCCTCTGGCTGTCCCTGCCAGCTTTTTGGTGATCTGCAATAGACATAATTGAGAAAATGTCTAATGTAGTTAACATCATACAGTGTAGAATGCTGAAAATAAAACAGCTTGCATGAATCAAAATCCAACACTGACCTTTTTAGTTGAATCCATCTTTAAAACTGTGCCGTAAGTGGATGTTATCCTGGCATGGATTTCATCCAGCCTTGTCAGGATGTCTCGACTGTAAACGGTGAGGAGCCACTTCCAGCTTGGCACCACTGTAGGCTTTGGGGGCTCCTGAAATTTTATTGGCAACACTCCAGGGCGGTTGACGAAGTCAACACATTGGGTGGTGTAACAGGCCAGACGCTGGAGCCATTCCTCACTGTGGTTCTCACGCAGCTGATTGATGAGCCGTGTAGGACTGTTGCCAAGGCCACGGTCACGCAAAAGTCTAATAACTCTCAGATCACAGGCATACCTAAGGAAAAGCAAAAAAACACACATACATTAATGTTCAATACGTCAAGTATTTATTTGCAAATACTGACAATGTGAGAAAAGTGAACTCACTTCTGCGTGAGGATGACCCGAAACTCTGAGCGATGGCCCAGATCCAACTGTTGCAGGACAGTCTGACTCCAGGACACATGCGAGGCCTTACACTTGGTACAGATGAGGGTTTCTGTGACTATGTTGTACATCCTATCGATGTCCAGAACCTGCCGTGCCCTCTTGTGCAGACCGCCTCCTGTAAGCTGATGCTGTCCACAGGCAGGATTGGGACAGAGCACCTTGACCCTCCACAGCTTATATGGCATCCACAGCAGAAGAGCATGGGAAAAAAACCTGTCTGGAGCTGGAGCCTGATTATAGGTAAGTGCTGGCTGTGGTGGGAAATACCAGAGCTGAAGGTTGTCACGGAGCTCTGGCTTTCCTTTGGACCCCATTCTAAAAAGCCTGCTGGCAATCCACCTGTGATCCTCGGGTGCTAAGGTCTCAGACCACAAACGAGGAAGCGGAACTGCAGACGGAGCTTGCAGTGATGTCCCAGAAGGACTAGTCTGCTAAGGAAAAAAGACAAAACCTTTATACATATAGCTGGAAAGGATATTTTTTTAATTTGACAAACATATATCTTTTTTAAAATATTTGACTATTTCTAAACATCTGAATATGTAAACTTTGAATATGTTAGCATTTTCACATAACTAGACAAAAAATAAGAAGTCAAAGAAATAACATTAGATGTCAAAAGTGAACAGAGCAAAAGGTGTGAGTTTAATGAGCTGTAACAGTTAATATGCAGATTTCATAACCTTTAAAATAAAAATATATGAGATTACTTACAGAGACGATACTGCATGACTCTGCAGGTGCGTTCACATCTGGAGTGGTTCTGGAGACAGAGGCTGGAACTCCAGGGTCCTGTGTCTATATAAACATGCAGTGAATTACGAAAGATTATAATAGATGCAGTGAATAACAACACATTAAATATAACTATAACTCATGTTAGATATAGAATTATACACCACTGCTCAAACGTGAAGCAGGTGTGACCAGAAAGATGCTATAGATTATCACAATCTCAACAGTCTTAATTATTTGATCAAAAATAAATTAAAACACAGTTAAAAATGGAATAATAAAGCGTGAAAAAATGTTGTGTCGTTTTGTATATCGGATGTATTTTATTAAAGCATTATGCAATACTGTAAAGTTCTGATCTTATTTCATTACAGTATGGTTTCCTGGAATACAAATATGTGCTGTACAAAGTGGAGGGGAAAGTAATGTCTTAACTTTACTTAACTCAATTTAATAGAATGAAATGTGGATTATGTCAATACTTACAGAGACAGTGGTGCTTGGTATAGGGGCACTGGATAAGGCTGCGCGGGGTTGGTCATCAACATGAGATGGTCTTCTAGCCACACTCAAATTTGGCTTCGCTGCAGCAATGTGAGACCCGCCAAACCTTGGTTTGGTAAACTAACAGTACAAAACAATTACAATGGGAAGACAAAATGTTTTGTAATAGCATAAATTAAAAATATAATAAAGTTTTTGACCAATCAGTATATATTTCGTAACTGTTATTCATCTGTATAATAATTACCCTGAACATGTCACCCAACCCACATGAGATATCAAAACTGACCCACCGGCTGACTAGAGCTGTACCCACACGGTGTTACAACAGACACAAAGGTGTAAAGACACCCCTCCCAAAAGCTGGGCACAACCATTTTCTTAACCCTTTGTCTAAACCCACCTGAGACGAGCTGTCCCCACACGGTGTTACAACAGACACAAAGGTGTAAAGACACCCCTCCCAAAAGCTGGGCACAACCATTTTCTTAACCCTTTGTCTAAACCCACCTGAGACGAGCTGTCCCCACACGGTGTTACAACAGACACAAAGGTGTAAAGACACCCCTCCCAAAAGCTGGGCACAACCATTTTCTTAACCCTTTGTCTAAACCCACCTGAGACGAGCTGTCCCCACACGGTGTTACAACAGACACAAAGGTGTAAAGACACCCCTCCCAAAAGCTGGGCACAACCATTTTCTTAACCCTTTGTCTAAACCCACCTGAGACATTCACACTGAATAATCAGCTCACTACAGCTGTGACAAGGTGTGACAACTGACAAGCAGGTTTGAAAAAAATGAATAAAGTATTTGATACTAAAATATGTATATGTAAATGTATATATATATATGTATATACTTGTTATTACCATTGACAAACTCGGTGTTATCCTTGATGTCCTTGAAGGCTGCGGCCGGGCCTGAAGCTGGGGTTCACTCTGCTCCTGTGCAGCTGGTCCAGCAGAAGCAGCCTGTTGTTCTCTGACACTTGGTGTTTGTTCAGAAGAGGCAGTGGGCTGCTTATAACCACAACAAAAACACATACAGACATTTTTGAAAGAGGAACATTGGTTTGCTTAAAATAACTTGCAACCCATCACATGAATGTTACCTTCTGAGTGTGAAAACCACATGTGCACTTCTGGACCGCTCCAAGCAAGGTCAACTGGCCACGAGATTGCATTGGACATTTTTCAATCTGTAACACAAATGTACACGATACATGCATTTGTAACTAAACAATTATGGTTGCCTGAGCAATCCCCTCAAAAGAACAAGTTGAAGACATTTACAAACATCCCTCCCCAACACTTTCTTTAACAGTCAATAGTTGCAAGGTATCACATAATTCTCAAAATACCTGAAATCAATTCATGTCTACAAGCAATGCCTTGTTAACAGGTTTGTATAAAATTTTCACACATTAACCCTGCTAATATGTTTTTTAGGTCAATGCAGTAAACAGTGAAAGTCAACGAACATTGTTTCATCGTGCATACAAATTAAATAAATACACTCTTACCCTTTGATAAATCTCGTGCCACTTCTTCTGCCTCGGAGCTGGCCTGTTGCCATCTGATGGCCAAACCCCTGTGTTGGCAAACTTTCTGAGACGAGAAACCCATTCAGTGTCCGACATGGCTTTATGCGACCTTTTTGCAGCCATTATTACTGTCCTAAACCATTATGACAACACACTTAATTAAGCATTAATAACAAAACAAAGTTCATGAAAAAATCATGTGATGAGGTAATGCATTCTTACCGTTAATCCGCCGTCAGAAATATATACTTTGTGAAAAAACGGAGAGTTCGTGTCAGAGATGTTGCAGGTCGTGAACTTTCTACTGTACATTCATTCCTCTCGTCAAAGATCGTTCGCCTTCGGAGCTGTTCGGTAGCTGGGGGCAGGACACCTTCGACATTCTCTTGCGCTACGATTGGCTGTGAATGTTGAAGCGCTCCCTCGCGATTGGCTGTGAATGTTGAAGCGCTCCCTCGCGATTGGCTGTGAATTGTTGAAGCGCTCCCTCGCGATTGGCTGTGAATGTTGAAGCGCTCCCTCGCGATTGGCTGTAAATGTTGAAGCGCTCCCTCGCGATTGGCTGTAAATGTTGAAGCGCTCCCTCGCGATTGGCTTTGAGATCAACATTGCTTACTTTTTGCCGGACTATCCTTCGGCAGCTGGCGTTCAAGGCTCCAGTCTCTTCGGAGGCGTGGGTTCAAATCCCACCGCTGCCAGCTATTGCTTGAAAAGCCTGTTTGCCCTCAGGCTTAAAAGGGCAGCTTTTAATTCGCATCCCACTTTCAAGTACCTGCA
>NC_136768.1:28451668-28557774 GCF_947034865.1 Barbatula barbatula | reverse complement strand
CTCTCTCTGAAACACACAACACGCACCAATAACAGAGTGTCTAACTCTCTCTGAAACACAACACACATCAATAACAGAGTGTCTAACTCTCTCTGAAACACACAACACGCACCAATAACAGAGTGTCTAACTCTCTCTGAAACACACAACACGCACCAATAACAGAGTGTCTAACTCTCTCTGAAACACAACACACATCAATAACAGAGTGTCTAACTCTCTCTGAAACACACAACACGCACCAATAACAGAGTGTCTCTCTCTGAAACACACAACACGCACCAATAACAGAGTGTCTCTCTCTGAAACACACAACACGCACCAATAACAGAGTGTCTAACTCTCTCTGAAACACACAACACGCACCAATAACAGAGTGTCTTACTCTCTCTGAAACACAACACGCACCAATAACAGAGTGTCTTACTCTCTCTGAAACACAACACACATCAATAACAGAGTGTCTAACTCTCTCTGAAACACACAACACGCACCATAACAGAGTGTCTCTCTCTGAAACACACAACACGCACCAATAACAGAGTGTCTCTCTCTGAAACACACAACACGCACCAATAACAGAGTGTCTACTCTCTCTGAAACACACAACACGCACCAATAACAGAGTGTCTTACTCTCTCTGAAACACAACACGCACCAATAACAGAGTGTCTAACTCTCTCTGAAACACACAACACGCACCAATAACAGAGTGTCTAACTCTCTCTGAAACACAACACACACCAATAACAGAGTGTCTAACTCTCTCTGAAACACACAACACGCACCAATAACAGAGTGTCTACTCTCTCTGAAACACACAACACGCACCAATAACAGAGTGTCTCTCTCTGAAACACACAACACGCACCAATAACAGAGTGTCTTACTCTCTCTGAAACACACAACACGCACCAATAACAGAGTGTCTAACTCTCTCTGAAACACACAACACGCACCAATAACAGAGTGTCTTACTCTCTCTGAAACACAACACGCACCAATAACAGAGTGTCTAACTCTCTCTGAAACACACAACACGCACCAATAACAGAGTGTCTAACTCTCTCTGAAACACAACACACATCAATAACAGAGTGTCTAACTCTCTCTGAAACACACAACACGCACCAATAACAGAGTGTCTCTCTCTGAAACACACAACACGCACCAATAACAGAGTGTCTCTCTCTGAAACACACAACACGCACCAATAACAGAGTGTCTTACTCTCTCTGAAACACAACACGCACCAATAACAGAGTGTCTAACTCTCTCTGAAACACACAACACGCACCAATAACAGAGTGTCTAACTCTCTCTGAAACACACAACACGCACCAATAACAGAGTGTCTAACTCTCTCTGAAACACACAACACACATCAATAACAGAGTGTCTAACTCTCTCTGAAACACACAACACACACCAATAACAGAGTGTCTTACTCTCTCTGAAACACACAACAGGCACCAATAACAGAGTGTCTAACTCTCTCTGAAACACACAACACGCACCAATAACAGAGTGTCTAACTCTCTCTGAAACACAATAACAGAGTGTCTAACTCTCTCTGAAACACAATAACAGAGTGTCTAACTCTCTCTGAAACACAATAACAGAGTGTCTAACTCTCTCTGAAACACACAACACGCACCAATAACAGAGTGTCTAACTCTCTCTGAAACACACAACACGCACCAATAACAGAGTGTCTAACTCTCTCTGAAACACAACACGCACCAATAACAGAGTGTCTAACTCTCTCTGAAACACACAACACGCACCAATAACAGAGTGTCTAACTCTCTCTGAAACACACAACACGCACCAATAACAGAGTGTCTTACTCTCTCTGAAACACACAACACGCACCAATAACAGAGTGTCTTACTCTCTCTGAAACACACAACACGCACCAATAACAGTGTCTAACTCTCTCTGAAACACACAACACACATCAATAACAGAGTGTCTAACTCTCTCTGAAACACACAACACGCACCAATAACAGAGTGTCTAACTCTCTCTGAAACACAACACGCACCAATAACAGAGTGTCTAACTCTCTCTGAAACACACAACACGCACCAATAACAGAGTGTCTTACTCTCTCTGAAACACACAACACGCACCAATAACAGTGTCTAACTCTCTCTGAAACACACAACACACATCAATAACAGAGTGTCTAACTCTCTCTGAAACACACAACACGCACCAATAACAGAGTGTCTAACTCTCTCTGAAACACAACACGCACCAATAACAGAGTGTCTAACTCTCTCTGAAACACACAACACGCACCAATAACAGAGTGTCTTACTCTCTCTGAAACACACAACACGCACCAATAACAGTGTCTAACTCTCTCTGAAACACACAACACACATCAATAACAGAGTGTCTAACTCTCTCTGAAACACACAACACGCACCAATAACAGAGTGTCTAACTCTCTCTGAAACACAACACGCACCAATAACAGAGTGTCTAACTCTCTCTGAAACACACAACACGCACCAATAACAGAGTGTCTACTCTCTCTGAAACACAACACACATCAATAACAGTGTGTCTAACTCTCTCTGAAACACACAACACGCACCAATAACAGAGTGTCTAACTCTCTCTGAAACACAACACGCACCAATAACAGAGTGTCTAACTCTCTCTGAAACACACAACACGCACCAATAACAGAGTGTCTTACTCTCTCTGAAACACACAACACGCACCAATAACAGAGTGTCTAACTCTCTCTGAAACACACAACACGCACCAATAACAGAGTGTCTTACTCTCTCTGAAACACACAACACGCACCAATAACAGTGTCTAACTCTCTCTGAAACACACAACACACATCAATAACAGAGTGTCTAACTCTCTCTGAAACACACAACACGCACCAATAACAGAGTGTCTAACTCTCTCTGAAACACAACACGCACCAATAACAGAGTGTCTAACTCTCTCTGAAACACACAACACGCACCAATAACAGAGTGTCTAACTCTCTCTGAAACACAACACGCACCAATAACAGAGTGTCTAACTCTCTCTGAAACACACAACACGCACCAATAACAGAGTGTCTTACTCTCTCTGAAACACAACACGCACCAATAACAGAGTGTCTAACTCTCTCTGAAACACACAACACGCACCAATAACAGAGTGTCTAACTCTCTCTGAAACACAACACACATCAATAACAGAGTGTCTAACTCTCTCTGAAACACACAACACGCACCAATAACAGAGTGTCTCTCTCTGAAACACACAACACGCACCAATAACAGAGTGTCTAACTCACTCTAAAACACACAACACGCACCAATAACAGAGTGTCTAACTCTCTCTGAAACACACAACACGCACCAATAACAGAGTGTCTTACTCTCTCTGAAACACACAACACGCACCAATAACAGAGTGTCTCTCTCTGAAACACACAACACGCACCAATAACAGAGTGTCTAACTCTCTCTGAAACACACAACACGCACCAATAACAGAGTGTCTTACTCTCTCTGAAACACACAACACGCACCAATAACAGAGTGTCTAACTCTCTCTGAAACACACAACACGCACCAATAACAGAGTGTCTAACTCTCTCTGAAACACACAACACGCACCAATAACAGAGTGTCTAACTCTCTCTGAAACACAACACGCACCAATAACAGAGTGTCTAACTCTCTCTGAAACACACAACACGCACCAATAACAGAGTGTCTCTCTCTGAAACACACAACACGCACCAATAACAGAGTGTCTAACTCACTCTAAAACACACAACACGCACCAATAACAGAGTGTCTAACTCTCTCTGAAACACACAACACACATCAATAACAGAGTGTCTAACTCTCTCTGAAACACACAACACACACCAATAACAGAGTGTCTTACTCTCTCTGAAACACACAACAGGCACCAATAACAGAGTGTCTAACTCTCTCTGAAACACACAACACGCACCAATAACAGAGTGTCTAACTCTCTCTGAAACACAATAACAGAGTGTCTAACTCTCTCTGAAACACAATAACAGAGTGTCTAACTCTCTCTGAAACACAATAACAGAGTGTCTAACTCTCTCTGAAACACACAACACGCACCAATAACAGAGTGTCTAACTCTCTCTGAAACACACAACACGCACCAATAACAGAGTGTCTAACTCTCTCTGAAACACAACACGCACCAATAACAGAGTGTCTAACTCTCTCTGAAACACACAACACGCACCAATAACAGAGTGTCTAACTCTCTCTGAAACACACAACACGCACCAATAACAGAGTGTCTTACTCTCTCTGAAACACAACACGCACCAATAACAGAGTGTCTTACTCTCTCTGAAACACACAACACGCACCAATAACAGTGTCTAACTCTCTCTGAAACACACAACACACATCAATAACAGAGTGTCTAACTCTCTCTGAAACACACAACACGCACCAATAACAGAGTGTCTAACTCTCTCTGAAACACAACACGCACCAATAACAGAGTGTCTAACTCTCTCTGAAACACACAACACGCACCAATAACAGAGTGTCTTACTCTCTCTGAAACACACAACACGCACCAATAACAGTGTCTAACTCTCTCTGAAACACACAACACACATCAATAACAGAGTGTCTAACTCTCTCTGAAACACACAACACGCACCAATAACAGAGTGTCTAACTCTCTCTGAAACACAACACGCACCAATAACAGAGTGTCTAACTCTCTCTGAAACACACAACACGCACCAATAACAGAGTGTCTTACTCTCTCTGAAACACACAACACGCACCAATAACAGTGTCTAACTCTCTCTGAAACACACAACACACATCAATAACAGAGTGTCTAACTCTCTCTGAAACACACAACACGCACCAATAACAGAGTGTCTAACTCTCTCTGAAACACAACACGCACCAATAACAGAGTGTCTAACTCTCTCTGAAACACACAACACGCACCAATAACAGAGTGTCTTACTCTCTCTGAAACACAACACACATCAATAACAGTGTGTCTAACTCTCTCTGAAACACACAACACGCACCAATAACAGAGTGTCTAACTCTCTCTGAAACACAACACGCACCAATAACAGAGTGTCTAACTCTCTCTGAAACACACAACACGCACCAATAACAGAGTGTCTTACTCTCTCTGAAACACACAACACGCACCAATAACAGAGTGTCTAACTCTCTCTGAAACACACAACACGCACCAATAACAGAGTGTCTTACTCTCTCTGAAACACACAACACGCACCAATAACAGTGTCTAACTCTCTCTGAAACACACAACACACATCAATAACAGAGTGTCTAACTCTCTCTGAAACACACAACACGCACCAATAACAGAGTGTCTAACTCTCTCTGAAACACAACACGCACCAATAACAGAGTGTCTAACTCTCTCTGAAACACACAACACGCACCAATAACAGAGTGTCTAACTCTCTCTGAAACACAACACGCACCAATAACAGAGTGTCTAACTCTCTCTGAAACACACAACACGCACCAATAACAGAGTGTCTTACTCTCTCTGAAACACAACACGCACCAATAACAGAGTGTCTAACTCTCTCTGAAACACACAACACGCACCAATAACAGAGTGTCTAACTCTCTCTGAAACACAACACACATCAATAACAGAGTGTCTAACTCTCTCTGAAACACACAACACGCACCAATAACAGAGTGTCTCTCTCTGAAACACACAACACGCACCAATAACAGAGTGTCTAACTCACTCTAAAACACACAACACGCACCAATAACAGAGTGTCTAACTCTCTCTGAAACACACAACACGCACCAATAACAGAGTGTCTTACTCTCTCTGAAACACACAACACGCACCAATAACAGAGTGTCTCTCTCTGAAACACACAACACGCACCAATAACAGAGTGTCTAACTCTCTCTGAAACACACAACACGCACCAATAACAGAGTGTCTTACTCTCTCTGAAACACACAACACGCACCAATAACAGAGTGTCTAACTCTCTCTGAAACACACAACACGCACCAATAACAGAGTGTCTAACTCTCTCTGAAACACACAACACGCACCAATAACAGAGTGTCTAACTCTCTCTGAAACACAACACGCACCAATAACAGAGTGTCTAACTCTCTCTGAAACACACAACACGCACCAATAACAGAGTGTCTTACTCTCTCTGAAACACAACACGCACCAATAACAGAGTGTCTAACTCTCTCTGAAACACACAACACGCACCAATAACAGAGTGTCTAACTCTCTCTGAAACACAACACACATCAATAACAGAGTGTCTAACTCTCTCTGAAACACACAACACGCACCAATAACAGAGTGTCTCTCTCTGAAACACACAACACGCACCAATAACAGAGTGTCTAACTCACTCTAAAACACACAACACGCACCAATAACAGAGTGTCTAACTCTCTCTGAAACACACAACACGCACCAATAACAGAGTGTCTTACTCTCTCTGAAACACACAACACGCACCAATAACAGAGTGTCTCTCTCTGAAACACACAACACGCACCAATAACAGAGTGTCTAACTCTCTCTGAAACACACAACACACATCAATAACAGAGTGTCTAACTCTCTCTGAAACACACAACACGCACCAATAACAGAGTGTCTAACTCTCTCTGAAACACACAACACGCACCAATAACAGAGTGTCTTACTCTCTCTGAAACACACAACACGCACCAATAACAGAGTGTCTCTCTCTGAAACACACAACACGCACCAATAACAGAGTGTCTTACTCTCTCTGAAACACACAACACGCACCAATAACAGAGTGTCTTACTCTCTCTGAAACACACAACACGCACCAATAACAGAGTGTCTCTCTCTGAAACACACAACACGCACCAATAACAGAGTGTCTAACTCTCTCTGAAACACACAACACACATCAATAACAGAGTGTCTAACTCTCTCTGAAACACACAACACGCACCAATAACAGAGTGTCTTACTCTCTCTGAAACACACAACACGCACCAATAACAGAGTGTCTCTCTCTGAAACACACAACACGCACCAATAACAGAGTGTCTAACTCTCTCTGAAACACACAACACACATCAATAACAGAGTGTCTAACTCTCTCTGAAACACACAACACGCACCAATAACAGAGTGTCTAACTCTCTCTGAAACACACAACACGCACCAATAACAGAGTGTCTTACTCTCTCTGAAACACACAACACGCACCAATAACAGAGTTTCTAACTCTCTCTGAAACACACAACACGCACCAATAACAGAGTGTCTTACTCTCTCTGAAACACAACACGCACCAATAACAGAGTGTCTAACTCTCTCTGAAACACACAACACGCACCAATAACAGAGTGTCTTACTCTCTCTGAAACACACAACACGCACCAATAACAGAGTGTCTAACTCTCTCTGAAACACACAACACGCACCAATAACAGAGTGTCTTACTCTCTCTGAAACACACAACACGCACCAATAACAGAGTGTCTAACTCTCTCTGAAACACACAACACGCACCAATAACAGAGTGTCTAACTCTCTCTGAAACACAACACACACACCAATAATAGACGCCAAGAGAACTCTAATTAAAGGACAATACTTTTCTTTTTGAAACGTTAAAGCATTTAATGAATTATTATGGGATGAGAGAATTTAGGAAGAGTAACGTTGTTCGATTACAAACTAACCTGAAGCTGCTGCAAGTCAAAGCGCTTCCAGTACTGACACACCGACAGAACACTCACCGCCATCTTTACACGACACACATACACAAAACTGACGTCATCAGCCCGTCTGCTTCCGGCGCCACGCGCCTACTCAAGAGCTCACTGACTATGAACCAATCCACTCGTAATGCACTCACACTAACCCCTTTCTTCAGTAGAACACACATGAAGGTTTTATTCATTAAAATAAATACAATATAGTATAATCAAATATGTCTATGGACAGGCGACGTCATGGCGTTGTCTTTAATATTCATGAGCTCGCGCGCTGAAGTACACGTGTCATCATCCTTTCCGCCGTGTTGTGAGGAGCACGCGTCAGTCATGGCGGATAAAGTGAATCTGGATGTGGAGGATTTCTCCTCAGACTCGCCCGCACTGCTGGACGCTTTTATCGCAGAGATACAGAAGCAGGATCCTCTGGTTATCATCGGGATATTTGTGGCGCTTGCGGTTATAGTTCTCACTGTCGGTAAGAAGCGTCATCGTTGCGGATCTCAGCGTGTGTGTTTATATCGTTTCATTCATGTGTTTCCTGCGCAGTGTTCTTCGGAAAGGTGTTTGGCTCCAGTAAAGTGAGGAATGTTGTGCTTCTGCTGGGATTGTGTGACTCTGGAAAAACACTGCTGTTCACACGAGTGAGTTGACGTCACACATGTGTTGTTACATGTCATATTCGACATGCTAGATCTCGTGTGTGTGTGTGTGTGTTTGCAGTTACTAACAGGAAGGTTTGTGAGAACTCAGACGTCCATTACAGAGAGCAGCGCGTCATACAGAAGCAAAAACGACAGAGTAAGTTCTTACGTTCACATGGATCATATGAACACTTTTATATAATCCTGATACTACACTCCATCACATGTACATCTGTCAGGTGTCCTGTAGACCTCTAAGAGACGTGTATGATTTAGAATGGATGAACAACAGCTCTTTCTAACATACGCAGCAGATGTTCTCCAGATCTTTAGCAGACGTCTCTGAGACTAAATATTGGGCAACTCCAATGTTATGGACGTGACATAAAAATGCTCAGAGAATGAATTTGTTAGGAATATATATAACCATCTGTTTATATTTGACTAAACCCTTGCTGGTAGAGTCTAAACACATTACATCAGTCTATGAAAACATTTTCTGTTGTTACTAATGCAAATAAACATGCGTTATGGATGTGACAAAAAAGGACAAATGCTTTACAAATCTGAAGAGAACCACCAAATGTTAATTTATGTGCTGTTACCAGAGTAAAAACCCTTGGCTAAACTAAATTTCGTTCATGGTAAGGTCGACAGTTTCATGTAATTTCCCTATTGTAGATGAGCAAAGCATCTATTGCAGACTTGCACAATATGCTTGACAGACTGATCTCTGGAGATGTCTGTTGACGAGTGCTTTAAGCTTAGTCATCTACTCTCGGGTGTCTGAAATGTCTTTGGTCCAGCACCTGGTTTTGTTTGGCCAACCAGAATCAAGAAAAGCAGCTAACCGCATCATCTTTTTGGTCCTTGGTCCAACCTGAATCTGTGTTCTAAACGTCATGTTTGCACCCGTGCGACTGCACAGTGTCTGTAAAAGAGAAAATGGCGTTGATATTTATTATTCAGGTCACCAATGTGATGGATACGGCCGTTATGAGAGACAGTTGCTAGTCTCCTTTTTGCATTTCCACCGTGAGTAACGTTAAGACACTTCGGTGCGATTGATATTCATCCGAAGTTTGAATCGCAGAAGCTGTAGAGTACAGATGATATTTAATCATTATTTGAGACCGATCAATTTGCTTCATAAACGTTAATATGTCGTCAGGAGCCGCTGTAGCTGCTTTTAGAACTTTCTTTTTTAGGAAAGCTCATATAACTCGCATCAGTCAGGTCCTGCACTTTATCTCTCTTAACATCGGTCCCGCACTTTATTTTCTTAATCCTGCATGTGTTTTAAAACCCAAACCACAGACGCGCAAACGCTTTGGTTCCGATGAACACGTTTGTATTAGTAAAGAGACACCTCTCAGAAAACCTAAACAAATGAAGATCATTTTAGATGTTTAATTATGTCTTGGAGCATTAGGATAGTGAGACAAGGACAACGTATTTATTTTTTTAAGAAAATCCATATTTTTCCTATGTTGTCATGTTATTAGCTGCTGCTCCACTGGTGTCATGTTTTGGATTTAAAACACTTGTGCAGACTAAAGGTCTGAAGGAAATGACAATATAACC
Source organism: Barbatula barbatula (assembly GCF_947034865.1). Lineage (NCBI taxonomy): Eukaryota > Metazoa > Chordata > Actinopteri > Cypriniformes > Nemacheilidae > Barbatula > Barbatula barbatula. Next base: position 28,547,756 of record NC_136768.1, on the reverse strand, counting down.
ACCATATCCGCACAACATTTTCTATTAGATTAGAAATAGTCTCTGGCAGCTATTTCAGATAAAGCAATACCACAGCCTGCTTTAGCTGCTGTGCTTGTGCACATGTTAGCAAGCACCTCACGAGATCGTGTACAGCGCCGCCATATGCTTGGGTTACTCATGGTTCCCAGATGAAGACTTAAACATCGAGGTGATCGCACCTTCTATTGGCCCCAAACTTTTATCTGCTTGTACAGCACTTTGGTCTGCCTTTGTTTTTGTGCTTTGTAAATAAACGTTGATTGATTAGTCTTTATCAATTGACCATGGGCTCTATTGAAATCCTTCTAGACAGCTGCCATATTGAGCGTTGCATTCATAGTAATAGCAGTGGAACATCTTTTCCATATCAAATATCTTCAATTTCAAAGGAATACAGTGTCTCATGTAATGTGTGTGTGTCTTCAGGGCACCAGCTGGACTCTCATCGATGTTCCTGGACATGAGAGTTTAAGATCTCAGATTGTGGAGAAGTACAAGGCCATTGCTCGGTGAGTTATGGAGATCAAAATACTGCTGAGAAATATGATTCCCTACGCAACTTTACCGATCATGAATGAATCCAGATGTCTTTCTGTTGTGATGTAGAGCCATCGTGTTTGTGGTGGACAGCAGTGTTTTCCAGAAGGACGTCAGAGATGTGGCTGAATTTCTCTATTCGATCCTAACGGACAGCATAGTAGCAAAAAATGGCCCAACTCTTTTAGTAGCCTGCAACAAACAAGGTAAACGTTTCAATAAATGTGCACATCTCAACCTTAACTCCCACAAAACCAAACAAGACCCACATGTTGTGACGAAGATAAATGTACATGCAGTTTAACTGAACAGCACTTACCTCATTCACAGAAACTCTGTGTGCTTTGTGAACAATCCTCTGAGCTTTTTATTTATTGGAGTAAGTAATGTCTTACTGTGCATTCATACCAGATAAGAATGAAGCGTTAAGCGCAAGTGATTTATATGTTAAGTCAATGTAAAGACGCGATAGTTCATTCAATTCCCGCCGCCGCAGAATGTCTAAGACATGAAAAGCAATCATGAATTGACAACTCGGAAACTCGTCTGCTCATGTTTTGGTTATTTCATTATTTTGTGTTCTCTTTTTAGATGTTACTATGGCCAAATCAGCTAAATTAATTCAGCAGCAGTTGGAGAAGGAGCTGTGAGTATCATGTCTGTCACAATTCTAACACTGCTCAAGCGTTCAGAAAGTTCATTAAAGAGTCAGGGTAACACAAAATAAATCATGTGCCTCCAGGCAACACATTGATGTTTTAAGAAATACAAACCGAACTGAACATTATTTGTACGTTATACAGTAGCTAGGACTGGGCGGTATGATGGTAAATGCCTTTACCGCGTAATACATTTGCGGCTTTCACATGGCCATGGGTTAAGTGAAATCCTGTAATAATACTACCATGGATGGGATTTTTCCATATAAATACGTATTTCTGCATTTTTTTGGGGCGGACAAAAAGAGCAGAGAAGGTTTTAAAGGGAGAATGAAAGTGGGGCGAGTTGTTGATTTTAGAGTGGTAGTATCAGTTTTGAGTTTTAGCAGTGGAGAAAGAAGAGAGTAGAGACTGATAGAAACAGAGGTCCGTGGGGTCCTTTGATTTGCATCACTTCCTCTCAGCAGACCTGAGCCTGGAGCGATGCACTCCTCGAGGAAGCACATCCAACTCCTCCAAGAAATATCCAGGCTGACGATAAAAAAAACGACGGAGTAGATTTAATCAGGGTGGGTGATTGACCTGAACTAGTTGTTGTCGCACAATGGAGGTAGTAATGTCAATTTCCAATCATTTGACATTAGTAGGCCAAATCAGGAAGAGAAAACATCATTATTGTATAGGGCAGATATCAATTCCATAAACCAATTGGAAGATTAAGTAATGCAGTTTAAGACATGGATGGAGTGTGCAGACTTTTAGTTGCATACGATTTAAGACATGAGATTTATGGGTTGTAGTGATTGAAGGGATTTGCAAACACAAGAGTGAAGAATAGGAAAGTTATAGGGAGAAATAGAACTGTGCAAACGTTCATACAAAAAGGTGTTGGTGGAGTCGCAGGTCTTTACGGTTTATCACACGATAAGGCTGCCGCGGTGGACAACCTAATGAAATGCTCAAGGTTGTGAAGGAATTCATCAGGTCCTGCCTTCTATATGAGCACAGCAACGGGGCCAAGCTAACAGACTAAAGCAACAAACCAGGGATTTTATTTTTCCTTATAGATATCTCATCTTGTGTATAGTTATATATTATATGACATGCTTTAACATTTACTAAATACAGTGACAAAAATAGGCCATTCTGCGATTTAATAGTTACTATACACTCACTGGCCATTTTATTAGGTACACCTTACTTGTACCGGGTTGGAGCCCCTTTTGCCTTCAGAACTGCCTTAATCCTTCGTGGCATAGATTCGACTAGGTACTGGAAACATTCCTCAGAGATTTTGGTTCATATTGACATCATAGCATCACGCAGTTGCTGCAGATTTGTCGGCTGCACATCCATGATGCGAATCTCCCGTTCCACCACATCCCAAATGTCAAGTCAGCTTTATTTATATAGCGCTTTTTACAATTTTCATTGTTACAAAGCAGCTGTACAAGAAAACATTGACTATTAGTAAAACATAAAAGGTTATGGAAGTCAAAACACAGTTCAAATATCAGACACACAATAAATTCCTAAATGCAGTGTTAATTAAATAAGACTATAAAATTCTAATGTGCTGAGATCTGGTGACTGTGGGGACCATTTGAGTACAGTGAACTCATTGTCATGTTCAAGAAACAAGTCTGAGATGATTCGTGCTTTATTACATGGTGCGTTATCCTACTGGAAGTAGCCATCAGAAGATGTGTACACTGTGGTCATAAAGGGATGGACATGGTCAGCAACAATACTCAGGTAGGCTGTGGCGTTGATACGATGCTCAATTGGTACTAATGGGCCCAAAGTTTCCCAAGAAAATATCCCCCACACCATTACACCACCACCACCAGCCTGAACCCATTGATACAAGGCAGGATGGATCCATGCTTTCATGTTGTTGATGCCAAATTCTGACCCTACCATCTGAATGTCGCAGCAGAAATCGAGACTCATCAGACCAGGCAACGTTTTTCCAATCTTCTATTGTCCAATTTTGGTGAGCCTGTGCGAATTGTAGCCTCAGTTTCCTGTTCTTAGCTGTCAGGAGTGGCACCCGGTGTGGTCTTCTGCTGCTGTAGCCCATCCGCCTCAAGGTTCGACGTGTTGTGCATTCAGAGATGCTCTTCTGCATACCTCGATTGTAACGAGTGGTTATTTCAGTTACTGTTGCCTTTCTATCAACTCGAACCAGTCTGGCCATTCTCCTCTGACCTCGGCATCAACAAGGCATTTGCGCCCACAGAACTGCCGCTCACTGGAAATTTTCTCTTTTTTTTCTGTAAACCCGAGAGATGGTTGTGCGTGAAAATCCACAGCAGATCGTCTTGACCATGTCTACATGCCTAAATGCATTGAGTTGCCGCCATGTAATTGGCTGATTAGAAATTTGTGTTAACGACTAGTTGGACAGGTGTACCTAATAAAGTGGCCAGTGAGTGTATATAGACAGTGACTACATCAGCCATTTGTACAAACACGTAGAAGTCTCTACTGAATGCATACATTTAAATGTACTAAAAACGCAACATGCAGCGTTTGCAAAACCTTTATTACATGCGGATTCATCCAAACAAACTATGTGCCATCTATGTGACCACATTATTCTTTACTTTTTGTGTTCAATTATTGTTTAATGAGTTCTGCCTGATTTAATCAAATGAAAAACTGCTCAAGGGCTGCCATTTGTTAATGCCACTTTATTTGACATTAGCATAGGATATTTGCACAAACCATCAACCTTCTTTAATTAGTATTGTTTAGGTAAACTTATATTTCCACAATTGCCAGTCAGAATTGGGTAATAATTATAATAGTGACTTAGCAACACAAAAACTAACTATTTAATTACAGACAAACTGCTTATCGCAGGAATCGTGTCACATTTGGTTAGTGTTAGGCTACACAAATTCTTAAAAACATCTATTGTGTTCAACAAAACAAAAATTTGAGGGTGAGTAAATGCTTTTTTGGTTTAAGTCACTTTCCTGGTCAAGTATATATATTTTGAGTTGTTAATAATTTTTAGATATTTTTACTATATATATATAAGGTATGATTACTTCAGAATGGAACGAAGGGTAGTTGTCCTGAAAGTCTGGATTACCTGATTCCGGTGTATAATTAGGGTGTAAACTAAACTCTCCAGGCCCATCCCTGACTCAAACTACGCTGTTATAATAAAGGGTCCATCGGACTGTTAGTGACGGCTGGAAAATCTATAAGACTAGGGTACTCCTGCTGTTCCTCTAGATGAATGAATATACTTACATCGGCTGAAACGCTCCACATCTCCTCATGATTCTGTTACAGACAGAAGGTGCTAGACACTTCATCTCAGTGATATGTTTTTAATAATGTCTTTGTTACGCAGGAACACCTTGAGACTCACCCGATCAGCAGCGCTCTCGTCTCAGGACGGGCCTGTGGGGACTGCCTCCGTGTTTCTGGGGAAGAAGGGCAAAGATTTCGACTTCTCTCAGTTGACTAATCATGTGGAGTTTGTTGAGTGCCATGCACGTGAAAGTAAAGAAGATGGAGATGCTGATATTGATGCACTGGAAAAGTTTCTGGCCAAACTCTGACTTCAACCTTTAACAACTGGAATCATTCAGACATTTGTTATACGCAATGTTGTGTACACATGAATAGATTCAGGACGTTGTGTAACCGCATGTTTATTTGATCTCCTGTTGCTTTAGTTTTCAGCAGGTTAAAATCATTGATGTGGCTCTCAGAATGAAACTGAAGTGAGGTTCATGTTTTACAAACTGTATTCATGTTTTGTGTCTGTTTTGATTAAACGTTGAGTTTTAAGACTCTGACGACAATCATTGGTTTTTAAAGCCTTGACCTGATAAAGTTGTTGTTCAGCCAAAAAAACTAGTTCATCATTTATCCATGCTCAAAAAGCACAAACACGTGTCATTTAAGTGCCTAAATAAAATACCTATAAATTGATGAACTAATAAAACTGAACACAAGAGCTCTTACTGTAAATGTGGCAACACTTGACAAACTTAAATCTCATTTTATGGCACGTCTTTTGAGAATAGTTGTCATATAATAAAGTTCCCCTGTGAGGTTTTTAACATGCATCTCTCATTCCCATAGTAACCAATGCAATCTACCAATCTGGTACTGCAACTAGCGCATGGTTTCAGACATGCTTTATTTTCGGGTGTTAAATAAAGCCACAAATTCCAGTACAATGACCAGATTCCTTTAAATTCTCCTCAGATAAAATTTGCGTCAGCAGAGGAAACTCCTACAAATGTATATGCAATAAGGTCAGTCCACACCTCTCAGAGCTCATTTTAACTGCTCGTCTTTAGTGACTCACAGTAGCTTTGGTGTAAATTAATCTGGCCCCAAATCAGTTAAGGGTGTAGAGAAACAAAGTCATTTTAAGGCAGTTATCATCACAGGAACAAAACTTTCACATATGCTTTTGTTTAAGCTCAAGTTGAGTTTTCAGTGATACAATTTTGAAATACTGTGACAAGAACGAATGAGATTTAAACGTATGGATGTCACCACATGTAAGTTTAGTACTGTCTAGGTTATTTTTCATAGTTGTGTACTCCCCCAACCAAACATTCCAACAATGAATCATAACATACGTGCTCAAAGCGCTGAGAAAGATTTTTGGATGGACATTATAGCTTGTCCAGCGAGTACACCGACAGCTGGGGACTTTGGTCCGTCACCAGTAGACTGGGCTTCCCCCTTAACACAGCCGGACACAGCCAATTCACTTTATCCTGGTGATTTAAACTCAGTTTTGGCTCAACTTTTGTACACATTTCTGAATCAGATTCCTCCTGGGATTTCAGAGTCTTTGCTCGGGCTTTAGATCTCTTCTTGCGGGCGGTCATCTTGTTGTCGAGAGCCGCAGCGTCTACACTCAGGTCCCATAGAGCCAGCAGTCCGTCATTCCCTCCCGTGGCCAGCCAGTACGGATGAGACATAAAGTTGAGGAATCGCGCCTGTGACACTCCCTGACTGTGAGCTTTAAACGCGCTTCGTCCTCTGAGCCTGGAGTCTGCAGACACCCGCAGCAGATGCACGCAGCCGTCCTCGGCTGCGCAGGCAAACACGTCACCGCAAGAGGCGGCGTCGACGCAGTGTGCCAGCGGAGGATTAAACATCTGCCCTGCGCCTTCTACCGACCCGTCCTGTAGACCGTAAGACCACAGCGGACGCACCTTAGGAAGAGTCCACAGCATCACCTGCAGCATTACACAATACAAAATACCCTCATCATTTCCTCGGCCTGCAGCATATGGTAAGAGACATATTATGGGATGTCTTCAGCTAGTCTTTACCTGCATGTCAAGTCCAGCAGACAGTAAACTCTGAGGCCGATGAGGACGGAAGGTCACAGAAGAGCAGATGTTGATGTGTTTCCGCAGGGTCCGGGTCACTTTCTCCAGCTGCGCGTCAATCACCGTCACTACTCCAGAATCATCGGCCACGGCGAGCACGCCACCCGTCTCGTTCACAGACAGCGAGTTGATTTCCTCCTCCGCCACATCCCGCAGTTCAGTCACGGTGGTCTTCAGATTCCTGGGGTCGAGGACGCTGACGCTCTGTCCATGAGAGGCGTACAGCACGCAGGGCGACGACGGGGAGAACGCTACACTCGTAATGTCCTCATCGTCACGCACCTGCAGTTTAGAGAGCGGTGATCCGTCGTGATTCCACAGCGTCACTTCACCTCCTTCAGCTCCGGTGGCCATCAGCTGTTCTGAACCACAACAAACACCAGCACAGAGCACAGGTGACACGTGACCGCCGCTCCATCTCTGTGACGTCATCATCCTGACACAAACACACATGTCATTAAACATGAGGGAATGTTTAGGGCTGCACGCTTTAACGTTCTGCAGCCGGTGGCAAGAAACCCCTTAGTGACAACACTGCTACAAAGGGCCCTGGTTCTAAAACACACGCTGACTTGACTTTCACATGATGTAAATCACACTCGAGTCTGGGAATGGCCATTAAATCCTTTTCCACGATTTAATGCTAATAATCTGACCCTGATAGCACACATACATGCGCTCTACTTCTATTTGACATCTGCAAGACATCTACAGTACATAGTTTGCTCATCTGCAACACGTCTCAGAGATGTCTGCTGTCAGACCTCATATAGACATCTAGAAGACATCTGTAAAATGTGCATGATTTAGAGTGGATGAACAACAGCTCTTTCTAAGATAATCAGCAGATGTTTTTATGCAGCAGATTTTTCCAGATCTCCAGAAGACGTATTACAGACGTTCAGATGTATTTCAGATGTCAAATAGACGTAAAACGGATGGATTGTGCTATGAGGGGAAGTACTAAAATTAAAATGGATCATTATAACTGGGAAATTATTTCGTGTGGCTAATAGTGAAATGTTATCAGAACTATAAACTTTGCGATGAAAAATAAACACAATGACTGTGAGAGATCAATAATTATATATATATATATAGAATGCTGCTTGTTAAAACGGAAGGGTGCGGGTCTAATATAATGACGAAGAACACCTACACAGCATTAATCTAATCCCAGATAGCACAGGTACATCTGTAAAACGTCTACTGAACATCTTAGAAAGAGCTGTTGTTCATCCACTCTAACTCATAAACATCTTCTAGAGGTCTACAGGACGTCTCAGACATGTAGAGCAGATGTCTTGCAGAGGAAAATGCAGATATTAAATCGATGTCTGCCGGATGTACGTGTGCTATCAGGGTTAAAGTGAATCATGAAGACAGTTGAATAGTTCATGTGAGGGATAATCCGATTTTCGGTGGTTTGTTTTGGACAGATGACAGGACGACACATTTCAGTCTAAACCGCTGATCGTCTGGACTCCCTGATTCCACGTGAACGCGACGAGCTCGCGTGGTACGTTTCTTATAGCGCGTGCAGGCAGCATTCGTGATATCTTTAAACAAACCCTTTACTAACGTCAACACGCGGCAGAAATCTACATTTGTTTTCTTTATCTTTTTGTCACGTGCCAAAATCGAATTATTATAAACCGCCATTAAAACGTTTATAAACACGTGGCAGATTTTACTGAGTGATCAGGCTAAATCGACACTTGAATAAGTAGTAAACCCGCACGTGCATGATTCTGATCTTGTGTTGTTATCGTTAAAATGAGAAATAAGAAAACCTGTTATGAACTGCCGTCACTCCTGCGCCGCGTCGCCCGCTGATGACGTCACTCTGCACGCAACTCTAGTGACGTTAGCAGGTGAGCTCATGGGCTGCGTCCGAATACGATATCATAGCAGAGCATACATTTACATTTATGCATTTGGCATAAAGCGCTATATAAATGTCTCATTCATTCATTGTAAATGTATGATTGCCTATTATTACAAGTATCATGAAATAATGTAATGAAGTTTCTAAAAAAGCACACACACGCGCACGCTACATAACATGAAGGTGAGAAAACCCTGACTGATATATTGATTGTATAGTAGCGAACCCTCAGAGCCCTCTGTGATGACCCAAACTTGAAATATATAATTTTTTAAGATAATATTTCGCTTACATTCGCTACTTTGCCGTCTCTTAAAAAATAACATTTGTAGACACTTTAGTCCGCTTCGGAAACACCCAGGGAGTTGCACACATGAGGACGAGTCCGCTGCTCTGCGTCGTAGAAGTCCAGTCGGATCAGAGAGATATTTATAGCTCAGCATTATGGCCTCGCAGGTTCCTAGGAACAAAAGGTGAATGAATGAGCGCGCCATCTTCTTTTATGCCCGTATGCAAGGGGGGGAAGACTGGAATGCCCTGCCATTCACCAAGTTCATTGGCCTTTTAAAAGTACAATCAGAGATGATATGTTCTCAAGTTCAAACCCCATTCTGTCGACACATCGTCGAGAGACAGACAGAAAGGGAACTAGTCATAACTGACCATAACAATGACCCTGTAACCTAAATCAACTACTTTTCTACAGATTAGCAGTGCAATATAACCAACATTACCTAACCCAACACGAGTAAACCATTCTAAGAAATGAATTGCATAAATGTAACAAGGTATTGATCTAAAGCGAAAGAGGAAAGATGTTTGTTCTGCTCTTTTTTTATTGTGTGCTGCTGATGAGTCAAACCTGTGAACACATGAATGAACACCAGCTCGTGCACAACACAGAGAAACACATCTCTCAGCTCAACCGTTGTAAGGATCCTCTTGGTCTTGTTTTGAAAACATTCTTAAAATGTTAACCCCGGAAAAAAACGGTCAAGTGGATCTGTGGACATGTAATGCGTGCTTGTCTATAGATTATAAGTGAATACGGGGGATGTCATGCGAGAAATCCTTCAGATTTTTTGTCACCAGATTTGTTTATTATTGCTAAATAGGGTAATGAAAACACTATTGTTAAAAAGCAAACATTACAAAGCTCGGCAGTTTTCACATTTGAATCCAGAAGCCTTTTGAGCAAAATGCTGACGCTGAACTTTGTCTTCTCTCTGCACATTGACTCAATGATTTTCACACTGCGTTAAACTAACAGACACTCTTCACACCTTCTGTTGTGTGTGTGTGCGCTCTTGTTTTTTTCTTTGTGAAAGCTGACTCAAATGCTTCTTGTCCTCCGTGTTCGAGTCAAAAAGTGTAGTGTGAGATCCGGACCAACCCTAGCCGACATGTGTATTTGGTTTTGAGTGGTGTTGACTATTCTTCGGGTACGTGGAGCTATGGCCTCTCAATCTTTCCCAGCACGCTCTGTGCTTTTCCAAAAGGAGTCCAGTGGAGTGACGTATCGTATACCAGCTTTGATCTACCTGCCTCGCTGCCGATGTTTTCTGTCCGTCTGCGAAGAGCGACTGTCTCCTGCAGACAATCAAGCGCATCTGCTGGCCATGCGCAAAGGAACCTTTCACAAAAGCTACGTGGAGGTGAGCTGGGACTCTGTCACGCAATGCAATCTAAGGCAGTGTGACTTTCTAAAACGCTGTTTTGAAATGATGTGCATCGTGGACAGCATTAGGTTTTAATGTCATGTTCTGATTTTCTCTCTTGGCAGTGGAAGGACATGCAGGTGTTGAGCACAGCTCGACTGCCTGGCCACCGTTCAATGAACCCTTGTCCTATTTATGATGACTTTACCGGCACCGTCTTTCTGTTTTTCATTGCTGTTCTGGGTCACACCTCAGAATCTTACCAGTTAACAACAGGGAAGAACGTGACCCGTCTTTGCTTTGTGTCCAGCAGTGATCAGGGAGACACCTGGAGCTCAGTCACAGACCTTACCAAGACAGTTATAGGGGACACCATTAAAGGTGAGGGTTATTCCAGGGTGCTATATTTGCATATTTCAATACTTCTCATATTCCAGAAATGATGTCTTTCATGAGAGATATAGCCACCGTCATGTTCATTTTCGTTCATGTTTAATATAAGCAAGTTTGTTACTGTAGGTCCCATTTCACAGTATTTTTTCAGTACAGTGTTACTTTTACAGTAAATTAGTTAAAGGGGTCCTATGGCGCAAATACGTGTTTTTCTGTGTCTTTGGTGTGTTATAGTTGCTCATGCATGTATTAGACACGTAAAATTGCAAAAAATGAAAGTTTCGGAATAAAAGATGCATTCTATCTAAAAGCGAATACTCACCCAGACAGTTTGTGGTATGATTTGACTAAGACCGCCCCAAATGCAAATGCAAGTTAGCTGGGTGTATCTGTAAGTACCATTGAAGAGGAACCTGGTGTTCCAAATATGGTAAGAGGCGTTACATTTCCGTCACACGCTTGCAGTATTCGACCGATCACTTTGCAGTGGTCAACTGGCCAATTATAGCACACCTCACTTTTCAAAAATCCATGTGTTTCAGAGAGGCGGGGCAAAGAAGGAGATACAAGCATTCTCAGTATGTGCAAAATACAGCTTTTTTTACTTTACATAGTTTATACACATTGAATTGACAGGGAAGCATTGGTGCAAAATTTTGCCCTGCCTGTGAATGATATAGGACTTTGTCAATTGATGTGGTAGCGTAATGATACACAGTTTTACGTGTTTAAAACAGACATACAGTCGCAGTTTAAAAAGTAAACTACGTTTACGCTTTTTTGCATTTCCTTTACTCGCCAAAGAGTAATCGAGATGCTGTATGGCAAATGGTATAACCATTTGCGTATTGCCATAGTAACATCAACCAGGTTGTGCTGGGCAGCGGAAACTAAGTCACTTATATGTGAAAAATACAAGGCAGACAAGGGACGGGCCATTTTAAAAAATAGGTATTTCTCCGGATTTGCCCATTCTTGGCAACATTCGGGATAATGTAAGTACACACCTGCAAGAAATATATCACAATGTGCAAGTGATTTTGGGATATTTCACTACAAAATTATTTCATATTGTGGCTTTAATGAAGTAAAACAGGTCGGTGTGGCGAGCAAGACACGAGACACTTTAAAGGGTGAACACAGCCCCGGAGGGTTGTTAATTAAATAACACTCGTGGATAAACAAAAACAAACTACTCCAAAACGGTGCCAGTGGGGAAATTCGGTCCCGTGAGGGGGAGTATTGGTGTCTTCCTTTGTAGCGGGTCTGTGGTTCTGCCGGTCGTCAGGTGCAAGAGAAAAGAGAGAGAAACAGGGTCAACGTCATACAGTCTCTGGAGTTGATCCAGTGATATCCTCCGTGAATTAGCAGCAGGGGCTGACGATCGGCAGGTGATGTCATTGATTGCCTCTGTATCCATGGCGACGCTGATTGGGACCGGGCCAACTCGCCACAGTCGGTTTCTGAACTGTCGCTCTCCCTCACAACAGTAAATCAAAAGCAAGGTCAGAAGACAGAATCCATGTTTCATGTGGCGCATTCAGAGAATATTTTATGTGATTTACAGTCGGGTGTGAATGTGCTCAAAAACATGTTGCCTTTTCTTCCCTGACAAGTGTTCCGCACATTCAGCTGACAAATCCTACCCAGTGTTTTCAGTGTTAACTTCCAACCTTTTGCGATGTCCTAACAGCTGTGAATAACAAACATCACGTCAATGTTCAATAATGTTCTATTTGTGACATAATGATTTGTTTGAACCGATATATTTAGTTGAAACTATGGGCGTAAATCCCGGGGACACGACCCCCCAATCCGAGTGTTGTCCCCCCCAAAAACCTTTTTTTATCTCTCTGTCTATTGTGAAAAATATATATTTATGTATACCTAAAATAATTGTGTAAAAAGAAAAAATACAAACGCAATGAACGTGTTTTAAGTTTAAAAACTGTTGAGTTTCCCCTCCCCTGCCTAACATTGGTTTGGTCCACTGCAAGCTTTCCCTATTCATCTTATTACGCTACACAGAGTAGACACGCAAGCCAGGTAGGGCCTACATGGCTCAGCTCATGTGGTTGTTGATGTTGAACGCTATTAAGTTATTAGCTTTAAATGAACTGATTATATTTAATGTAGTTGGTGCTGATTTATTAATAAATTAGTTGTGGAAACTGTACAACTAATCCTCCTGAATCGCGGCGCCCGTAAAACTGTTAGTTCAACTGACGCAATCATTACAAAAGTGTTTAAACAACAAAACACGTTCATATACATATATTTGACAATCAGAATATCAGATGTTTCATGACATAGTTTACAAGTTCTATATATATTGAATAAAAAAGAAAAAATGCCATGAAAATATTAAAGTGATACGTTCTAACGGTCGCCTTGAAAAAAACTCACGCCGCGGGCTCATTTTTAAATACGTGTAAAAGGGTTTTCATTTTGTTCCGTTATGTTTCTGTGCATTAAGTTATCATTCGTAATGCATGTATATGGAAACGTAGGGTGTGTATATTTAAACTGGCGAACTGTAATGTGATTGGATTCTAAAACTCTTAAACCCGCCTCCGTTTGGGTGGTGAAGAGTCAGTCAGAAGAGACGGAGATGACAAAAGTGAGTAAATAACTTGCGACATGTGAGGCAACTTATGCTTTTCTGTTAAAATACTGATTATTTGAACTGATTATTTTTGCTGTCGCAATTGAAGATGTACAGTTTCTACAAATCTGTAAACATTTCTTGTTTGGTTAAACACAGAGTATTTGTAAGAATGCTTGTAACCAAACATTTCTTGGACCTCATTGACTAACATTGCAGTAAAAATGACAATGGTAGTTAAAAGTGCCCCAGAACTCTTTGCTCTCCGACATTCTTCAAAATATCACTTTTTGTGTTCAACAGAACAAAAACAAATCATTTTTTCTCACTTATGGTAGTCAGTGGGTTCCAAAAACTATTTGGTCACAAGCATTTGTCCAAATATCCTTCTCTACGTCATCAGAACAAAGACATTTATACAGATTTGGTGAGTAAATGACAGGATCTTTTTGTGAACTATCCCTTTAATGTTTTAAGAGTTGTGGCTGTTCAGCAGATGAACATCACAGGCTCATCAATTAACAGAAGGATCTGTCAATTTTACAAGTGGAATGAAAACAGGTTAGTTATTATGAGTATGAAAACATTATTTTCTGCTGCTTTAGGAGTCAGTCTGTTATTTTTTTGTCAGTTTTTTATACTACATACGTTTTCACAATAACAGAGATAGCATTTAGATGTGGTTGTATGTTGATGGCTTGATTCTAAACAACTAAAAAACATTTCAATATATGTTTTGAAGAAAGAAATGCTTTTTCATTGATCCAAAGAAACTTAAAAAAAATGATAATGATGCCGTCTCCATGCTACAATAATGATATTAGCAAGGCATTCCTCTGTGTTCACATATATTTATAAAATTTTGACTTTATTATTTTTGTCCCCTTCAAAAATTGCTCTTAAGACATTTTATGTTTATTGTCCCCCCCACTGTTAAATGAAATTTACGCCCATGGTTGAAACAACTCATATGTCACCCTCGTAAATATCCATATATTTATAGATATAACGGTTTCCCATTAACGCAGGAGAGAGAGATAAACACGTTTTGTTTCATGGGTGCTTGCGTGGGAAATCGCGCCCATGTTCGTTATTATTTTATAATAATTATAAACAAACATTTTAAGCATTGGTTTTAGTCAAAGAAAAGGAAAGACAAAGTTACGTTGCAGTTAAAACGTGTTTGTGAACCATTTATTTAGAATAAGCCAGCATTGGAAAACCTTTTGGAAAACAAGTCAGTCTGATGATGCTAATGGCTCAGCAATTCCACAGCTAAGCTTTACCTTTCACATTTCTTTAATTTGGTGAACTTTATGGTGAACAAAGGTTTTGCTTTTCTGTTTCCCTATTAGAGTGGGCCACTTTTGCTGTGGGTCCAGGTCACGGGATGCAGTTAAAATCTGGACGGCTTATAATCCCTGCCTACGCATACCATATTGACTGCAGAAACTGCTTTGGCAAGAAGTGCAAAACCTCGGCTCACTCCTTCTGTTTTTACAGCGACACACATGGAAAGGTTTGGCATTATGGGGAGGCGTTGGTGGCTCCTGAGAGTGTGGAATGTCAAATGGTGTCTGTAGATGAAGAAAATGGAGTCAGTGTTCTGTACTGCAACGCTCGGAGCTCGTCGGGTTGCCGGGTACAGGCTATTAGCTTTAACAAGGGTGCTGTTTTTGGCGATGGCCAGTTGGTGCAGAAACTAGTGGAGCCCAAGAATGGATGTCAGGGCAGTGTGATCGGGTTTCCAGCTCCCTTCTCTTCGCTTAGTCAAACCCAACATTTACTGGTACAGCCGACGTCCCCGGGACTCCAGAGGTGGTCTCCAGAGAACTTCATCGCACCAACGTGGGTGATATATACACACCCGACTTGGTCAAATGCCCGGTGCGACCTAGGCGTTTACCTCAGCCATCTGCCACGTGACCCGGACAGCTGGTTAGGACCATGGGTCATATACGACGGGCCCAGTGCCTACTCGGACCTGGCGTACGTTGAGCTGACGTCTGGCAATGCCCCAGCGGTCACAGTCTTTGCTTGTCTTTTTGAGAATGGCAGCAGAACAGCTTACGAAGAGATCTCCTTCTGCATGTTCACACTGCACGAGCTGATCGACCACCTTCCCCGCAATGAGCACAAAACAAGAGGCCTTATGAAAAGAAAGAGAATGTTGGAGTGCTGCTGCGTCTCCTGACTCTAAGAAAATAAATGTTATTTTCCTGACTACACATAGTCGTCCTCTAATATGATATTAGTAAAAGCACTCCTGTCAGGCCAGATGTAATTTTTGAACACAGCCTTGCTCCATCAGCGAAATGTTTATCTCCAGTTATGTCTTGATATTTAAATGAACAAAGGCCAGTTACATTTTTTGTCAGTGTCATTTCATTTTAGCCATAATTCTTGTATATAAATCAATAGCGAGAGCACCAGAGAGGAGGAGGAAACTGAATGGTTTTGTCACGTCTTCTGGTCTTTCACACTTCTTTTACACTTTCCAGTGTTTACGCTCTGCAGCGTTCTCTGCAACCTGTTTGGAATATTTGAACAGTTGTATTGCTGTGAATAGTAGTTACAGAGAGGTTTATGATCTACAAAGACACAGGATCTTACAAATAAACTTCAAGCAACAGACTGGTTAACAAATGGATTGAAAGAAAACAAATGAGCGAAAAGTCTGCTCTCTGACACTTTGATGTGATATACGCCAACTAGTCTGCATGATGTCATGTGTACATCCCTAAAAACAACTGCTGGATTATAGAGTTTCTCTTTTTGTGAAACATAAATACTTTGATACATTTCTGCATACAACATAATCGTTACTTTTCATTGCACATTTTTATGACAGTTGAGTTTGCATGAACTACCTATTTGTTTCTTCTTTAATTGAAATATATTTTCAATAAACTATGTTCATTGGACATTTATTTCTATGCATTAGGTCATGATATGGCTGAAAGTCCTGTTACTTCCAAGGAAATTGGGTTATGTTGGGATTTGTCACAGCCTGTTGCTGACATCTCAGCTCTCCACCCGAGGGCGCCATGTTGCTCTGTGTTTCTGCCAGTGTTTTGGTTTAAGACTCAATTTTAACTAATGCATTGTGTCCTGTTAATGTCTATTGGTTTCACCTGTGTCCCATTTCCTATTTATCCCTTCACCTGTGCCTTTATAGCATTTCGTGTGGGTTTCTGGATTTTGTTGCTCTGGGGACTTTCTTTTAGGGATGGGGAAATGAAACCTTCTGAGGCTTTCTCCTGATGGTTCCGGGAAAAGATTCAAAGCTTCGAGAGTTTAGAGAACAGCGTCATCTGGTGCTTATTTAAAACATAGCAGCCAGAAGCCTGTGGAAGAAGCTCTGTCAGATGAAGCAACCACCACCTAACCCAGAAACCTACATTAATTTACCCATTAAATTGTTAGAATACAATATTATATGAGCTGACATGAATGAATATGATCGAATGTACTCTGTCTCTGCACACACACAGTGAATAAGGACATTATGCGATAGGATTATCTGTTATTAAATGTGCTTATGACACTTGGCAGTGATAGTTCTTGTGTAACTGAAAGCTGTTTCACAGTGTTGGGGTTGAGTCCATTTCACCTCTTTGACATAAAGTGGAAACACAAATCGTCACTCACGTGTGAATCGAGTTGGACGTGTGTGTGTGTGTGTGTTTTTTGAGACTCTCCTGGCAACGCAACCTGCTGAGGGCGCAGGACTTAAGGAAAACGGATCTGCGCACCTTTGGTGCAGTTTTGCTCAAATAAAACGGAAATGACGCAACACCCTCACCGCACGTTAATCACATCACAATCAAGCATGGCAGACGAAGAGCGGGATGCATGTGTAAGTGAAATAAAGTGTAAAATAATGGCGTAATTCATTTATGTGCACCGTTGTTGTGCCAGGAACAAGATTGAACACCTTTATTAAACCTTGGAAAAGTACATTCGCCCTGGGCTGGGTTTATGTACAGTTTAAGAATAGGCCTGATAGACCCAAAGCTCATGACCATAGGTGAGAGTAGGAACGTAGATTGACCGGTAATTCGAGAGCTTCGCCCTGCGGCTCAGCTCTTTCTTCACCACAACAGACTGGTACATCGAGCGCATTACTTCAGAAGCTGCAGCGATCCGTCTGTCAATATCCCGTTCCATCCTTCCCTCACTCATCAACAAGACCCCAAGATACTTAAACTCCTCCACTTGAGGCAGGAACTCTCCACCAACCTGAAGTGGGCAAACCACCCTTTTCCGACTGAGGACCATGGCCTCGGATTTGGAGGTACTGATTTTCATTCCAGCCGCTTCGCACTCGGCTGTAAACCGTCCCAGTGCATGCTGAAGGTTTCTGGTTTGAAGGGGCCAACACGACAACAAAGGAATGTAGACAGCGTTGGTAGGGCACTATTTCCCTTCAAAACAGGACGGTTTGCCAGAATCTCTTCGAGGCCAGTCTATAGTCCTTCTCCATGGCCTCACCAAACTCCTCCCAGGCCCAAGTTTTTGCCTCCACAACCACCCGGCCAGCAGTCCGCTTGGCCTGCCGGTACAAGTCAGCTGCCTCAGGAGTCCCACAAGCCAACCAGGCCCAATAGGACTCCTTCTTCACCTTGACGGTTTCCCTTACTTCCGGTGTCCACCACCGGGTTCGGGGATTGCCACCTCGACAGGCACAGGAGACCTTACGGCCACAGCTCCGAACAGCCGCTTCGACAATGGAGGTGGAGAACATGGTCCACTCGGACTCAATATCTCCGGCCTCCCTCGGGATCCGGTTGAAGCTCTGCCGGAGGTGGGAGTTAAACAGTACGTTTGGGTCTGCCGAGTCTGTCCAGCTTCCTCTCCCGCCATCGGATCCAACTCACCACCAGGTGGTGATCAGTTGACAGCTCCGCCCCTCTCTTAACCCGAGTGTCCAAAATATACGGCCGCAGGTCAGATGAAACGACCACAAACGACCGTGGTGCCACGTGCACTGATGGACACCCTTAAGCTTGAACATGGTGTTTGTTATGGACAAATTGTGACTAGCACAAAAGTCCAATAACAGAACACCACTCGGGTTAAGTTCAGGGGGGCCGTTCCTCCCAATCACGCCCCTCCAGGTGTCACTGTCGTTACCCACATGGGCTTTGAAGTCCCCCAGTAGAACGATGGAGTCCCCAGTCGGAGCACTTTCCATCACCCCTCCCAGAGACTCCAAGAAGGTCGGGTACTCTGCACTGCCGTTCGGCCGTAAGCACAAACAACAGTGAGAGACCTATCCCCGACCCGTAGGCGCAGGGAGATGACCCTCTCGTTCACCGGGGTAAACTGGGAGCTGGGGGGCTATAAGCAAACCCACACCAGCCCGCCACCTCTCACCATGGGCAACTCCAGAGTGGTGAAGTGTCCATCCTCTCTCAAGGAGTGTGGTTCCAGAGCTCAAGCCATGCGTAGAGGTGATCCCGACTATCTCTAGTCGGAACCTCTCAACCTCACGCACCATCTCAGGCTCCTTCCCCGCCAGCGAGGTGACATTCCATGTCCCTAGAGCTAGTTTCCGTGTCCAAGGATCAGGTTGTCGAGGCCCTCTCCTCTGACTGCCACCCGATCCACTATGCACCGACCCCCTATGGTCCCTCCCGCACGTGGTGAGCCCACGGGAAGGCGGCCCCACGTCGCTCCTTCGGGCTGAGGCCGGCCGGACCCTGTGGGGAAAGGCCCGGCCACTAGGCGCTCGCATACGAGCACCGACGAGCACCTGGCTCCAGGGTAGTGCCCCGGTTGCGCCGTACCGGGCGACGTCACGGTCCCCTGAGTTCTTTTTCATCATATGGGGTTTTTGAACCACTCTTAGTCTGACGTCGCCTAGGACCTGTTTGCCTTGGGAGACCCTACCAGGGGCATATAGCCCCAGACAACATAGCTCCTATGGTCACTCGGGTACTCAAACCCCTCCACCACGTTAAGGTTGCGGTTCAAGGAGGGGGCATTCTCATTGAATTATTTAAATTAAATATTTTTATATGCAGTCTCCTGGTAGTTTAATTACCATATTTTGCAAGAAGTGAATGCTTGGCTGTAAAGATGTGTCTTTAATCTAGATTTAAATTGGGCGAGTGTGTTGTAGTGAATCCTTGGGTTGGCCGGGATCACAAGCAGTTCCGTTTTTGCAAGGTTCAGCTGCAAGTGATGATCCTTCATCCAAAGCGAGATGTCACTCAGGCATGCCGCGATGCGAGCAGCGACCGTCGGATCGTCCGGTTGAAATGACAAGTAGAGTTGTGTGTCGTCGGCATAGCAGTGATAGGAGAAGCCATGCTTCTGAATGACCGAGCCGAGGGATGTCATGTAAATGGAGAAGAGTAGCGGTCCAAGCACTGAGCCCTGCGGCACCCCCGTGTTGAGCTGTTGGGACGCGGAGACCTCATCTCTCCAGGATACTCTGAATGACCTACCTGAGAGGTAGGACTCAAACCATTGCAACGCCATTCCAGAGACACCCATAGCACTGAGAGAAGCCAGGAGGATGTGATGATTGACAGTGTCAAAGGCAGCAGACAGATCCAGCAGGATGAGCACAGATGACATGGATGATGCTTTTGCCAGTCTCAGGGCTTCGATGACTGAGAGCAGTGCAGTCTTTGTGGAATGACCGGTCTTGAACCCAGACTGATTGCTGTCCAGGAGGTTGTTTTGCATGAGAAAGGAGGAGAGCTGGTTGAACACAACTCACTCCAGGGCTTTGGCGATGAAGGGAAGAAGGGAGACAGGCCTGTAGTTTTCTAGCAGTGTAGGGTCCAGGGTGGGTTTCTTTAGTCCCACTGTCCCACTGGTGAGCGAAGAGTTGATGATGTGGGTCAGAGCATGCACAACCATTGGAGAGAAGGACTGGAGGTGGTAGGGTGGTTGGAGCCAATGACCTTGGAGACATCAGCTTCAGACAGAGGAGAGAAGGCGGGGAGCACACATGTGTCAGGGATGTAGACCCTAACCCTAACCCACACCAGAAAATCAAGACAAGAGAAGGCAGAATCATGACAGAATCCCCCCCTTAATGAACGACTCATGGCGTTCACCAAGGGAGCAACTAACAAGACAAGACAGACTGGGTAACAGACATAAACCAACAGAACATAGCAAACATGACTAGGGGCATACAAGAAATAATCACTAACGGGTTGGGGTGAGACAATAAAAATAACAAACAAGGGAGGGGGGGTGGAGGCAAACAAGAGTGCCTAGGGGGCAGTCCAAAGGGGAATGGATAGGGTGTAAAAGTCTTAAGAGATGTCATAGAGGCTCTAGGCTGGAAGGCCGGCTGAGACACCGGCTGGAAGGCCGGCTGAGACACCGGCTGGAAGGCCGGCTGAGACACCGGCTGGAAGGCCGGCTGAGACACCGGCTGGAAGGCCGGCTGAGACACCGGCTGGAAGGCCGGTTGGAAGGCCGGCTGAGACACCGGCTGGAAGGCCGGTTGGAAGGCCGGCTGGAAGGCCGGCTGAGACACCGGACTCGGGACCACCGGACTCGGGACCACCGGACTCGACGGGACTGCCCTCCGAGCCGCCCTCCGTTGCCTCTTTTTCAGCCGAGCCCGCCTGGAGGCCGGCTGCAGGAACGAAGAGGATTGGATGAACGGCTCGGGGTTGGAGGCCTCAAACGAGGACCTCCAGGATTCCCCTCTCCCTCGCTTGCCAGTGAGACTGGGTGGTTGTGGAGAGACTGCAGAGGTTGGGGAGTGGTGCGTGGCGATGCCCACATTCCTGATCTGCAGAGGACCACTCTCTGGTATCGCAACCGGCGGAGATGAGTCAAAGGAGTTCGATGAGGTCATGGACCACGAACGACCTGTGGCGGCATCCCACACAGCGTCGAAGTCCAACGGCCTCATCGCCCTCATCTCCGATCGAGAGAGTGGCTCTCTGAGACCGGTGTTAAACAGCACCGCCAGCTCCTCCTCCCCGAAGACGCCCTGTCCTGCGATGTCCAGGAACCTCTCCACATAATCATCCACAGTCTCACTTCCCTGGCGAAGGCTGCAGAGGTGGCGGGCCAAGCTAGACCGGCCAGTGTCCATGCTGCTGCTGGGTTCTGTTTTGGCTCGTTCGTTCTGTCACGAAACAGGTAGTGAAGAACCCAAGCGCAGGCAGCAATACGGGGTAACAGACTTTAATAATAAATAACAAAACAAACACCCACGTGGGGGTATCAAAACAAGAACCGGGGACACATTAACCAAACATGAACTACTGACAAACTAAACAAGAACTTTAACTTCAAAAGAAACCTAAACAAACTATAGTTAACTGCATAGGATTTTAGGACAATGTACAACTCAGAGGCAGGATACAAGTACAAGCAAGGAAACATACACAACGAACGAGCAACAAGACAATAGACAAGAGCGTATATATATAGGGAGACTAACAATCATGTATATAGAGTATGTGTTATCTTACCTTGTAGGTATTCTAATTACCATTGTTGGTATTATCATAAATGTTATTATATGGTGTGTATCTATGATATGTTGTGTTTTGTTGTTTAGTTTTTTGGGAGGGTTTCCCCTTTTTTCTTTCTTTTTCATGTTTTTTCTCATATGAATATATATATTACTGAAGGGGCCCAGCAGATGTTGGGATGGGACAGGAACCATCCCAGTCCGACCCGGCAGCGATGGAATGGCTGGGGTCGGGCCCAATCTTGTTCTCCTTGGGTTCACCTCACAGGAGCGCTTGTGCTTCTCAGCGGCTGCTGCTGATGAGACGGTGGACCTTTCCTTGACGTCTTCCGCCTGAGGAGGGGGCGCCGGAACCGGGGACGACGTCAAAGGTGGCCGGGGCTGTTTAGGAGCAGACCCCGAACAGGACCTCGACAGCCAGAAGGCGGCCGGCCCGTGGCGGGGCTCACCAAACAGCCCACCCTGCGAGATGGGAGCATCGAGAAAGCAGACCCTCTCGGCGTCCCGCATCTGGGCAAGGTTGAGCCAGAGGTGCCTCTCCTGGACCACCATCGTGGACATCGTCCGACCAAGGGGCCCGTGCCACCACCTTAGTCGCCCGGAGAGCGAGGTCGATGGTGGCGCAGAATTCCTGCATTACCTTTGGGTCGGTCTCCCCTAGTGTAACTCTTTCACTGATGGACCTGCAGGACGGCCATGGTGTGAAGAACGGGGGCAGCCTGGTCCGCGGAACTGCAAGCTCCCGACACCGGGGTGCCGAGAACCCACAAGCCGTGGACGGGAGTCTAGATCAGCCCCCCCAGAGGCCGGCATCTGCAGCACAAGGGAAACCCGCCACAGGCACGCGCCACCCGGGGTACGTCGACAAAGCCCCTAGCTGCCCCCCCATCAAGGGAAGAGAAAGTGAGAGAGTCAGTCTGACGGAAAACGCGCCGAAAAGATTAGATTAGATTCAACTTTATTGTCATTACACATATACAAGTACAGTGTAACGAAATGTAGTTTAGGTCTAACCAGAAGTGCAGTTAGAAAGTATAGGATATACAGTGTGAATAAATACAGAATACAAAAAGAGAATACAATATGAGAGAATATAATACAGTGGGCATGGACTATAAAAATATTTTGCAGTAGGAATGTTCTATGAAAATATGACACTAGGTATATACTATGAACAATATATACAGATGACTATATACTATGAACATTAATGTACAGGTGGATATGAACAGGTAATAATTTAGACTAAAATAGTGCAAGTGACTTAGGTATGCATAAATTATTGACATTGGCTATTAAAGTTGCAGTGCAATAGGTGAGTTAATGCAGTTGTTGAAGTTGATGCAGTTATTAAAGTTACTGTGCAGTATACTAGTTAATGCAGTTAATAGGTTGCAGTCCAGAAGATGAGATAATGCAGTTAATAATGTTACAGAGCCGTAGATTAGTTAATGCAGTTATTGAAGTTACAGTGCAATTGATGAGTAGATGCAGTTAGTAGAGTTACCGTGCAGTTGATTAGTTAATGCAGTTATTGAAGTTACAGTGCAATAGATGACTAGATGCAGTTAATAGAGTTATAGTGCAGTATATAGGTTAATGCAGTTATGGAAGTGGTCCATTAGTGCAAATGAGCAAAATAGAATTACAGTGCAGTAGATGAGTAGATGCAGTTGATAGAGTTACAGTGCAGTAGATTAGTTAATGCAGTTATTGAAGTTACCGTGCAATAGATGAGTAGATGCAGTTAATAGAATTACTGTGCAGTATATAGGTTAATGCAGTTATGGAAGTGGTCCATTAGTGCAAATGAGCATTCAGTTAAATATTCCTGGTGTGCAAGTGAGCAGTATAGAGTGCAAATGATGCGGTGTGTGTGTGTAAACAGTCCGGTAGAGCAGATACATGAAGTACTGGTGTGTACAGTTCAGTCATGCATGCAGCCCTGTAGTGCAATGTAAACAATGTTATAGCAGCTTGGAGTTCAAGGTAAGAGAGGTAGTGGAATCAGGGGGGGCAGAGTTCAATAATGAAACAGCTCTGGGAAAAAAGCTGTTTGTTAGTCTGCTGGTTCTTGTCCGGAGGCACCGGAAGCGCCTACCGGAAGGCAGGAGAGTAAACAGTCTATGAGCGGGGTGAGAGGAGTCCTTGAGAATGCTGCGAGCTCGACGCAGACAGCGTTTCTTCTGGATGTCCTCAATGGGTGAAAGTGTAGTCCCTGTGATGCGCTGGGCTGTTTTCACCACCCGCTGCAGTGCCTTGTGCTCAGCAACAGAACAGTTCCCGCACCAGACTGTGACACAGTTGGTCAGGATGCTCTCTATCGTGCAGCGATAGAAGTTCACCAGGATAGTTGAAGACAGTTGGTTCTTCTTCAGTGTCCTCAGAAAGAAGAGACGCTGGTGAGCCTTCTTGACCAGGCATGAGGTGTTGGTGATCCAGGACAGGTCCTCTGAAATGTGAGTCCCCAAGGAACTTAAAACTGGAAACACGTTCAACAGCCATCCCATTAATGTGGATGGGGTCGTGTGTGCCGCCTTTCGCCTTCCTGAAGTCCACGATGATCTCCTTTGTCTTGGAGGTGTTAAGGAGCAGGTTGTTGTCTGAGCACCATGTGGCCAGGTGCCGGACCACCTCCCTGTATGCAGTCTCATCGTTGTTGCTGATGAGACCAATCACTGTTGTATCGTCTGCAAACTTGATGAAGGAGTTAGATCCGTTCACAGGCCTGCAGTCGAGTGTGAAAAGGGAGTAGAGAAAGGGGCTCAGTACGCAGCCCTGTGGTACACCAGTGTTGAGGGTGGTGGTGGTGGAGCAGATGGGGCCTAACCTAACAAGCTGAGGCCTGTTCGTCAGGAAGTCCATAATCCAATTGCAGGTAGGGTTGTTGATGCCTAGGTTTCCAAGTTTGACGATTAACTTGGAAGGGATGACGGTATTGAAGGCAGAACTGAAGTCTACAAACAACATGCGTGCATAAGTGTCCTTATTGTCCAGATGTGTGAGCACAGAGTGCAGCGCCATGGACACTGCATCATGTGTACTCCTGTTGTTGCGATAGACAAATTGATATGGGTCCAGTGTGGGTGGTAGAGAGTCCTTTAGGTGTGCCAGGACCAGCCGCTCAAAGCACTTCATGACAATGGTGTGAGTGCTACAGGGCGGTAGTCGTTCAGGCACGTCGGGTTAAAATGTTTTGGGATGGGCACAATGGAGGTGGATTTAAAACATGCTGGAACCACTGCTTGGGCGAGGGACAGGTTGAAGATGTCCGTGAAGACCCCAGCGAGCTGCTCTGAACATGCCCGGAGTACGCAACCAGGGATGCCATCTGGGCCAGCAGCCTTGCGAGCGTTGATCCGACTTAGTGCATTGTGAACATCAGTGGAGTTAAATGTGATGATTGGGTGGTCAGCAGAGGGTGTGAGCTTGGTAGCTGTTTCCTTGTTGTCCCTCTCAAAGCGAGCATAAAAGTCATTAAGCTCGTTCAGGAAGACGGCATCTGTGGCTATTGGGGTGGAGTGTTTGGGTTTGGAGTCACTGATGGCCTGGATGCCCTGCCACATGCGTCGAGGGTCAGAATTGGAAAAATGCTCCTCTAGCTTCAGCTTGTAGCAGTGCTTGGCCTTTTTGATGCCCCTCTTCAGATTTGCCCTAGAAGTACTATAGGCCTGTGCATCATCCGATCGGAAGGCAGTGTTACGTGCTTTCAACAGCAGGCGCACTTCCTTGTTCATCCATGGCTTCTGATTAGGGTACGTAGTGATCTGCTTCTGGGTTGTGACACTATCAATGGTGAAATTTATGTAGTCCAATACAGAAGAGGTGTAGCTGTGGATGTCCGTGTGGGAGCCACTGGTGGCCTGAGAAGCAAACAGACTCCAGTCTGTGTGTAGAAACCTTTCCTGGAGTGTTAAGTCTGCCCCCGCAGGCCACACCTTGATGGTCTTCACTGATGGCTTCACACGATTAATGAGAGGTGAATACTTGGGGGTGAGGAACAAAGAAAGGTGATCAGATTGACCCAGGTGGGGGAGGGGGGGTCGCGGTGTAAGCTTCAGCCATGTTTGTGTAGACATGATCCAAAGTTTTGTTTCCTCTTGTGTGGCAGGAAACATGCTGATGAAATTTAGGGAGCACTGTCTTTAAGTTCGAGTGATTAAAATCTCCCGCAACAATAAATTCAGCCTCCGGGTGAGCAGTCTGTTGTTTACTGATGGCTGCATGAAGTTCTTTCATAGCAAGCTTGGCATCAGCATCCGGTGGAATATAAGCTGCCGTTATAATGGTGGAAGTGAATTCCCGTGGCAGATAAAACGGTCTACATTTAACCATAAGAAACTCAAGGTTAGCCGAGCAGTGTCTCCCGACAATAACAGAGTTCGTGCACCAAGTTTTGTTGATGTAAATGCACAATCCAACTCCTCTTGTCTTGCCGGATTCCTCTGCCGTTCTATCCGCCCGGTGTGTGTTGTAGCTCGCTAACTCAATAGCGTTGTCCGGTATACCACTGTGTAGCCATGTTTCCGTGAAGATAATGACATTGCAGTTCAAAAGTCTTTTGCTGTTGATGATGCGGAGTCTGATCTCGTCCATTTTGTTCACTAACGATCGAACATTAGCAAGGAAAATGCTGGGTAAAGAGAGCCGGTGTGGTGTTAGCTTTAGCCTAGCTCTTAGCCCTCCGCGCTTCCCCGCCTTTGTTTACGATCACGACGCCGCCGACGAGCACTTCCGCCCGGCCGTGTGAGGTGCGTAGCATCGGATGTTCTGACGATCTCAGGGACGAGTTGAATGTTGCTGATGCATCTTCCGGACATGTGTAAACTGATATCCAAAAGCTCCTGCCGGGTGTACGATGTAAATTCTGGACGAACAGACCCGAGATGAGCATGAAATACACTATATAAATGCTAAAACTGGAGAGACGCCGAGCCTCGCGATGTTCACGCGCCGCCATCTTGGTCTAATGGAGAAAAGGGGGAGTTCCCAGTCTTACTGAGCTCCTCATGCACCTTGGGGACAAAAAGGCAGTGCTGTGCATTGCCTCAGAATGCTCGCGGTGGCCCGAGAGTGCACGGCTGACATTTCGACGTCCGTTTCATCCCGAGCTCAACCTCCCGGGGGAGGGAGCTCCAAGGAATCATCTGGGTCGGAAGCCAGTACGTCACCCTCCGATGCTGCAAGGGACATCTCTTTTTCGTCACGCATCGTGTCCGAGTACGTGGGGAAGGAGCAAGACGGCGAGGTGCCGTCTTTTAGGGAGTGGCCAGACGAGCGAGACGTGGTATGAACTGTCCGCGAGCTGGTGGCTGACGGATTAACGCTCACGGAAATCCCCATGTCACCCACCCTGCTCGCCGTCGCTGGCGGCGTGGCCACCGCGGTCACAGGACGGGAAGCAAACGAGGTGGTGGTAGGCTCTTAAAAGAACACAGCCACACGTGACTGCAACGTCTGAATAGCCATCCGCCCGCAGTGCGGGCAGGACTTATCCACAACGGCTGCCTCAGCGTGTTGGACCCCCAAGCACGCGAGGCAGACATCATGTCCCTCCCCCCCTCAATGAGTGTGTTGCACCTGTGAGGACAGCGAGACATGCTGCGCTCTAGGAATTACAAAAAGGGGGTTCGTGGAAAAACGTCCATTCATTTAGCGAGCCATTTGACGCATAGTGTGGGGATGGATCGTAGTGTGAAAAAACCTGACACAAGCCTGTTAACTAAAGGGGAAGTGGGTGATTTCAGATTACCCTGTGGTAATGCCAGTTCCTTTTTTGCTGTCCCCGGATAGGGGCTGTGAGGACACCTGTAGGGGCACCCTCGCGCCATGGCACCCCTCGAAGAGCCCCCAGCCCCCTGTCCACGAACATCATACGCGTACCTCACAGGTTTATCAAATGTACTTGTGCTTCCCCGCTTGTCCTCCAACATCATACGAGTACCACGGCTCATTTGTTTGCATGGGAGGCGGGTGATGGGTTACCGCCCACCGGTGCCAGGGTCCACGAAACAACTATTCGTCCCCTGATCAACTATGGGTGCCAATTTGACCTTCGACCCCGCAGACCCTTCCGAGGCCACGCCCCCTACCACCAAACCGCTATTCGTCCGCTTCCCAACTACTTTTACCAGAACCCGCGTTCTGACACCCGGGACTGACATATGTTTATCCGAGGGGGCGTGGCAATCGAGCTGTGTGGTTTTTAAAACAAAAAAAAAATATTTACACGTTTAAAACGGCCACTCTGTGCGACGTCCACCAACCATTTACTCCTGGCCCATTCGATAAACTGCAGGTGGACAACATCGTGTTTGACGTAGCAGATACCACATGTTAGGTCAAAATCATCATTTTACGAATACGTAAGCCCGTGGCATCGTCAATATCAACGCAAACACACTAGAAAATTATGTGATCCATTTTCTAGTCTGTTCTAACTAGAAAATGCAATCGCTGTCCACGTGCAGTTTATATGAGTGGACCACGTGTAGTGGTTTGGTGGACAGCATGCTTTTTAACAATATTTAAAGTGTGTGTATCGATTTCCAGGTGTCAGAAACAACACTGTTCAGCTATAACACTCTTTTAGACACACGCAAACACACACACACAAACACACAGGTTAGGAAACAACTCGTAAAATGTTCAGTTTGTACTAAAACAGTGTCTGCCATTGAAATCAATGGGGTTTTTAATTTACGTGAAAAAGGTTATAAAATACTTCTGGTTGACCAGCACTTTTGCCTTTTCGGTATGTCTCTCGGGGGACCGGGACGCAACTGCCTGTGATGTTTTGGGCCCGTCGGACCCTCCGGAGGCCTTGCGGGAAAGTTCCTCGAGCAGTTTATATGTATGAGCCACATGTATTCAGTTGGTGGACGACCCACTTATTAGCAAAAATGTGCCTTTATATTCACGTAAATGCATCAGCAACCACATTATTCAGTCAGTTCACTTCATTAGACACACATGTGTTAGCGACAACTTGTAGAACGCTCGGTTTGTCCTCAAAGGCCTAATCGGGGTGGCCTGTCCACGAACCCCCTATCAAAAACGCATTGGATAGGTGACAGGTGGAAGGCCTTCCGTAGGGAAACGAAAGGCCGCAGGACTTTGAAGTTCTAGATTTGTGTTCTCGAGGAGCCCCCGAGGTATCCCCCAAAGGTCCAAAGCTCTACACCTTTCCTGAAAAATCCCCCTCCCCCACTCCTGAAATTAACAAGGCTGTCGAGGGGTATGTAAGGCAAAGGCTGTGTGGTTCATTTTGCGATTGGGTGTATAAAACATTTCCGTTTACTCTGGAGCAATGAGCTTTCGGTATGTCGTCGGGGGACACCCGACGGGCCAGAATCTAGAGCATGCGCCACTGAATGCGTCGCGCATAGAGCCGACCGCGACGCATGCGCGCGCCGCATGCGGCACTGCATGCGGCACTGCATGCGGCATGCGTAGACCACGCCGTGACGAGTGCATGCGCCGTATGCGTCACTCGATGGGTCGCGCGCGCTGCATACGTCACTGCGTGCGTCATGCGTAGAGCAGGCCGTAACAAGTGCATGCGGCGCATGCGTCACTGCATGCGTCATGCGCAGAGCAGGCCTCTACGCATATGCATCATGCTATAAGAGTCTATAAGAGACCGCGATGCATGCACGCGCTTAAATAACGACACGTGCATGCATCACACATCCACCGATCGTCCAGAGAAGCCGGGCGACTTTGGTACTTTGTTTGGGGGTCAAAAGGTCAAAATAGGGAGAGTCGTCCACGAAAATGCAATGGCGCAGATTGCAGGTGGACGCCCTCCCGTTGGGAAACGATAGGCCGAAGGGTCTGGACATTTTAGATAATTTTTGTCTAGAAGCCCCCCATTTATCCCCCAAAGGTCCAAAGTTCTTAGACCTTCGTGAAAAATCCACCTCCCCCAACACTAAGCCTTCACAATGCTGTTCAGGCATATATGAGAGACAAGGCTGTGAGCTTAATCTTGTGATTGGGTGCAAAAAATATTCCCTGATCCTCTAGGGCGATGTGCTCTCGGTATGTTGTCGGGGGCCGCCCGACGGGCGAGAATCTAGAATACGGGACCCCTCGGACCTTCCTGGAAATTTCCTCGTATAGCTTATTTGAATGGCTCTTGCATATGTGTTTCGTGGACGCAGCCCCGACAGGGTCAACCGACCCGAAACCGGGTCACCAGCAACCGCCCGTCATCCACCGGCCGTGCGGAAAAGCCGGGCGACTCTGTGACTTTGTTTGGGTGTCGAAAGGTCAAAATAGGGAGAGTCGTCCACGAAGCAGTTAATGAAAACGCATTGGCATAGATGGTAGGTGGGAGCCCTCCCGTTGGGAAACGAAAGGCCGAAGGGTCTGGACATTTTAGATTATTTTTGTCTAGAAGCCCCCCATTTATCCCCCAAACGTCCAAAGTTCTTAGACCTTGGTGAAAAATCCACCTCCCCCAACACTAAGCCTTCATAAGGCTGTTCAGTGTTATATGAGAGACGAGGCTGTGTGCTTAATATTGTGATTGGGTGCAAAAACATTCCCTGATCCTCCAGGGCGATGTGCTCTCGGTATGTCTTCGGGGGCCGCCCGACCGGCCAGAATCTAGAATACGGGACCCCTCGGACCTTCCTGGAAATTTCCTCGTATAGCTTATTTGAATGGCTTTTGCATATGTGTTTCGTGGACGCAGCCCCGACAGGGTCAACCGACCCGAAACCGGGTCACGTGCAACCGCCCGTCATCCACCGGCCGTGCGGAAAAGCCGGGCGACTCTGTGACTTTGTTTGGGTGTCAAAAGGTCATAATAGGGAGAGCGTATGCGTCACTGAATGCATGTATGCGTCACCGAATGCATCGTGCATAGAGCAGACCGCGTCGCATACAAGCGCTGCTATAACAGCAGACTGTGACGCATGCACGCATGCGCTGTATGCGTCACCGTATGCATCGTGCTTAGAGCGGGCCTAGGAGCATGCACGCAATGTAATAACGGCGCGCGTACGCTTCGGTTCATGCATTGAGCAATGTATACAAGGACATTTACCACAAAGGCCCCGGGGGTCCCGAGAGACCCCAATCATCACAGTCACTTGCGTCACAGTCCCACAAGCGACATAGTGAAAGGCCAAATGCGTGGGTGCCCGAAAAGTATTTTAAATCATTTTTTATGTATTACTCTGCAACCCATTCATTTCAATGGACGAGGCTTGAAAAGGAAGCCTTGAACGTAAAAGAGGACATCTTAATAGTCAAAATGAGCATTTTATGATTCGATACCAACATATATGTGTACAATAAAGTGTACTCGTTGAATAATGTGGTTTTTGAAACATATAAATTTATATTTTTAAGTTAAACATTGCTAATAAGTATTATGTCCACCAACTTGATACACGTGGCCCGTTCAAATAAACTGCAGGTGGACGTTTCTCTGTTTTTCGCCAAGTCATGCAGGAAGTGACCACCAGCCATTTATTTGAATAGACCACGTGTATTAAGTTGGTGGACGACCCATTTTAAGGCAAAATACAGCCTTCTACGAGTCGATAATAACATATGTATGTTGTATAAAGTGTACTAAGGTAATAAGGTGATTCTTTAGTCGTATATATAAATACGTCGGGAAAAAAGTAAACAAGAAAAGCCTGGCGAAACTAAGTAACGAGAAAAACTACAAAGGACTACAAATATGGCAACCAGGAAGTGACCACCCGCAGCCGTTTTTAAGCATAAATAAGTATTATGTGAGTTCTTGCGAACATATGTGTGTCTAATAAAGTTTAATATGTGAATCGCGTCTCTGTTTATTCATATAATTGATTATAAACGTCTGGGGAATCGAATAAAGAAGAAAACTACGCAGGACTACAAACATGGCACGAAACCGGAAGATGGTTCCGGTCGTGTGCCATATTTGTAGTCCGTTGTAGTTTTTTTGGTAATTCTACCACCTTACGCTTATATGAACGGCACACGCGTATTGGGTTTGTGGACAACCACTTTAAGGGCATAATTCCGTCATCTGTGAGTTGCTGCTTACATATGTATGTCTATTAAAGTGTACCAACAGATTTACATGGTCGTCAATGCATATAGATTACTATAAAGTGTGTCCACGAACTTAATACGCGTCGCCCATTAAAATAAACTGGAGGTGGACATTTCTCCGTTTTTCACTAAGTCAAACAGGAAGTGTCCACCTGCAGTCTATGTGAATGCGCCACGCGTAGTGAGTTGGTGGAAACTCGTTTTTAAGCATAAATAAGCATTATGTGAGTTGCTACTATTGGGGTTACGATGTTCTATGTATTATAAGTTTATGTTTACTGTTGTTTTACTGTTAAATATAATGATATGAGTATGTCCATGCTGTGCTGGGTTCTTTGTCTTGAAAACTAGTTGGCAGAAGTGTGTAACATGAGCTCTGAGGAATGCAGGAGCAGGGTCTCAGATAACAAGTGTGTGAGTGTATGTGTGTGTGTGCGTCAATCGCATCTCTCGGCAGGACCGGCTATTTTCAAAATGTTTTGCAGGAGCCAATAGTTGGGGGAGAATGGAGTCAGATTTACATGTCCCGAGGTGATTGGTTCCGGAGGATTCAACGCCCGCCCGATGAAGGGGAGGAGCCCGAAGAGAGAATCGACGTCACATATTTTATAAATACTTGTAACCCAGAAGTGTGTATTCTGTTGTTCGGCTCATTATATATGTTTGAGAGACAGCCCCAGCTGGAAGAAGCTTTTACATCTGATAATAAATTCTACTTAAACTTATTGGGAAAAACGATCTCTTTGACGTTTCTTCAAATTTTGAACACGCAGGACTCGAGTTTTAAAAGTCCAATAGTTGGTGACGCCGACGTGGTTTGAGAACAAAGGAAAGTTTTGGCGCCACATTTCGGCGGACCCCGTGGGGGAGGGAAAAGATACCGAGACGATTCAGATTTAACACAAAAGGCCGGCTAAAATACATAAGGTAAGCAGAAAACCTGTTATTTCGAATTCTGCTATTGGATATACTAAATTTCTGTGTTAAATTTGATGAACATCTCGATGAATAGACGAGTAAAATTGAAGTAAGGAAAATCAGATTTAAAAGCTTCTTAATAAGGGTTAGAGTCCCTGGAATTAAAACAAGTTGGAATCTTGTCTAATAAGGGTTAGAGTCCCTGAAATTAAAACAGTTAAAGTCTGTTGGGAAAGAAATCCCGTGATCGGCGTATCACAAATTCATTTAGGTTAAAGTCCTTCGGAGAAGAGATCCGTAAATTATTTACTAGTTTGATTTTATTTGTATGAATGGTATTGGGGATGAAAGTATTTAGACGTGGTGTTTAGTTGAATGCATAAGTGAACGGAAAATTTGCACGTGGTGTGTGTGGGCTTTGTGTATGTGTATAATTTAAGTTGGGGTAAGGAGACGATCGTAGAGAAACTAGTAGGAAAGTTGTATTGAATATATATATATAAGTAAATAAATATAATAGAATGGCAGAGTTTCAAAAGGAGTGTGATGAACACGAATGTCCGACCGTATTAGCGCAATGGCAGAGTATCGCTGAGATGATGATAGCACAGGCTGAACCAAGAGAGAAAAAAGGGAGACAAAGAGAAGTTGAGGAATGTTGGGTAGAATTGTGTGATAATTATGCATGGACGAAAGAGGCAGAGACATTTAAAGTGCCCCTGGCCCCGAAAATAAGAAATATGGAGAAAAAGGCTCATTGTAGGTTAGTCAGACATAAAGGTGATGAAAAAACGATTAAATGGTATAATGCAAGTCGATATAAAAATAAAGGGTGTGACTTAGAAAAACATTTAAGAAAATGGAGTCGTCTTGCCCTCGTGGCAACAGCTTTATCGCCCATTAGACAAAGGAAGGAAGGGAAAGCTACAGAGGATGATGTTAGACTGAAAGTGAAGGATGGAAACAGGGAGACCAAGTCACTAGCACCGCCCCCTGAACAGTACCGCCCATTGTATCCGCCTCTTGCTCAGCCCCCCCCCTACATCTCACCAAATACGACTCACAGCAAACAACAGGTCATGCTTGAGGTACGAGAGGGAGTTTTAGACTGTAATTTAAAAGAATTAGAAGAACTTCGACAGGAGGTACAACATCTGGGCAAGGTAGTGACAGAACAGGTACATGCGGCACGAGCTCAGGTGAATGAGACAATGCGCCACATGGCAGAAAATATGGAACTTCCAGAGGGAAGTGATGGTAGTGAGAACGGAGTAGGAAGTGAAGATGAAAGGGGAAGTTGTAGAGCAGCTGGCCCTATAGAAACAACAGGTCAGGCCCAGGGCACGATGCATACAGTATGTATTAAGGGAACGATGGTGATGGATCAGGAGCCAATAGCAAAACGTACTAGGGGAAGGGAAAAAGAACAGCAGCTGTCTAATTTTTCAATTGATCATTGCCCCCCTAACGTACCAGAGCAGAGAGAGCAGGCAATGAGTCATCATAGTAATCAATTATATCCAGGCGTACAAGCCCCATTGTTAGTAAAGAGCACTGGGGTGCAGTACCAGCCCTGGTCACACAGTGACATGACTGCTATTTCCAGTAAACTTCCTCCAATTACATCAGGGGGCTCTAAGTGGTTGAGTAAATTAACGGCCTTGAGTCATGGTACCGTTTTGGCTTTGGGTGACATAAGGTGTCTGTTGGGTCAGATTTTGACAGCCTCTCAGATGGGGAGTTTTGAACTCGAAGCCCAAACATTACAATATCCAAATGATCTTGATTTTTCAAAAGTAATCACAATGGTGGGCAGGGCACTCGGTCGATTGTACCCATTGCCACCCACCGTATACCAAAACATAAAGTTTCGCATAAAACCAGGTGAGACAGGTGCAGCATATTATTTCAGGTGCGCTGCTGAGTGGGAACAGATGGTGGAAGAAAATAGTTTAACCAACCCAATTACACGAGACATATTCAGAGCAGCAGTCATGGCAGGTGCCCCTAGTGGTGTTAAACAAATAATGGAAAATAACCCTGACATTCCAATTGCTAGTAACGAAATATGGGAAAGGCATTTAGTCCACCACACAGATAGGGCTGTAGAGAAAACAGGAAAAGAGGAAGAACAATTAGAAAAGATAAAAATAGAGTTGCTAAAACTACAGTTGGAACAAGCAAAAAATGAGGGAGGGACAAAAAAGAGTAAGCAAATGCCACAACAACCCTATCAGCCACCCCCTTACCAATATAACGGCCCACCCTATGGTACAGACGCCCATGCAGCAGGTGGGAGGGGAAATAGACAAAGGAGCAATTGGAGGGGTAGTAATAGAGGGAGGGGGTCTTATGGAGGGAGGCAGCAGGGCGAGGGAAATTGTTACGTGTGTGGTGAGGCAGGCCACTGGATGAGAGAGTGTCCACAGCTTTCAGGTCAGTTTAACGGACCACCTGCGGAGGGATGGGGTCCTCGAAGAGGTGGTGCCGGTGGTCGCGGCAGGGAACCACAAACCCCATACAACCCGGGGCAATACCCTCCACCACCCTCCAACCTACAGGTGCCGATGTTCCCGCCATCGGGCCCCGAGGGTGGCGCGAGCGTTTATTGAAGGGGCCCCCAGAGAACTGAAATGAGGGCTAGGGCCGAACCTCTCATTTCGTTAATGGTAAACAACAAACCATTAAAAGCTCTGGTAGACACCGGAGCCACCTATTCGACTGTCACAGGCGGCATAAAACAATCTGATTTGAGTGACAAGTTTGTGACGGTCCTCGGATTCTCTGGGGGAAGAGAAAGCCACCAAATGACACAACCCTTCAAAGTTGAAGTGGCAAATCAATGCTTATCACACTCGTTCCTTTTCTCCAGCAATGCTCCCATTCCTCTTTTGGGTAGAGATTTATTAATAAAATTAGGGGCTAGCATTCTGTGCTCAGCAGAAGGGGTAATAGTTACATTTCCAGATGGTACAACCATTAACTGTTCCCTATCAGGTAATACGACAGACAGCCAGTGGATGCTGACCTCGTGTGGGGAGGAGGAGGCAGCTGATCTTTACTGGGTAAAATTAGATGATGACGCACAGTGGGGCACCACAATGGAACTGTATAACAAATACCGTTCATGGATTTCAAATTTAGATATCTATTTACCCCCCATAGACCCATTGCATTGTACATTGTTTTATGACAGAAATGACATAACCATTTATGAAGACATGTTTCAG
The DNA here is from genome assembly GCF_947034865.1 of Barbatula barbatula. Taxonomy (NCBI): domain Eukaryota; kingdom Metazoa; phylum Chordata; class Actinopteri; order Cypriniformes; family Nemacheilidae; genus Barbatula; species Barbatula barbatula. Next base: position 28,511,943 of record NC_136768.1, on the reverse strand, counting down.
GAAGTGGAGGGAGACAGATGGGTGTTGCAGGGAGCTGGAATTTTTGTGAGTAAAGAAGGAGTGATGGCTCCAGTGAAGCTGACAGAAGAGCAGTTGAAGTGGTATGAGATGGCAGACACAGCAGCACCTCACATATCGTTAGCCTTACACCCAAGCCATGAAGCCAGGGAGCTAGGTAAGATTACAAAAACACTGTTGGCCACCCAAGATTGGGAGCCCACGGAAAAAACAGATGTTAAATATTCACCTAAACACAAAGCCTATTGGATAGAAGGTGCCACACGAGACACTGGAGCTCTAGAGCATGTGCAGGTTTCTAGATTCCATGGCAGGGAGCTGTCAGATAGTGTGGGAGCACCAGACATCATAAAAAATTTACCTGAGGATCTTTGGTCTCAGGGTCCAACAGATGTAGGTTTTTGTAACATGTCTCCAGTTTACTTTCAGTTAAGCACACCTGACCCCATCTGGATTCCACAATACCGCAACAAACCTGAGGCGGACGAGGGTGTGGCCGCAACAGTAAAAGGTCTCCTAGAGAGGGGTGTTATTACACCATACAAATCTAGGTGGAACACACCTATTTTTCCGGTGCCGAAACCAGGCACGAATAAGTACAGGTTGGTACATGATTTGAGAGCAATCAATGCTGTTGTGGCTACACCATCGTTAACAGTGCCTAATCCGTATACTGCACTCTCTGTGATAACACCTGAGCACAATTGGTTTACATGTATTGATTTGGCTAACGCATTTTTCTGTATCCCTTTAGCAGAGGAATGCAAGGCGTGTGTGGCTTTTACATACAAAGGTTGTCAATATTCTTACAACAGATTACCCCAGGGGTTTGTTTTATCACCAGGAATTTTTAACCATGCATTAAAACAACAATTACAGGACTGTAGTTTGCCTGGAGACTGTGTGTTGATCATGTATGTTGATGACCTCCTTTTGGCAGCCAAAACAGAGCAAGGATGCCTGGAGGGGAGCGAAGCTGTGTTAAGACAATTACACAAAAGTGGCTTCAAGGTAAGCAAGGAAAAGCTGCAATTTTGCAGACCTTGTGTTACATTTCTAGGTTGCATGATCACCCCAGAGGGCTCCACGCTAACTGTAGCCCATAGACGAGGAATTCTGAGTCATCCAAAACCAACCACGGTTAAAGAGATGTTGTCATTTCTAGGCCTAACAGGGTATAGTAGACATTATATTCCAATGTATGTTTCATTAACAGCCCCTTTGAGAGATCTTGTAAAACAACAGGGTATGAAGAATTTGAGAGCAGACATTGAGTGGACACAGGAAACTGAACGGACGTTCATTAACCTGAAACAACAGCTGGCACATGCAGCTAATCTCAGCAGTGCCGATTACAGATCACCATTTCACTTAGATGTCTCTGAGACTGGGTCAAGTGCACATGGGGTACTTTATCAAAAAGACCAGGGGGGCAGAAAAGTGTTGATGTATGTTAGCATGTTGTTGGACAGTGTAGAACAAAGACAGCCACCATGCAGCAGGTTTGTCGCAGGATTGGCAAAGATAGTGAAGAAAACGTCTCACATCGTTATGGGCCACCACCTAATTGTTTTAACAACGCATTCAATCGCATCTTTTGTTAATTCTGAATCATTCACATTTTCCCCTTTACGACAGCGACGCATTGCAGCAATTTTGCTCGCCGACCATATCATATACACGCATGAGGGCATTAACATGGCAGATTTGGTGGAGGAGGGAGAACCACACGACTGTGCACCGATCACAGAGAGGGCATCAGTGGTCAGACCAGGTTTGTTTGCAAAACCATTGACTGGCCCTGAGCCAGTCATGACTTTGTTCACTGACGGGTGCTGTTTCAGGGCGGAGGACGGAAGTTTGAAAGCGGCTTATGCAGTGGTAGAGCAGGTAGGACATGAGATGATTACGAGGGATGCAGCAAGGTTAGATGGGAAGCAGTCAGCACAGAGGGCAGAAATGATAGCAGTGATCAAAGCCTTGCGACATACTGGTGGACACCGTGTAAACATCTATACTGACTCTGCTTATGTTGTTACAGCTGTACACGTAGAAATGCCGTTGTGGAAACGTTGTGGCTTTATCACTTCGTCAGGTCGACCAATAACACATGCATGTGAAGCCAGAGACCTTTTAGAGGCTCTGATGATCCCCTCAGAGGTGGCAGTGATTAAATGCGCTGGTCACTCTAAGGTGGATAGCTCTTTGAGCAGAGGCAATGACGCAGCAGACTTGGCGGCAAAAGCTGCTGCTGGTTATGTGTCCTCGCAGATGATGTGCACATCAGAAAGAACATCTAATGATTTATTGCCGAGATTCACAAGGGAATACCTTTGTAAAGAGCATCAGCGCTGTACCCCTGAAGAAGTCTCTGTGTGGGCACAACATGGAGCTGTTCGTGCCTCTGATGGACTGTGGCAAGCTCCGGATGGACGTCCGGCGCTCCCAGCGAGTCTGTGTCATTCCATCATGGTAGAGGTTCATGGAGTGAGCCATGTCGGGGACAAACAGATGATGAGAGCGCTTGAATATTGGTGGCATCCTTTTTTAAAAGCTATGGTCTCAGCACATGTGAGCACGTGTGAAGTTTGTCAGGGATATAACGTTAAACCCACGATTAAACCAACAAGGGGTTCGTTTCCTTTGACCGGTGGTCCGGGGGACGAAATCGTGATTGATTTCACAGACATGATCACGAGGATACAGGGTAAGCGTTATCTTCTGGTAATCGTAGACTATTTCACTGGATGGCCTGAAGCTTATCCTGTCGGCAGAGAAGACAGTACGGCGGTGATAAAATGTTTAATAAACCATTATATTCCTCGCTATGGTTTCGCCCGGCGTTTACGATCAGATAATGGCAGTCATTTCAAGAATGAACATTTGCGAGTCGTCGAAAAGGCCCTAGGCCTCAAACATGCATTTGGTGCAGTCTGGCATCCTGCCAGCCAAGGTAAGGTTGAACGAATGAATCTCACCCTAAAACTCAAATTGGCTAAAATCTGTGCACAGACAAAACTAAATTGGTTGTCAGCTTTGCCATTGGCCTTAATGTCAGTAAGATCATCTGTTAACCGAATCACAGGATTCACCCCTTTTGAATTGTTTACAGGTCGGCAGTTTCCAGGGCCACGGAATGCACTGTCGGATGCCATTGTGACACCATTATCTCACGCTGTCTATTTTGATAAACTGACTGCTCTCATTAAGACTTTTTCATGCCAGGTCAATCCATCTCCAGCAGCAGACCCCCCTCCAACGACGGTACAGTGGGTGAGGCTGAGGACGTTCAGGAGAAAGTGGAATGAGCCGAGGTGGTCGAAACCCTATAGGGTGACAGCGAGGACATCACATTGTGTTCGATTGCAGGGCAAGGGTGACACTTGGTTTCATTTAACCTCATGTGTAGCTTGTGACCCCCCCTCAAGGGATCTTGCAGAGACACGGGTGGACCTGCGTAGACAGGTCCAAGAGAGGGAAGGAGAATCAGAGGCTGAAGAAGCCACAGGTGAAATCACAACACCACCAGTACAATAACAATTGCAAATCGTTCACAAGACAGGTGTTCCAGGTGAATGTGCTGTGACCAAAGAGAAGGACGGTAGAATCATTTTCCAGTGCAATAAATTTTGAGTGAATACTCACGGAGGTGGAAATACGTATTACCATATATTCTTTATAACCATATTATATATTGTTCTTATTGTGATTCTCATATTTATTGTTTTCATATCTATTGTTTTTCATATTTTTTAATATTTACTATTTTTTATACCTTTATATTGCTATTGTGATTTTTATATTGTCATTCTTTACCTTCTTTACCATTTTATTTTGTGTGATTTTAACCATATATATTTTTCCTTAATTGCATATTCCCATTAAGTATATTGTGTGTTAACCATTTTAATTTCCAAGAGTGTGTTTATTATTCCTTTAAAGTCCAAGAGAGGGCAACAAAATGAAGCTGTGGGAAAACTGTAAGCTGTCGGGGATCCTATTAATAATTTCAGGAGTTATAGTAGGAATAATTTTTAGCCTAACTAAGGGTCAGGAAAGCAACAACACCATATCAAAATCGAGACACAAAAAAGCCATAGCCGATACGAGGTTACCATGTGAACAACTCGTAATTAACTATGTTTGGGGTAAGACTACATCATTTACTTTCGACCTATGCGCTGTCATAAATTGTGGGGGAAAAAATAGCTCATGGAGGGGGTACAATATATATATATGTATGGATGGGAATATGGACAGTGTTTGTAAGGTGTCCCAGTCTAGGCAAACCTATAGGGGTGAATGGTGTCCATCATGGAATAAGGTAATCGCATATACAGGTGCTTGGACTCCGGAACAACCTAGCCTTTGGACCCGTACCTCGGCAAAATTTGATTTAAAAATGCAGAGAGATTACAGTGCAAGTCAAAATCCACTCACCCTTTCAATATCCACCAGAACGGGATCAGCCAATTATACAGGGGAGTTTTTCCTTATAATGGGGGTGCACAGCCCAGGAACAGATAAAAAAGCAGTAATAAAATTTGTTGTGGACAGTTCACATGAGGAGGAAAGAAATGAGACAACAGCTGAGCCATTATCGGTAGGACAAAAGAATGTAGTGGTGGAAATAGATTACACCATGTTAAAACCAGAAGATATGATAGAGAGAGCTACAGGATATGGGGAAAATAATTTGTGGCTGGAATGGATAATTACCACAGCCAGAGAACAGAGGTTAGATGATTGTGTTGGATGTGCTAATGCAAGACCACATTTATACATTGAACCAGCCCCGTTGTACCAAAATGATACGTGGGGCTATGAGTGTATGCTGGCATTGACACGGATGGCCAGTCCAAAAAATTGTACCACATTGGCAGCAATATTCCCACCAATAACTAACCTTTCACGGGCAGGTCCATTTACACCAAAGAAAGCAAATTATACCTGTTTTGATATTAAACGTCTATCACCAACCAGCAACCTGGGGGAGATAAATAAGGAGTGGTGTGATCACATCATAGTGGATAATGGGACTGAAATAGGTACGTGGGCTAGAGCAGGTTTGTATTATTATTGTGGAGATCGAAGATTGTTTACTAGGATACCTGAGAAGGCAAAGGGAGTGTGTGTTTTGGTAAGACTGGGAGCCCCAATAACTCTGATAGGTGACAGAGCAGTCAGAACGGAAACCATAAATTCAGCAACATTGACAAGAAGACGTAGGAGACATATCATTAAACAGAGAGCAATAGGCTCAAGTGTAGATTTATCATTAAATAGCCCGACATACATCGATGCGATAGGCATTCCACGAGGTGTGCCGGATGAATATAAACTAGCGAACCAAGTGGCAGCAGGTTTTGAGAATATACCCATAATAGCTGCCCTTTTTCCAGTCACCCCAAACAAGAATGTAGATAGGATTAATTATGTGCATTATAATGTGATGAGGTTAGCAAATATGACAAGGGATGCCGTAGATGGTTTAGCGGAGCAGCTAGCACCAACTTCACTGATGGCTATACAGAACCGTATGGCTCTGGACATGCTGTTGGCAGAGAAGGGAGGAGTATGTGTAATGTTTGGTGATCTATGTTGTACGTACATTCCCAATAATACTGCCCCAGATGGATCAGTGACGAGGGCATTGGAAGGTTTGAAAACTTTGTCTATAGAAATGAAGGAACATTCAGGAGTAAATAATCCTATTGGAGATTGGCTAGACAAAACATTGGGAAGATGGCAAGCAATAGTAATGTCTGTTGTGATGTCCATAGGGGTATTTGTAGCGATTTTGATTACGTGTGGTTGTTGTTGCATTCCTTGCCTTAGATCACTGTGAAATCGTTTCATTGTTTCAGCTATTGAGAGACCGGAAAGCCCCAAACCATTTAATATGCCGTTGTTATCCAGCTATACAGACGACACGGAGGACCAAGAATTTTGACCTCTGTCGAGGTCAAGAGAGGGATTATTGGGGTTACGATGTTCTATGTATTATAAGTTTATGTTTACTGTTGTTTTACTGTTAAATATAATGATATGAGTATGTCCATGCTGTGCTGGGTTCTTTGTCTTGAAAACTAGTTGGCAGAAGTGTGTAACATGAGCTCTGAGGAATGCAGGAGCAGGGTCTCAGATAACAAGTGTGTGAGTGTATGTGTGTGTGTGCGTCAATCGCATCTCTCGGCAGGACCGGCTATTTTCAAAATGTTTTGCAGGAGCCAATAGTTGGGGGAGAATGGAGTCAGATTTACATGTCCCGAGGTGATTGGTTCCGGAGGATTCAACGCCCGCCCGATGAAGGGGAGGAGCCCGAAGAGAGAATCGACGTCACATATTTTATAAATACTTGTAACCAGTGGCGGCCGGCCAATAGAGGGCGCTAGGGCGCCGCCCCCCCTTAAGCCACAAAAAAAAAAAATTAAAACAATTAAAACAAAAATAGTAATAATAATGAGAAAAACATCAGTATGTCAATATTTGTGTGTTTTAAATATGGAATGCACCCAGTAATACATGTAAAATATGATACAAAATCATATTTGCAACCTTTCCTCTGCCTGTCTGACCGCTTCATCAGCTCTGGGGCGATAGAGAAAGCGCCCCAAGGAGGCGGGTCTATGTAGCAGTTAAGCCAATTGCTAATTTAAGGTATGAATGTATGACATAAAATTTAGCCAATCAGCGTTCTTAAATAGAATCCAAGAAGGGCGATAATTTTATCGCCCCAAGCCCTGATAAAATAAGGACTGGGCTCGCCTCTAGGGGCGCCATTTTTACTAAACGACAATGGCGAGCGCGGACGTTACTCCTCCAAGACCCAACCCTAACTCGGTGAAATCTCTCCTCCAAGATCCGTTTGAGAGGAGAACTTTGTCGGAGAAAGTTCGGGTGAAAGAGCTGGGCCCAGAACAAGCTGACCTCTCAATTAAACAGCAGGGTAGCGAAAAAGGGAAGCAGTATATGCGCGGCTTCTCCCGTAGCTGGTACACCAGGAAGGCTTGGCTAGCTGGGTGCACCCATGCTAATGCTTTATTTTGCTTTCCGTGCTTGCTTTTTAAAACGACGGGGACAGATCCAGCATGGACAGTTACCGGAGTGAGGGATATGAAGCACCTGTCAGAGAAGGTAAAGAAACACGAGAACACCAGGGCACATATGGATAACTCTGTAAAGCTAGCCATATTAGGAAGGGTGAACATTGCTACGCAGCTGGATGACGGCCACAGAATTGCGGTGAGAAAACATAATGAGGAGGTGGATAAAAACAGGCACATTTTATCCAAAATTATCGATTGTGTGAAGTTTTGTGGTGCTTTTGAGTTGGCCTTGCGTGGGCATGAGGAGACTGACTCCTCGGACAACCCCGGCATTTTCCGGGGCTTGGTGGATTTTGTTGCCTCCCTTGACAGTGTGCTGGAGGAGCACCTGAAGACAGCTACTGTTTTTAAGGGCACGTCAAAGACGATACAGAACGAGCTGTTGGACTGCATGCTGTCAGTGCTTAAGGATTACATCCTGGAGGAAGTAAAGAGTGCTGATTTTATCGCAATTCAAGCCGACGAGACGACTGACGTTTCCACCCACTGCCAGCTGGTGCTGGTGCTACGCTACATCGATGCTAACAGTAACATCCAAGAGCGGTTTTTCGAGTTCATTACGATCCAGAACGCAACCGCCGACACCATCGCTACAGCGCTGCTGGAGAGGCTCAGCACCATACTCTCACATGGACAAAAGGCCAAACTTATTGCCCAGGCTTACGACGGAGCAAGTGTGATGAGGGGAGCCACCGGCGGAGTGCAGCGTAAAATAGTGGATGTGTACGAAAATGCGCACTACGTCCACTGCTATGCACATCAGCTGAACCTCATCATGCAGCAGGCTACTTCAGGCATCCCCAGGATCGGCACTTTCTTTTCCGACCTTGCAGGATTTTCTGCTTTCTTCTCCAGGTCTCCCAAGCGAACCACCGTGCTTGACCAAGTGGTTGCGCATAGACTCCCCAGAGCCTCTACAACACGGTGGAACTTCCACAGTCGCGCTGTAAACACTGTGTACGAGCACAAGGAAGACCTCCTATCGTGTTTCCAGACCATCAGAGACTCTGGGAACTTTGACCCCCCGACTGTCAGAGAGGCTGGGGGCTTTGTGAGGATGCTCGAAGACGAGGCTTTCTGTTTTTTCCTGGCACTGTTCCACAAGATCATGCCAAATGTGGACATGCTTTTCAGCCAGCTGCAGAAGAGGAACATCGACCCTGTCTTCATTAAAGCACTTGTCCAGAGGTTCACAGACAGCATGCTAACAATCAGGTAAATAACTATATTTACTATTGGCTGTTTCTAATTGTTGTTAGAAAGATGAATAGCTCACTTCCAACAGTGCAAAAGCCTAAATGTGTCTTGTCATCAAAGTGAGTGATTATCATAGAGCACATCACAATTATATTTGTTTTAGGATTTTAAAAGGAAAGATAATACACAATCAGACTTTGATAATAATGCAGGAAAGTATTACACCGTTTGTAATAACAGACTTATTCAGGTGTCCACCAGGTCAGTTTCTAGAAGAGGCCTAGTTGTTATTGAAGATTCAAGATTAACTTTATTGTCATTCAGACTATTACTTACATAGGACAAGTGCACAGCAGAACAAAATTATGTTTGCATCCCTTAAAAATGGCTTAAAAACGTAATAACATAAGTTAATTATGTACATCACAGGTTAAAAGCAGTTACTAGACAGTTTGTGTGTGTCATACACACACACACAAATATATATATATATATATATATATATATATATAGTCGCTGGTTATGTCTGTGTGTTGAGGGGGGGTTACAGTGAGTTAAGAAGTCTGATGGCAAGTTATCAAATTAAACTTTACTTTTTGACCCAGGGCCTCCGTTCCCTCTTTGTGTGGGGACAGCGCATCTGACGAGCAGCAGCATCCCATAAAGCGACGGAGGATGCTGGGACCAGGAGAACAACAGAGGTTGGCTACAGAGGTAAGTTGTGATGTAATTGTCAGTGTTTTCCCTAGAACTTTTTTTCAGGCCTGGTAGTATGTAGCCAAAACCAAAAACCCTGAACAATCAGCACCTTAGTAATCATATACTTGACTTGGACATAGGCATGTGTTCAGTCAGGATCACTTGCATCAAAATAGCTTTATTGCAAATTAAAGCTGAGGATGTATCTTTTACAGGTATGTGATACCATCCTGATTCATGCCAAGGAGAGGTTCTCCTTCACCCAGCACCTCATCAGCGCAACACTGTTGCACGGAGAGTTGTTCACACAACACAGTGTGAAGTTTCCCGATACAGCGCTTGAAACAACTGTGGAGGCATACCCCATGTTGGACAAGGCCAAGCTTAAAACTGAACTGTCCCTCATCTATGAGAACAGTGAGTTCAAGGCTTGTAGTGGTGCAGTGCCCCTGTTCCAGTTCTTCATGGAGAACAACCTTCAGAGCACTTTCACAGAGACTGTCAGCCTCCTGAAGATCCTCATCACCACACCCATGACAACAGCTGAGTCAGAAAGGTGCTTCTCTACACTGAAGAGGATCAAGACCTTCCTGAGAAACAGCATGACACAGGATCGCCTGAATGCTCTGGCTATGCTCTCCATGGAGAAGAAACTTGTCAGGGACATTCCTGACTTTAATAAAAGGGTCATTGAGAGGTTTGCCACTCAGAAGGACAGACGGGCAAAATTCCTGTACAAATAAGATGACACACACACACACACACAGATACACACACACACACACACACACACGTTTCTTTGTATATAGTTGACCTTAGCATAAAAATCATTCAGTTATATATGGTACTCTAAAAAATGTTAATAGTGTGTTTGCTAATATTACTGTATATATGTTTTGTATCAATTAATTGTTGCAGTTCTGGAGCACATTAACAATTAGTTACATTTAGTTTGATCATAAAATACTTTATGCTATTCTTCCAGTCAAAGGTTTGAGTTCAGCCACTTGATATCCATTTCTATATGTAGAAATAGTCAATTGTTTACAAGTTCAGTTTAAATGCAAATAAAAGGCTTGTGTTTGTGCATCATGATGTTTATGTTTTTGTGTACGAATGCCTCAACTTTTTAATATTGGCATTAAATAATTACTGACTATTTCACTGAGCACTGCTGTCCTGCAGTTTGTGTTAAATTTTATTGCGATGGTTACGGAAACAAAAAAGTATGGCACAGCCCCACCGAGAATATTTTTCACCAGCCGCCACTGCTTGTAACCCAGAAGTGTGTATTCTGTTGTTCGGCTCATTATATATGTTTGAGAGACAGCCCCAGCTGGAAGAAGCTTTTACATCTGATAATAAATTCTACTTAAACTTATTGGGAAAAACGATCTCTTTGACTTTTCTTCAAATTTTGAACACGCAGGACTCGAGTTTTAAAAGTCCGATACTACTAACATATGTATGTCTATTAAAGTGTACCAACAGACTAACAGGGTCGTCAATGCATATAGATTACTATAAAGTGTGTCCACGAACTTAATACGCGTCGCCCATTAAAATAAACTGCAGGTGGACGGGACCACGGGCAGTTTAAATGAATGCACCACGCGTAGTGAGTTGGTGGAAACTAATTTTTAAGGCCATTATCGTGTCTTTTGTAAGTTGCTGCTAACATATGTGTGTCTAATAAAGTTGAATGTGTGAATCGCGTCGTTGTTTATTCATTTAATTGATTATAAACGCCTGGGGAATCGAATAAAGAAAAGAACTACGCAGGACTACAAACATGGCTGAAAACCGGAAGCTGGTTCCGGTCGTGTGCCATATTTGTAGTCCGTTGTAGTTTTTTTGGTAATCGACCACCTTACGTTTATATGAACTTCACACGCGTATTAGGTTTGTGGACAACCACTTTAAGGGCATAATTCCGTCATCTGTGAGTTGCTGCTTACATATGTATGTCTATTAAAGTGTACCAATAGACTAACAGGGTCGTTAATGCATATAGATTACTATAAAGTGTGTCCACGAACTTAATACGTGTCGCCCATTAAAATAAGGAGGTGGACATTTCTCCGTTTTTCACTAAGTCATACAGGAAGTGTCCACCTGCAGTTTATATGAATGGACAACGCTTATTGAGTTGGTGGAAACTCATTTATTAAGCATAAATAAGCATTATGTGAATTGATGTTTACATATGTATGTCTATTAAAGTGTACCAACAGACTAACAGGGTCGTCAATGCATATAGATTACTATAAAGTGTGTCCACGAACTTAATACGCGTCGCCCATTAAAATAAACTGCAGGTGGACGGGACCACGGGCAGTTTAAATGAATGCACCACGCGTAGTGAGTTGGTGGAAACTAATTTTTAAGGCCATTATCGTGTCTTTTGTAAGTTGCTGCTAACATATGTGTGTCTAATAAAGTTGAATGTGTGAATCGCGTCGTTGTTTATTCATTTAATTGATTATAAACGCCTGGGGAATCGAATAAAGAAAAGAACTACGCAGGACTACAAACATGGCTGAAAACCGGAAGCTGGTTCCGGTCGTGTGCCATATTTGTAGTCCGTTGTAGTTTTTTTGGTAATCGACCACCTTACGTTTATATGAACTTCACACGCGTATTAGGTTTGTGGACAACCACTTTAAGGGCATAATTCCGTCATCTGTGAGTTGCTGCTTACATATGTATGTCTATTAAAGTGTACCAATAGACTAACAGGGTCGTTAATGCATATAGATTACTATAAAGTGTGTCCACGAACTTAATACGTGTCGCCCATTAAAATAAGGAGGTGGACATTTCTCCGTTTTTCACTAAGTCATACAGGAAGTGTCCACCTGCAGTCTATGTGAATGCACCACGCTTATTGAGTTGGTGGAAACTCATTTATTAAGCATAAATAAGCATTATGTGAATTGATGTTTACATATGTATGTCTATTGAAGTGTATCAACAGACTAACAGGGTCGTCAATGCATATAGATTACTATAAAGTGTGTCCGCGAACTTAATACGCGTCGCCCATTCAAATAAACTGCAGGTGGACGGGACCACGCGCAGTTTAAATGAACGCGCCACGCGTAGTGAGTTGGTGGAAACTCATTTTTTAAGCATAAATAAGCATTATGTGAATTGATGTTTACATATGTATGTCTATTAAAGTGTACCAACAGACTAACGGGATCGTCAATGCATATAGATTACTATAAAGTGTGTCCGCGAACTTAATACGCGTCGCCCATTCAAATAAACTGCAGGTGGACGGGACCACGGGCAGTTTAAATGAACGCGCCACGCGTAGTGAGTTGGTGGAAACTCGTTTTTAAGCATAAATAAGCATTTTGCGAGTTGCTGCTTACACATGTAGGCCTACGTCTATTTAAGTGCACCAACAGACAAACAGGGTCGTCAATGCACGTAGACTTTTTCCCCGTTTTTCACTAAGTCATAAAGGAAGTGACCACCTGCAGTCTATATGAATGCACCACGTGTAGTGAGTTGGTGGAAACTCATTTTTTAAGCATAAATAAGCATTCTGTGAGCTGCTGCTTACATATGCGTGTCTATTTAAGTGCACCAACAGACTAACAGGGTCGTTAATGCGTATAGGTTATTCTAAAGCGTGTCCACCAACCTACGTGCGGGCCATTAAAATAAACCGCAGGTGCACATCTCTCCTTTTCAACAGTAGCCGGTAGGTGGTCGAATAGGGCCTCCGCGGTACGCGGGAGGGGGCGGGGGTCGACCCCGGCGGTCGCCTGACCGTTTTGGCAAAAATAGTCGGGAAGTGGACGAATAGTGCTTTGGTGGTACGGGGGGGGCGGGGGTCGACCCGGGTGGGCACCCGACCGTTTTGGCAACAATGGGATCGGGCCCAATGGCTTTAAATGGGCCGCGGACGGGCTTGGCGCCACCATGTGGATGTGTGCCGAAGCGCGGCTGGGGGGCTCTTCGCTTGGCGCGCCTCCCGTCCGGACCCCCTGGGGCGAGGGGGTGCGCTTCCGCCCCGGGTCGGCTCGGGGCGGTCCCCTCGACATTGTGCCGGGCGTCGGACCCCCGAAAAATCCGGGGGCTTCCCCGCGCAGCGTCCCCGAAGCCGTTTCCACGTGCCTGTTGGTCCAATGGCGAAGTGGACTGCTCGCAAAAGTTTGGGACTACCTAGAGAAATTTGCTCTTTTAGAGAGAAAAACACCTCCGGAACCGCTGAGACGCCAGGGGAAGTCACTGATGAGGGACAGTCCGCTGCACCACGTCGAGAAATCAGCTCTTTTAGGAGGATTGTCATCAGATGCGAAGGCTCCAAAGAACAAAAGGTGAATGAATGCAGCACGGCGTCTCCCTTTTATACCCGGATATCCGGGACGGAGTCCGGCATGCAAATTTAATTCGCCAATTTCATTGGCCTTTTCAAAATAGTCAATTCAATTCAATTCAATTTTATTTATATAGCGCCTTTCACAATTTGCATTGTTCCAAAGCAGCTTTACAGGGGAAAAACGAAAAACCCAAGAAAGGGTAAAACACACTACATGGTGTTTTATATAATAAATCCAATTATTCTAGTAAAATAATATCTAATGTCAGCATCTCCTGGTGGTTTATTTAGCATATTTGCATTAAGTGAATGCTTGGCTGAAAAGATGCGTTTTTAATCTAGATTTAAATTGGGCGAGTGTGTCTGATCCTCGAATAATATCAGGGAGGCTGTTCCAGAGTTTAGGTGCTACATATGAGAAAGCCCGACCCCCTTTGGTGGATTTAGTTATTCTAGGTATTATCAAAAGTCCTGCGTTTTGAGATCTTAGAGAGCGTGATGGGTTGTAGTATGATAGAAGCTCTGTTAGGTAGGTAGGGGCTAAACCCTTTAAGGCTTTATAAGTGATTAAAAGAACTTTAAAGTCAATACGATACTTAATGGGTAGCCAGTGAAGGGTTGATAAAATTGGGGTTATGTGATGGTATTTTCTGGACCTGGTTAGAACTCTGGCAGCTGCGTTCTGAACTAACTGTAGTTTGTTTATTGATGATGCAGGACAAACACTAAGTAGAGCATTACAGTAGTCAAGTCTTGAGGTCATAAATGCATGAATAAGCTTCTCTGCGTCAGCAACACACAGAATATTTCGTAACTTGGCAACATTTCTTAGGTGGAAAAAGGCTGTTTTTGTGACATTTGAGATGTGATTTCGAAATGACAGGTTGCTGTCTAATATAACGCCTAGATCTTTTACTGTATTTGTTGGAGTAACAGTACATCCTTCAACTTGCAGTTTATAATCAGAAATATTTGGTTTGTGTGTCTTAGGTCCGATAAGTAATATTTCTGTTTTATTAGAATTTAAAAGAAGGAAATTATAGGTCATCCAATGTTTTATATCTTCAATGCACTCTGCCAATTTGGGTAGCTGGGAGGAATCATCTGGTCTTGATGAGATATATAGCTGAGTATCATCTGCATAGCAATGGAAGCTAATTCCATGTTTTTTAATAATGTTTCCAAGGGTAAGCATGTATATGGAGAACAGCACGGGTCCCAGAACCGATCCCTGAGGTAATCCATAATTTACTTGCGTTAAATAGGATGATTCCCCATTTAGATGGACAAATTGATGTCTGTCTGACAAGTAAGATCTAAACCATTGTAGTGCCTGTCCCTCAATACCGGTATAATTGTGTAAGCGATCTAGAAGTATGTTATGGTCTACGGTATCGAACGCAGCACTCAGGTCAAGCAGGACCAAGAGTGAGATGTTACCTTTATCTGATGCTATAAGCAGGTCGTTTGTAATTTTAACGAGCGCAGTTTCAGTGCTATGATGAGATCTAAAGCCTGACTGAAATTTTTCGTGCATGTTGTTATTTTGTAAGAAAGAGCACAGCTGAGTCCACACTACTTTTTCTAGAATTTTAGACAGGTATGGGAGATTTGAAATCGGTCTATAGTTTCCTAGTTCATTTGGATGGACGGCCATCTTAAAGGGACCTGGGACATGGCCTAGATTAATTGACGAGTTAATAATGTTATAAATGGGCTCAATTGCAACAGGTAGTAACTCTTTTAATAATTTAGTTGGTATGGGGTCTAGTAAGCAAGTTGTAGGTTTAGAAGTTGTGATAAGTTGAATTAAATCTTCCTGTTTTATAGATGTAAAACGCTGGAGCCTTTGTTTTGGAGCGATGGTTGGTGCTAATTCATAGGACAGATTTGGAGGTTGAGTTTTTACAATTTTGTCACGAATGTTTTTGATTTTCTCTGTAAAAAATTTCATGAATTCATTGCTACCAAGGTGCGGCGGAATAACAAGGTCAGGTGGTGTCTGTTTATTTGTTAATTTAGCGACTGTGCTAAATAGAAACCTTGGATTGTTTTTGTTGGTTTCTATGAGGTTACGAAGGTGCTCAGCCTTTGCTGCTTTTAGTGCCTTTTTATAACAATTTGCACTCTCTTTCCATGCCATTTTAAAGACTTCTAATTGCGATTTTATCCATTTGCGCTCTAGTTTGCGTGTTTCTCTTTTAAGGGCCCGAGTGGTGCTATTGTACCATGGTGCAATATTTTTCTCATTAATCTTTTTTGACTTCATAGGTGCAACAGCTTCTAATGTATTAGAGAAAATAGTGCCCAATTTCCTGGTCATGACATCGAGCGATTCGTTATTTATTGGTCTGGTTATTAAAGGAGTCAGATCTGGCAAGCTCTTTGCGAAGCTATCTTTAGTAGCAGAGGTGATTGTTCTACCCTGTCGATAACGTGTTAAAGGGCTGATTCCAGACGTGCGCAAAGTACCCGTTATAAGATAGTGATCGGTGACATCGTTGCTTTGAGGCATAATATCTATATTGGTTAGATCGGCTCCGTGAGATATAATCAGGTCTAGTGTATGATTAAATCGATGAGTGGGTCCTTTAATGTGTTGTATTACCCCAAAAGATTGTAGTAGTTCTGTAAACGCCACAGCTAATGCATCGTTAGCGCTATCTACGTGGATATTAAAATCTCCGACAATTAGTATTTTATCAACGTTAACCAATAGGTCCGATAGGAAGTCCGCAAACTCTTTCAGAAAATCAGTATAGGGACCAGGGGGTCTATACACCGTAGCCAATGTAAAAGAAAGCAATGGTTTTTTACTTTTGTTAGGAATAATTATGTTCAACGCAAGCACTTCAAATGATTTAAATTTATGCTCTGTTCTCTGAGATACAGTAAGAAAGTTTCTAAAGATTGTAGCGACGCCGCCACCCCGACCAACCGGACGTGGCTCATGCATATAACAGTAACTTGGTGGGGTACACTCATTTAGGCCGAAATAATCATTTGGTTTAAGCCAGGTCTCGGTAAGACAGAGAATATCAAAACTGTTGTCCGTGATCATTTCATTTACAATAACTGCCTTTGAATTTAGTGATCTAATATTAAGTAGGCCGAACTTTATAAATTGGTTTTGGTTGTTTATTACATTGTCTTCAGGTTTAATCACGATCAGATTTTTTTTCTGACTTTTGCCAAAATGTTTACTTTGTAGTATTATTCGGGGGACACATATAGTCTCTATATATTTGGAAACAGTAACATTTGTAGCAGTTGAGGCGCACATACTATGGTTAAAGTTTTGACTTACCTGAGGGAGACTTACCTGTGGGAGACATAGTCAACCGGTGCGCAGCGCCTGCGAGATGTTGTCGGACAGGAGAGCCGCTCCGATGCTGCTGGGATGCAGGCCGTCAGGGCGGAAGAGCCTAGGTCGCTCCCAGAACAGATCAAAATTATTTACAAAGAGCAGCTTCTGTTCAATACACCATGACATCAACCATTGATTAAGTGAAAAAAGTCTACTGAACTTATCATTCCCTCGTCGGTAGGTAGGCAGCGGTCCTGATACAATAATCCTCACTGTGGGCGATGCGTTGCGTACAGTCTCAACCAGACTCCTGAAGTCCCTCTTCAGGATCTCCGACTGCCGCATCCTGACGTCGTTCACTCCCGCGTGCAGCACGACAGCTTCGGCGTTAGCGTTGTCCTTCAGGATCGCAGGTACCTGCGCAGACACATCAAGAACACGAGCACCGGGAAAACAGTGAGTGCGCACCTTACCTTTAGTAGATGTAGCGCGTATGTTCCGGACGATCGAGTCTCCGATGATCACAGCGTTGCATTCGGTCTCGCAGAGGGCGGCAAAGCGGTTCCTGGTCTGGATCTTGAAAACTGGTGGCGGCAGCTGAGTCATCTCACCGGTCCTGGCTAGCGCCTTTCGCCGTTGGTGTGCCGGTGCAGGAGTGAAGTTCATTTGGGCTGGTCGTGTTCTCTTAGCCTGGGCTCTGTGCAGAGAAACACGCGGAGTAGAAGTGGAAGAAGTGTTATAATCGCGATGAAAACTTACCGCGGATTTGCGAGCTTCAGCACGGGATGTTTCCAGCGCCGTTATACGTTCTCGCAGCCGTGTTTGCTTCTCAAGTAAATCCTGGATCTGCTTCTCCACAGCCTCCAATTCCGACTGAAGCGCAAACGTTTCCTCATCTGCACTCAAAGGTACAAACACGTCTGAAGCATTAGCATTAGCCATTAGTGATGTAGTAATGAGAACAGCGAGTTAAGCAGTATGCAGGCGGATAATGCTAATAGCCTAAGGGCAAACACAGAATGATCCGATACAAATAATGTATCAGTACGTTTAACAACGATTTTTGTTTATGCTATAGTTAAGGATAGGTTTCACTCTCGCTTTATAACGATTTAAGAAACAATTCTTCAAGATGTAACAAGAATAATTAGATTTGAAAGAGCTCCCGCTCAAATCACGCGCTCTCAGTAAACTCTCAGCAAACAGCAAACAGGAAATGACGTCAGTTTACTTATGACAAGTAATGTTTGACAGAGATTCTATCAGTCAGAAGAGGATAGGTTCTCAGTTCAAACCCCATCTGTCTTTTCGACACAACGTCGAGAGACTGACAGAAAGGGAACCATGTGTATTCAGCAGTCTTTGTAAGGTACTTGAAAGCGATACTTGAGTAAAAGTACAAGTACCTTACCAGAAAATGACTTCGGTAGAAGTTAAAGTCACCTTTCAAAATATAACTTGAGTAAAAGTCTTTTATTATAGGTATAGTTTCAATAAACTTGTTAAGTTGGTTAACTTGTTAATGAACTCACCAAACAAATCACAATGAACCAGCACAAGACAGAGGACACAAGGGCATTAAATAAGGGAGCAAATCAAGAGGGGAACAGGTGTAGGGCAAGAATCAATAACCAGGGACCCGTTTCAATAAGGAGGTTCAAGCAACACTGAGTTAAAATATGAACTCTGAGTTGATTTACTAAGATAATCGCTACTCTGAGTTTTCTGTTTCAGAACAGCTGGTTTCAATGAGTTCAATCCACTCTGAGTAACTTCACTTGAGGTTACACGTGTTCACCGCGGCTTTAAAAAGCCATCATCAATTGAGCGAAGATAACACGATTCACCATGGCAACGCCACGTGACAAAAAGCGCTCCGTTCATTTCTCGCCAGTCGAATTGGAGGCACTATATATATATATCTATATATATATGTATATATAAACATATATACCTACGATTTGTGTCATGTAGGTGCAATCCTTCTGCAATAAAAAGAACATGGCAGCAGCTGAAATTGAAATATAAAAACATCATTCAGTCCGGTGAGTTTAAATGCTCTTGCTAGTAGGATGCCTGACTGGGAAATGTTTGATATATTTAATTAACTGGCCTTGAAAGTTATGAGGATATGAGAACCGAGCACTGTGGCTATAGAAGACAAAAAACTGGCCATGCTTGCCTCTGCTCCAGCTGTGTAACGGAGGCCAACTAGTGAAGAGTCACTCCCCGACCAACAGAGACGCTCTACAGACAGACGCTATAGGGACTGCGGTCGTTAGGCTCCTCGTTAGAGCATCCGTCTCATTCGGACAGACATCTGTTCGAAGCCTGCACAGAGCGGGGCGAGTGGGACCTTTTATATGTGCACCCAATCACAAGGGAAATCCTAAAGGGTATTTTAATTATTAGCTTACTTCCAGAGGTGGCAGCAAGACCACATTTATTTGATCAGCCTAATTCAGAAAGACGTTTACCATTCACCTGCAATCCTACGAAACTCCTCTTTGATGGCTCTCAAAGGAAACTTAAAATAAATGTATATAAAGTGCTTGAGAGCGATGCACACTTTTTTTACTGCTCTACTTACAGTTGCCTTGCTAACGTGTTCTGCATCCCCGGTGTTATAAAGAAAGCTTCCGTTAGCAAAGAAACGTTAGGCCAAACAGAGAATCTGCTCAGATGTAAGAGCACAGCCACAACGAGTGAGGTTTGTGATGTAAGGATGAAGCAGATTGTGGATATATTTAATGGACTGTAAAGAAAAACTGTATCGCTCAAATAAAGAATCCTCCGGATATGATAAAACATCCAAACGGGGCTTCACCATATATTCTCTACCGGCGTAAATTTAACTCTCACCGAATGAATGCAGCTTCCTCATCTACGGGTTCCTGAATAAACCATTTAATGTCTGTGTTATAAACTTGTGCGCGATTAAGGAAAACGATTGAAAAAACTAACGGCGAAGGCAAGTTCAACACCGCTCGCGCTTCTAAAAGGGGCGGAGATTGTAACAAACCTCGGGTTAGTGGAATAAAACCTGCTCCCGACCAGGTTAGGTTCACAGAGTAGGTTACTATGGTTACTCACTCCAAGTATAAGATACCTTGATTTCTGAAACTGGCTTGACTTACCCGGCGGTCGCGGGTTTGATATACCTCGCGTTCTGAAACTGAAAACCCAGAGTATCCTGTTTTCTGGGGTTAACTTACTCTGAGTTTGCACTTACCCTGCTTTCTGAAACGGGTCCCTGGAGACTAGTACACAGAAATTGAATGGTGTTTACTTTTGTAAATACTTTTGACCTAATATACATAGTATATATACTGTATATATATTTATATAAGCATCAATAGTCTAGTATGGTTTAAGTGCTACAGATCTGCTGCATGTGCTTATACAGTATATGTTGCTATTGTCAACGTGGATTGTACTATGATATATATTTTTCTGTTTTCCTTTTCTCAAAAGTCACCACCGTTGTTTATTTGTTAAAAATTGCTATTGTAATTGAGCCACTGAACAGACAGATTAGTTTTTTTGTTGTTGTCATTTTTCCTTAATCCTCTGTGTACCACTTGACTGATTCCGATCTGAATTTCCTATGTCCATAATTGCAATAAGTTAATCGTAAAGGCTGCATCCTTTTCGGGTGTAGACAGGAATAAAAGAACCCCACTTAATGTGTAGTCAGTGTTTTGTCTTTATTAACAAAGTAATAATAGACACGGCCACATCAAACACTGATCACAATAAGATTTGTTGAAATGTTAATATTAATTGCTTGTTAATGGTTTCTTGCTATCTGGGTTCTCTTTATATCTGTCTGTTTGTTATCAGAGCACTTCATTGTCAGTTCAGCGATTTTTGCCACAATTTGAAAGTTCTGTATGTCAGTCATCATCACACACAATACATCACAATCCACTTTCATTTCCATTAAATCTTTATTTCATGACATAAGAGTATATCAAAACAAGACGTATGATGTGACTTGATCACATGTAAATCATAGTATTGTAGAAAGAAAGAATCAGGTGAGACATTTGTTTGTGTTTAGAAGAGAAACAAAAGGTGTTTCTGGAATGCAGAATGTTTGCGGGTTTACAGAGGCTTAAAGGGTATAACAGGATCTGCATCTTTTTTAGGGAACTGTATTCCAATGAAGTTCACTTCAATTCCTTTACCGAGACCCTGAAACACCTTCACATGTGCATACTCATCAATTCCTACAAGTACCTGAGAGAGAGAGAGAGTTTCTTTTAAATATTTCAGATTTGTTGTGCTTATATTGAAAATCTTTCAAAACCATTGAATCGTATACTTTTACACGTGAAAAACTACAGCTCATCAAAAATTAAAATGACTTACCTTGATTATGTAATTTTGTCCAGCAACAATTTGCAAGATGAACCTTTCGGCAACAAAGGAATTAAATGTCTGTTTTGCTGCCTTCTCTGCATCCGCTTTTATCTTAATAAACACATTAATATAATCAGTAAAACAGTGAATGTGATATAAATAAGAACAAATGGTCACACTTCAGTATAGGGGCAATTCTCACTATTAACAAACCATTAGCTACGAGTTTTTCCCCAATAAACTCTTAATTATTCACTTATTAATAGTTAGTAAGGAGTTTGTAAGGTTTAGGTATTGGGTAGGATGATGGACGAAGTAGAGTATGATCATGCAGAAAATGTGCTTTATAAGTACTAATAAACCGCCAATATGCCTATAATAGGCATGCTAATAACAACTAGTTAATAGTGAGAATTTCCCCCTGTACTGAAATCCTAAGATATTTGTTTCTGCCTATTTGTATTGGTATATCAATATATTGCTGCATTCCCATACATTTGAATGATTAAGTTTGTTTCTCACCTCTTTACAAATCTCCTGGATCTCTGCAGTTGCTGGTTCCTCACGACCCCACCCTCCAAACATGTCCATTGTTGTCATGTTCTGGTTTCTGATTTTGAGAGATGAATTAGAAATATTTGTTCAGGTCTGGTTTGACTTTGACAGAACTGCACTATTTATACAGTCTAGATCACATGAGTCATCGTCAGAACATGTCATGTGACCTCAACATAGGGGATGTTTTTTCATAAAGATCTATCTTACTTATTGTTTTTGTTTTAAGAAATAAATGTATTATTTACAACATGTAATTCAAAGCGACTTAAATAGCCTAAATTAGGGGTATTTCATTAAAGTTCCTAGAAGTCCGGTCTTATATGTTTTTCGAAAATAAATAAATATGTAATCAGTTTATCCCACTTCAGGGCTCCAGATTGCGACACAATGACGTTTTGAGATCTTAGAGAGCGTGATGGGTTGTAGTGTGATAGAAGCTCTGTTAGGTAGGTAGGGGCTAAACCCTTTAAGGCTTTATAAGTGATTAAAAGAACTTTAAAGTCAATACGATACTTAATGTGAAGCCAGTGAAGGGTTGATAACATTGGGGTCATGTGATGGTATTTTCTGGACCTGGTTAGAACTCTGGCAGCTGTGTCTGAACTAACTGTAGTTTGTTTATTGATGATGCAGGACAACCACTAAGTAGCGCATTACAGTAGTCAAGTCTTGAGGTCATAAATGCATGAATAAGCTTCTCCGCGTCAGCAACACACAGAATATTTCGTTACTTGGCTACATTTCTTAGGTGGAAAAAGGCTGTTTTTGTGACATTTGAGATGTGATTTCGAAATGACAGGTTGCTGTCTAATATAACGCCTAGATCTTTTACAGTATTTGTTGGAGTAACAGTACATCCTTCAACTTTCAGTTTATAATCAGATATTAGAGTCAGATATAATCAGTTTTATTAGAATTTAAAAGAAGGAAATTACAGGTCATCCAATGTTTTATATCTTCAATGCACTTCAATGCCAATTTGGATAGCTGGGAGGAATCATCTGGTCTTGATGAGATATATAGCTGAGTATCATCTGCATAGCAATGGAAGCTAATTCCATGTTTTCTAATAATGTTTCTGAGGGGAAGCATGTATATGGAGAACAGTGCGGGTCCCAGAACCGATCCCTGAGGTAATCCATAATTTACTTGCGTTAGATTGGATGATTCCCCACTTAAATGGACAAATTGATGTCTGTCTGACAAGTAAGATCTGAACCATTGAAGTGCCTGTCCCTCAATACCGGTATAATTGTGTAAGCGATCATGGTGATTAAATCTGCAGTGTTATTCGCACTTGTATTGAATTGTTTCATGCACCCTCTTGTAAAATCCAACCCTTAAATCTTTACATCTTAAATCAAAAGTCAATCTTAATATTTAATCATCAACGTCTCACCACCATACTACGGGAGTGCATGAAGAGGACACAGCCCGACTGCATGGAATACAGGACAGCATCAAATACCATTAGATAACCGCAGAACACAGTTTGAATAAATAACCAAATAGGCCACATTTGCCTTAAATACTGGGCATACATCATCGAATGTCAAAGTCTGGAAATACAGCCATTAAGCCCTGTAAATGTGGATTGATTTATGACCCTCCTGTCAAAGGTCTGTCAACCTGTCACTCAAATGATTCTGGACAGAGGAAATATACGAGGGTTTGTACTAAGACTGTGAGAACTGATTATGATCGGATTGAAGATGAAGAATGAACGTGAAATATAGCTATGAACTAGATGCTTATTACAGTGTATATTATTGCCATATTGCCTGTTTATTAGTACTTATAAAGCACATATTATATACAGACATATTCGTTAATACAGACATATTCTGCATGATCATATTCTGCATCCCTAATCCTACCCAATACCTAAACCTAACAACTAACTTACTAACTATTAATAAGTGACAAATTAAGAGTTTACTGAGGCAAAAGTCGTAGTTAATGGTTCGTTAATACAGAGAATTGGACCAAAAAATACATTGTGACCGATATTTCATATATGTTTTGGAGTTATTAGAAATGTGTTTTTAAGTTCTGCAAGCTTAATTCTGACTTTAAAATAAACGGCCAAGTGTGTGCTTTCAAATGACAACAAACCTATACTTTTAGTGCAAAGGCTTTATGATAATGTCACCAGATATGCCATTTTCCGGAGGTCGTATTTGTTTACTGCATACATCATATACTGTATATGTGTTATATTTCAGATTAATGCGATTGAGTTGGTCGCCTTACTTTATGAACTATATCTGTGTTAGTTTAGGTCTTGTAATTACCTGTTTGTCTGTTTTCTCTCTCAAAAATGTGGGCTTCAGTTTACAGGTTTGTTTCAAAGAAGGAAATATTGTCGTAATCGTAACACTGCCCACATGTCACTCAAACTGAAGCTCAGGTATGTTCTGCTGTCATTGGATGCATACGGTACTGATGAATGATCGTGTGAAATGTTAAGTGTTTCAAAAGTTCCACAGAAGCAAACATTCAAATGAAATTACGAAATAACTTAATTTCCTAAGAAAATAAACTGCCCACATGTCACTCAAACTGAAGCTCAGGTATGTTCTGCTGTCATTGGATGCATTCGGTATTGATGAATGATCGTGTGAAATGTTAAGTGTTTCAAAAGTTCCACAGAAGCAAACATTCAAATGAAATTACGAAATAACTTAATTTCCTAAGAAAATAAACTGCCCACATGTCACTCAAACTGAAGCTCACGTATGTTCTGCTGTCATTGGATGCATACGGTACTGATGAATGATCGTGTGAAATGTTAAGTGTTTCAAAAGTTCCAAAGAAGCAAACATTCAAATGAGATTACGAAATATCTTCATTTCCTAAGAAAATAAACTGCTCACATGTCACTCAAACTGAAGCTCACGTATGTTCTGCTGTCATTGGATGCATACGGTACTGATGAATGATCGTGTGAAATGTTAAGTGTTTCAAAAGTTCCAAAGAAGCAAACATTCAAATGAGATTACGAAATATCTTCATTTCCTAAGAAAATAAACTGCTCACATGTCACTCAAACTGAAGCTCACGTATGTTCTGCTGTCATGGGATGCATACGGTGTTGATGAATGATCGTGTGAAACGTAAAGTCATTCAAAAGATTTAAGGAAGGACACATTCAAATGAGATAACGAAATATCTTCATTTCCTAAGAAAATAAACTGGCCACACGGTACTGATGAATTCAATTCAATTAAATTTGATTTATATAGCGCTTTTCACAATGTGCATTGTTCAAAAGCAGCTTTACAGGGAAAAAAAACACAAAAAAGGTCAAACACAGTACACGAATAGTTTAACTTAAACTCCATAATCCATAATAGTTTAACTTAAACTCCATAATCAGAAACATTAGTAGCAGGGATTGCTACTACGTGCTGCCTTCCACAAGCAACAACTTCTGATGTAAACAGGGAACTTCAGAACATTCTGATGAAACATAAGACTGTAAATCGACTCATCATTCATGTGGGGAAAAATGATATTCATAAAGAACAGTCAGAACTTCTTAAGAAGGATTTCAATTAACTCTTTGAAACACTAAATAACTGAATGTTCAAACATTCATCAGTGGACCACTCCCAGCAAGAGGAACAAACAGGTTTTTACGTTTGCTTGGGCTTAATACATGGCTGCAAAAAACCTGCAATATAAAAGGAGTGAACTTCATTGACAACTTCAATATTTTCTGGAGTCAGAGGCAACTGTTTCAACAAAATGGCCACCAGCCAAACAAACTGGGTTCAAGAGTGCTTAAGGACAATATCTTCTTCTCCCTCAGTCATCCTTCTGCCAATCCACTCAACCAGAATGGCACACACACACCCGAACACAGTGTGAATTACCACATGACTTCACCTCAGCACCTGGTTGGACATGCGGCTGACACGTCACACAATGATAACACCACTCAGTTCATGGACACCATCTCAGCTGAGCCCTGCCCACCGAGCTCAACACAGACAGACTGTGACATATTAGAACTGCTCCAAGATTCAGCACCCAAGGACGACTTCCTGGAAAACAGCCAGGGAAACCAGGACAGCGTATTACAGCCTCTGATAACACCAGAGATACAGCCCCTCTCACCAGACACATTATCTCTCTCCCCAGCATCTCCACTTCTGTGCTTCTCAGAGAAAATGGAAAAACTGGTGTATGCTGGAACCAAACTTGCTGGAAGCCCCCAAATATCGACCAAAAAACGACAAGCCCCACGGCCACCAAACCCTGCAGGCCCAGCTCGCCTTCGCCCTCCTCCTGTGAGAGCTCTTCGGCCTCTACCACAACGCCAGGGCCCACACCCTCCTCCATCTCCTCGAGGTCAACCAAAAACAACTAATACCAGCTCTAAGTGATATGTGTCGGGTCCCCGCTATGATAACAGTAACTTTATGAAATGTTTACAGAACAAGCGGGAATCCAGTGTGCCTGTATCTTTTTCTATTGCTGTGCTATCACATGACAGAAAGTCTAAGGCCTTCAATAGTCGTAGATCAAACCAGACTAATCTGGTGCCCATTGCACGTCAAACCAAGATTGCTATGGGGGCAAAAAGCAAGACTGTTAAGTTAGCACTTTTAAACATCTGCTCACTTAAAAACAAATCACTTCTAGTCAACGACTTAATAACCACATACAACCTGGATTTTATGTTTCTAACTGAAACCTGGCTAGAAGACAGCTGCAGTGCAACAGTCCTCAATGAAGCATCCCCTCCTAACTTTACTTTTATGAGTGTCTGCAGATCATTTAGCTGAGGTGGGGGAGTAGCTGCTCATTTTAAAGATGTCTATCAATGTAAGCAAATATCATGAATATGAATATCTGGGTATTGTGTTAAAAGGTGCTCCTCGCATTTTACTAATCACTATTTACCGGCCTCCAAAATACTCTTCATCCTTTGCTGAGGACTTTACAGAACTGTTATCAACAATTTCCTCAGAGTTTGACTGTTTCTCTATTGCCGGAGATTTTAACATTCACATAGATAATGCAGAAAACAATATGGCAAAAGAAGTCAAAACTGTTTTAAAAACATTTGACCTGACTCAGCATGTACATGGACCCACACACAATCGTGGACACACTCTAGATTTATTTATCAGTAAGGGTCTAAACATTTCATCTTTTGTTATTAAGGATGTAGCACTATCTGATCAATCTAATCTAATCTAATCTAAAATTTCTGTATTTTCTTTGATATATTAATCTCCCCTGCCATTGAAGTTAGATCTGTGTCTGTCAAGAAGAGATGCTTAAATGAGAACACTAGTGTAGGAACCTGGTGACCAGGTCGTGCTGACGGAGATACTTACCTGCGGGTCAGCACTGATCCGATCAGGCAACTCCGCGGGTTCTCCTCCCGGGGAGAACACCAGGACAAATGGCGCCACTCATAAGCGTATAACCGCCTTGAGGCGGGGCTCTAGCCTGTAAGACAGTCTCCCGGACCGCTAACGGCAAGCCCTAGTCCCGTCCAGGGGCCAGGCATGTCCAGAGGCCTGCGTTGGGGTGCCACAACGTGCCCTTCCCCTGCAACCAAAGGTCCTTCATCAGGGGAATGGGCCAGGGGGGGCCGTCGTCAGATCTACCAGATCCGAGAGCCAGGTCTGGTTGGGCCAGTCTGGCGCCACTTACCAGAACCTGATCCCCCTCTTCCCTGACCTTGCACAGGACCTGTGCAAGGAGGCTCACTGGGGGGAAGGCGTACTTCCGCTTGTCCCGTGGCTAGCTGTGTTCTAGGGCATCGGTGCCGAGGGGACCCTCGGTCAGGAAATACCAGGGGAGGGCAATGGGTGGAGTCCGGGGAGGCAACAGGTCCACCGGTGCCTGCCGAACCGCTTCCCATATGAGCCGGGCTGCGCGGGGATGGAGTCGCCACTCTCCGCGGGGAGTGCCCTGACGAGAGAGCGCATCGGCTGTCTGGTTCAGGTTGCCCGTGAGAACCGTGGCCCGCAGGGACTTGGTTACCTGCTGACTCCAGAGGAGGAGGCGTCGGGCGAGTTGTGATAACTGCGGTGAGCGTATGCCGCCTTGCGATTGATGTACGCCACGGCAGTGTTTGTCCTGCACGAGGGGCTGGAGCCTCCTCAGTGCCAGAAGGACTGCCAGCAACTCTAGGCAGTTGAAATGCCAACGCAGTCGGGGACCCGTCCACCGAGCCAATACTGCGTGCCCACTTGCACACCGCACCCCACCCTTGCAGGGAGGCGTCTGTCGTTACCACGACACGCCTCAACCTGTCCGAGCGGAACCCCCGCTCGGAGAAAGGCCAAGTCTGACCAGGGTGAGAGAGTGCGAAGGCACTAAGGCGTTACCGTAATTCGCCTGGTGCCGGCGTGCCACGCCGTCCAGGGAACCAAACTCTGTAGCCAGTGCTGAAGCGGCCGCATGTGCATCAACCCGGGAGGGATTACCTGTGTCAAGGACGCCATGTGCCCCAGGAGCCTCTGAAAGTTCTTCAGCGGCGTCGAGGGATTCCTGATCAACCTCAGACAGCTCAGCACTGACTGTGCACGCTCGTTGGTGAGACGTGCTGACATACGGACAGAGTCTAGTTCCATACCGAGGTAAGAGGTGCTCTGCGCGGGGGAGAGCTTGCTCTTCTCCTGGTTGACCCGAGGGCCTAGACGGTCTAGGTGCCGAAGCACAAGGTCCCTGTGCGTGCATAACACATCTCGCGAGTGTGCCAAGAAAATCCAGTCGTCGAGATAGTTTAGCACTCGCACGCCTTGCTCCCTGACAGGAGCTAAGGCAGCCTCCACTAGTTTGGTAAAAACCCGTGGAGACAGGGCCAGACCGAATGGCAGGACTCTGTACTGATACGCCCTTCCCTCGAATGCGAACCGTAGGAACGGCCGGTGTCGGGGAGAATATAGACGTGAAAGTATGCGTCCTTCAGGTCGATTGCCACGAACCAATCCTGGTGAGGTACCGAGCCCAGGAACGGCAGCTTGTGCAGGTGCTTGTTCAGTCGGCGCAGACCCAAACTGGGACGCAGCCCCCCGCCTTTTTGGGCATGATGAAGTACGGGCAGTAAAACCCGGCCGACATCTCGGTTATAGGGACGGGTTCGACCGCACCCTTCGCCAGAAGGGCGGCGACCTCCTCCCGAAGTACGGGTGCATTCTCTCCCCGCACCGAGGTGTATAGAATGCCCCGAAACTTGGGGGGGTGCCTGACGAATTGGATCGAGTAACCGAGACGGACTGTCCTCTCTATCCATGTGACGGGCTGGTGCGCTGCTAAGCACTCAAGAACCGCGACAGCGGGACCAGAGGGACAATCTGCCTACCGGTTCGGTAGCTGACAGTGCGGTCACCTCGCACAGGGGGGACACCCAGGGAGGTTGACGGCTCTATATGTTTACCTGCTTCAGGCGGCCCAACGCAACGTCCGGGGGAGATTGCAGTAGGCGGCCCGATCCTTCCAAGACACTGTCTGGACGAGAGTGCTGTGGAGGAAAACCCAGGGGAGATTTGTCTCTTTGTGAATATGTGAGTGCCGGGCCCTGAAAAGGGCCCAGACTCTATGGAAACGCGGCAGGCAGCGTCCTTCTCCGATCCAGCGTTGGAAAGGCCGGAATCGGGCCCAGTAAAATCGCCCCCAGGTTCGTCCCGTCAGGGCCGCTTAGGGGACCTCTTGGCGGGCTGCTGACGGGCAATAGATGCCCTCTTTTGCGGGGGTCTACGTCTCCGGTGGGTCGTCCTCTGGGAGGGTCCTGGAACCGGAGGGCCGCCACGGGAGGGCAGGGCTGCTGGGAAGCAGGCTGCGCCCGAGACCATGCCTACCTGTTGGCGGGCACGTTGCGGCATGGCAGGATCTGCTCGATCGCCTCAGTCTGCTTCCAGACCACGGAGAACTGCCGTCCTCCACGGTATCATCATGCAGCCCTGCTTGCGAGACGGGCGTATCCAGAATGTGGGCCTTCTGGGCGCCGCTCATCTGCGCAAGACTAAGCCACAGATGCCTCTCTTGGACCACCATTGTGGACATCGACCGACCCAGGGCACGTGCCTTGGCCTTCGCTCGTAGCGCAAGGGGCGCATTCCAGGACTTGGCGAGCTCGTCATGCACCTCCGGGAAGAATGGTACCGGAGTGGGGCGTGGCTTTTGACCACGCCCCCGAAACCGCACATTCAGCCGCGAGCGTTCCGGGGAGGGTGGGCTGCAACCCGATGCATGTGGCTGCCTGGGAAAGCATGGCCGACATCTCTGCGTCAGTCTCCTCCGGAGCTCGACTGCCTGACGACAGGAGATCAGAGGAGTCTTCGACATCCGATACCAGCAGGCAGCTGTCCAATGCAGCGACAGAGACAGCGTCATCATCCGCATGCGAAGTCTTACCACTATGAGACGGCCGTCTGCCGCTCGTAGGGGACGAACCAGGTGAGCGTGAAGGGGTATAGATGGTCCGCGAGCGTGCAGCTGACGGAGCAACATCTATCGGAGTCCCCAAATCACCCCCGCCGCTCGCCAAAGCGGTCAACCTCGCCAAAACGGCAGCTGAACACACCTAGGAAACAGAGGGGGTGGTGGCAGCGCTCGAGAGAACGTAGCCAACCGTGACCGCAACACCCTGATTGCCATGTCCGCACACACAGGACATACGCATCAGTGAAACCTGCCTCAACATGCTTGAACCCCAAGCAAGTGACACAGGTATCATGGCTGTCAGACTCCGGGATGAGTCTGTCGCATCCGAGGACAATGCTCGTAGCCGGAGGGACTTACCTCTTAAGGTCTGTAGCCTTCTGCCGAAACGCCCAGGGGAAGTCCACCGAAAGGAGAGATCCGCTGCTCCGCATCGTAAATCCAGCAGGTTAAAATCAGTCTCGAAGTCGAGTATCGCGTGTAGCATGTAGCGTATAGCATGTAGCATATAGCATGTAGCATATAGCAAACACACAGGTTCCGAAGAACAAAGGATGAGTGAATGACCGCCGCCATCTTCCTTTATACCCGTATGTACGGGGCGGAGACTGGCGTGCGCGTGCCATTCGCCAAGCCCATTGCCGTTTTATAATTAATTATCTCGGAGAAGGTAGGTTCTCAAGATCAAACCCCAGTCAGTCTCTCAAACAACGTCGAGAGACCGACTGAAGGGGAACTTGTAGTCCATTATAATATCTACAAAGACACCATCCATGCTTTCAATATGGAACTAGGCAAAGCTAGGCTGACTTTCTTCTCAAATATTATAAACAGCAACTTAAACAACACCGGGACTCTTTTCGCTACTGTAGACAGACTGACAAACCCCCCAAGCCAGATTCCCAGTGAAATGCTCTCAGACAGCAAGTGCAATGAGGGGGTCAGACAGATCACACCGCAACCTGAGAAAGTATTACAATGTCTGATTTTGAAGAAAATGATGGCAAAAATTTGGAAGAAACCGTTCAACACCTTAAAACATCAACCTGCGCCCTTGACGCACTTCCCACATCTTTTTTCAAAAGTGTGTTAAACTGTTTAGAAGCAGATCTCCTAGATGTGGTAAATGCCTCACTTCTCTCTGGAAGTTTCCCAAACTCCCTGAAAACTGCTGTTGTCAAACCCCTCCTGAAAAAGAGCAATCTGGATAAGACCATATTAAACAAGTCCTTAGCTTTGAGATCTTAGAGAGGGGCTAAACCCTTTAAGACTTTATAAGTGATTAAAGAACTTTAAAGTCAATACGTCAATTAATGGGTAGCCAGTGAAGGTTTGATAACCTTGGGGTTTTATATGGTTAGGGCCAAAAAATCCAAGATCTAGGGCCCTAAGGCCCCAGAAATGGCTGTGCAATGGGCCACTTTCTATTGACCACCTAAGGTCACCCAAGGCCAAGAAGTGAAAAACGATGCTGTACCCAAATGTCTCCATTATTCCCGTGAATATTTTATTTATGATGTAGATCAGGGCTATTCAAATACATTTGCAGGGGGGCCAAAATAGGAAATTCCAAAATTTGTGAGGGCCTTACGGACAAATTGATATCAGCTAAAGGTATTTTAAATATACTATAGTATATAGTAAGGTACAAAATATATGAAATAAAATTAGGTACACTATTCTTTTGCTTTCCTTTATTACTTCAAACAATAGGCCTACAAAGTGCAAAACTGCAAAAACTGAGACATATGTTTACTGTTTTAAGGGTAAAAGCTGTGTATAAGTAATAGCTTATATATATATAATATATATAATTGTCTGTGCGCCACAGCAGATTTGTAGTTTTTTTTGGTTTCCTCTTCGTCGAAGAGTCAGTCATCAAGATGTCGGAGAAAAAAGACATTAAACAAGGAAGAGTTAAGTTTACATTGTCCTTAACACAGCAAATGCGACAGTGACCAACACTTTAAAGGTCTTATTTGTGACGAAAGCAATTACATATGTAATCCAAAACCATGGAACTCAAAAGTATGTAAAAAAGTCAAATCGACTAGGCCTACACCTCATGGACAGTTGTAAAGGACAAATAAGACCTGTAAAGTGTTTGTTACTGTCGCTCCCATGGCCGTTAAAATGTATACACCATATCACAACGTCAGACACCCTACCATTTTGTCATGAAACTGCTCCGAGACTTAGAGGTGAGATCCACTTGCAGCTTTATTAGGGGGTATTCCGAAGGCGTAATCCAAATAACGGGCAGGGGTCATACACAGGCAGGCAGTTCAAACAAAGCAACAAACCAAACAAAGAGACAAACCAAAACAAGAAGGGACCAGAGGCAAAAGGGTAATCAGGGAACAAGGCACAAATCCAGAAGACAGGGAATAGACACAGGTAACGCTCAGAAATGCAGACAGGCTAACAAGACTTCGCCGTGAGTGAATAAGTTCACATGGTATATATAGAGTGAATGTGAATGATATGCAGGTGTGTGTGAAATCAGTGCTGATGAGTCCGGGTAGTGAGTTATGGGAAATGTAGTCTGTGAGTGAATGATAAGTTTGATGTGGAGTGCCCTCTGGTGGTTTTCAAGGGCACTCCAGCTGGTGACCGTTACACATTTAGAACCATTACCTTTACCGAAAATCCCACGAGCACAGGTTGAGCCGGGTTTGGTCACTGGAAGTAAACAACAACGGTAGTAATAGCAATAATAATATTTTTTATATAGTAATAATCCCCATAATGCCCCGTATATATGTGCCTATGTATCCCCACACTTTTATCTAACAGGCTGTGCAGGAGGCTGGGGCGGAGCAGGCTGTGCAGGAGGCCGGGGCTGAGACGTCCCTTCAAGGAGACCAGGCCGACTTGTCGGTTCAGGGGTATAACGCGGGTCCGACGGTTCAGGAACCGGCACAGGCGTGGATTCGGCCATCTTGTCCCCAGACACAGGCGTGGATTCGGCCGTCTTGTCCCAAGACACAGGCGTGGATTCGGCCGTCTTGTCCCAAGACACAGGCGTGGATTCGGCCGTCTTGTCCCAAGACACAGGCGTGGATTCGGCCGTCTTGTCCCAAGACACAGGCGTGGATTCGGCCGTCTTGTCCCAAGACACAGGCGTGGAGGAGGCCTTCTTGTCAGAAGACACAGGCGTGGAGGAGGCCTTCTTGTCCGAAGACACAGGCGTAGAGGAGGCGATCTTGGGATGAGGCTCAGATATGGCAGACGTGACGTGAACAGTCTCTGGCTCCGGCTGGGCAGACGGGGCTTGACTTGATTCTGGAAGATCGACTCGGGCTTGACTTGACTCTGGAAGATCGACTCGGGCTTGACTTGACTCTGGAAGATCGACTCGGGCTTGACTTGACTCTGGAAGATCGACTCGGGCTTGACTTGACTCTGGAAGATCGACTCGGGCTTGACTTGACTCTGGAAGAACGACTCGGACTGGAGTTGACTCTGGCAGATCGACTCGGACTGGAGTTGACTCTGGCAGATCGACTCGGACTGGAGTTGACTCTGGCAGATCGACTCGGACTGGAGTTGACTCTGGCAGATCGACTCGGACTGGAGTTGACTCTGGCAGATCGACTCGGACTGGAGTTGACTCTGGCCGATCGACTCGGACTGGAGTTGACTCTGGCAGATCTCTGGTATCCCCACACTTTTATCTATTCCAAACATATACCCATACCTCCATTCATATATGCCCAAGACCATACTCACATATACATTAAAAAGCCCATGCCCTCATCCACATACCCCCCCACCTGTATTCATCCATATGTACATATGTATATATATATATATATATATATATATATATATATATATATATATATATTTAGAAAGATTTCTCTAAAAAGAAAAAGAATCCCACAATGCTTTAAATTAAGTTCAAGGAGAATAATGTTCAAATTATTTATATTAACATTAATATGAAGTATAATAAAGTTTTCTAATAGCAGAATAATCAATCAATATCCTTCCAGCAATGTGGCATAGATGCCTTCTTTAATAGATCAGTGTGATCCCATAAACTTATTGGAGCAAATCACCCGTGTCTCCCTTACCCTCGTCTATCGTGTGTAACAGTCTCCATCTGGTGGACAAACGGCGGAATGGTCCTTGTTAAATAAAACCGGTAATTAACTGAGAGAGGCCATACAATAAAGTGTATTCTATGTTCCCTTTCTGTCGGTCTCTCGACGTTGTGTCGACAGAATGGGGTTTGACTTGAGAACCTACCTTCTCTGACTGACTTGAACAGGCCAATGAAAATTGGCGAATGAAATTTGCATGCCGGACTCCGCCCCCGGATATCCGGGTATAAAAGGGAGCCGGCGTGCCGCATTAATTCACCTTTTGTTCTTCGGAGCCTTCGCATCCTGATGCTGACGACTCTGCAGATACTATCTACGTGTTGCTGGTCTTACGACGTGGTGCAGCGGATTGTCCCTTTTCCTGTGACTTCCCCTGGGCGTCTCGGCAACTTCCAAGGCATCTCTCTAAAGAGCGAGCCCTTTTCAGGGCTTAGTGTTTCTTCAGCGCGGCATGTCCCGCTGTGCTCGTGGGTGCGGTGCACTCATCGAGGAAGGGGACGGACACGATGTCTGCCTCGTGTGTCTGGGACTCCAGCACACTGAGGCAGCGTTTGTGGATACATCTTGCCCGCACTGCGGGCGGATGGTAATTCAGACGTTGCGGTCACGGGTAGCTGCGTTCTTCCGAGAATCAGCCGCCACCTCGAGTGCTTCCCGTTCTGCGGCAGCAGTGGCAACTGCCGTCTGCTTCGGCGAGGACCGGGGGTGATCGGGGAATTACCGCGAGCCTCAATCAGTCAGCCATCGGCTCGCGGACCGTTCACGCCCCGCCTCGCTTGTCTGACCGTCCCGGAAAAGGCGGTACGCCGCCTTGTTCCTCCGTCACGCACTCGGACACGGGGCGTGACGACGATGAGATGTCGCTCGCAGCATCGGAGGGCGACCTCTTGGCATCCGACCCCGACGATTCCTTAGAGCTTCCCCCTCCGGGGGGTCGAGCTCAGGATGAAGCGGACGTTGAGATGTCAACCATGCTTTCCCGGGCCGCCGCGAGTATTGGGCTGCAGTGCACCGCACCGCCTCTTCCCAAACGCTCGCGGTTGGACACGTGGTATCTGGGGACCGGCCGTGACTCTAAGCCACGGTCGGCGCCGGTACCATTTTTCCCGGAAGTGCATGAGGAGCTCAGTCGGACCTGGAACGCCCCCTTCTCGGCGCGTGCATGTCAGACTAGCTCTGGCGCCCTGACTTCCCTCGATGACGGGGCAGCTAAGGGCTACGTCGACATCCCTCAGGTGGAACGTGCAGTCGCGGTGCACCTGTGCCCGCAGACAGCTGCCACCTGGAGAGATCGACCAAGGCTCCCTTCCAAGGCTTGTAAGTTTTCGGCATCGCTGGTGTCGAGGGCTTACAACGCGGCGGGTCAAGCTGCCTCGGCTCTTCACGCCATGGCCAGTCTGCAGGCAGGCCGAGGCGTTGAAGGAGTTGCACGAGGGAAAGTCCGAGCCTGGGAGCTCCGCACTGCCACTGACATCGCTCTTCGGGCGACGAAGGTGACGGCGTGAGCCCTGGGTCGTACGATGTCCACACTGGTGGTCCAGGAGGGACACCTTTGGCTGAACCTTGCGCAGATGCGGGACGCTGAGAAGGTTCGCTTTCTCGACGCTCCCATCGCGCAGGGTGGGCTGTTTGGTGATACGGTCGAGGACTTCTCAGTTCTCGACTGTAAAGAAGCAGACGGAGGCGATCCTGCCCAGCAGCCCCGCCCCTCTCCGACTCAGACTCCGGCGCCAGCGCCCCCTGCACAGGCGGCCTCCCGGAGAGGGATGTCGAAGAGGCGAGCACCATCCCGTCACCAACCTCCGCGGAAGCAGAAGTGTTCTGACGGGGTGAACCCAGGGAGATCGAGTTCACCGGGCCCGACCCAAGCAACTACATCGCTAGAGGGTCGGACTGGGACGAGCTCGTCCCTCTGGCTGGGATGTACTCCGGGTGTTACAGCCCGTATTTCATTGTCCCCAAGAAAAGTGGCGGGCTGCGCCCCATCTTGGACCTGCGTACCCTGAACAAGCACCTACACAAGCTGCCGTTCGGGATGCTAACGCAGAAGCGCATTCTGACGTCCGTCAGGCGTCAGGATTGGTTCATGGCGATCGACCTGAAGGACGCATACTTCCATGTGTCCATCCTCCCTCGTCACCGGCCGTTCCTACGGTTCGCTTTCGAGGGACAGGCACATCAGTATCGCGTCCTCCCATTTGGTCTGTCCCTGTCTCCTCGAGTCTTTACGAAGGTCGTGGAGGCCGCCCTCACTCCCCTCAGGGAGCAGGGGGTGCTCATACTCAACTATCTCGACGACTGGCTCATCTTGGCACACTCGCGAGATCTGTTGTATACACACTGGGACCTGGTGCTCCGGCACCTAGACCATTTGGGGTTACAGGTCAACCGAGAGAAGAGCAAGCTCTCCCCTGTGCAGAGCATCCTCTTCCTCGGTATGGAACTCGACTCTGTCTCTATGACTGCACGTCTTTCTTCCGAGCGTGCCCAGTCAGTGCTGACCTGCCTGAGGAACTTCAGGCAGCAGCCAGCGGTCCCGCTGAAACGTTTTCAGAGGCTCCTGGGACACATGGCGTCCTCGGCGGGGGGGGTCCCCCTCGGGTTGATGCGCATGAGACCGCTACAGCACTGGCTACAGAGCAGGATTAGGTTAGGGTTAGGGTTAGGTTAGGGTAGGGTTAGGGGAAAAGAAATCCAAGATCTAGGGCCCTAAGGCCCCAAAAATGGCTGTGCACTGGCCCACGTACTACTGACCACCAACGGTCACCCAAGGTCCAGAAGAGGAAACGACGCTGCACCCAAATGTCCCTGCAATTCCCGTGACCAATTAGAGTTGTAAAATGTTTGTGTATATTATATCCATGTATGTGTGTGTATATGTGTGTATACACCTCCCAAC
This sequence comes from Barbatula barbatula, assembly GCF_947034865.1. Taxonomy (NCBI): domain Eukaryota; kingdom Metazoa; phylum Chordata; class Actinopteri; order Cypriniformes; family Nemacheilidae; genus Barbatula; species Barbatula barbatula. The sequence goes on along the minus strand of NC_136768.1, from coordinate 28,474,937 downwards.
CACCTTCGTGCCTCAGTAACCACCCGAACCTTTATATGTTAGAGGCGTGTAGACCAGGATTGGATTCCCGAAAACGAGGTAAAGGTTTTTAGAGATACGTGGAAAAATTGTAATTTATGTTTGTTTTAATATTTGTTACAGGGGTCAAGCACCATGGGCCGTGTGAAAGAAGTCCATCAACGTCCAGCGTGCACTGCAGATGGCTGTCAGGAGCAGGTGAACAGGTAAGTGGGGTAGATGCTATAGGGCTCTCTTGCATTAGGGTTGTGTGCACTCAGGTGTGACATGCCCAGGGTTACTGACGGTAGGTGTTAGGAAAAGGGCTAGGATTAGGGTGTGGTCTCATGTGTAACATGCACAGGGTTACTAATATTAGGTGTTAGGTTTGAGGTAGGGATGTGCCCTCACGTGTAATACATGAGGGGATACTGATGTTAGGTGTTAGGTTGAAGTGTGGGTGGCCATTCCAAGTGTGTGTAGGCTTAGGCACACGAATTTGAAGAGCAATGTGAGAGGAAATAGGTTCAAAACTCGTTCGGGCCCCTTGGATACCTTGTGTAACGGCGCTTATTAACGACACCCAGGGCTCTACGTTTCTGCCTCAGAGGCGATCGTGGAGCGTGTTGTGTAAAGGGGAAACGGCCGTGAATGACCTTTGGCTTTTCTACCTGAAGCAGAGGGACTGACAGCTGAGCTTTTATCTTCCTTTGCTCTGAGGGTTGAGGCGTTCCAGCCTGTATGGGCCGAAGGGCCTCCGGCAGGCCCGGGGGAGGAAGTTCCTTCTCAAAAGACCAATCTCCTCTGCATGGAGGAGTGGCCAATTTACCCTGTTCGGTGAGCATAGGAGAAGTTTGTATTTCAATGTGTCTTTGATTCATTATGTGTTTTTCAGAAGCCGAGTTAACAGGGGTAATGGGCGGCAATGGCGTTAGAGCCTGTATGGCGGCTGGGCCGGAGGGTGAAGCGGCGGTTCGATTAGAGGAGGCGCCGGCGGCCGCAGCAGCGTGAGTAGGCAGGGGTACATTTTTGGGTTTAATTAGGGCCTCTGTCTGCATCATAGTTTTCAAATTCATCATACCCCTGTAGTTTCTGTCAGCCCAACGTGAAGCCACCTCATATGCCTCAGGCCAATCAGCTTGGTTGGTCTGGTCGTTTATGCTTTGTTTTGTAGTTGCAATCGCCGAATCGTAGTGCTGTTCGAGTATCAGCTGTGTGTTGCGTGACCAATCTAAGGCGTTACCCTGTAATTTCTGTGCAACACTCTCGTTTGCACTCGCTGGTCTCACCGTCTCTATAAGGAGGTCAGTGAGTCTTTGGAATGTTTTTGGCTGATTGCCTGGCACTTTTGTGGTAACCTTTCCTTTGTGGTGTACCAGTCGGATAAGCTCATAAAACAATTTGATTGTTGTTTTGAGCTGAGGTGGTGCCGGTGTGTAGTCAGGATTTTGTTTGACCTGGCGTCTGTTTTCTCCTACAGGTGTGTCCCTCATTCTGTTATTTGAGGTAGGGTTGTACTGTCGGTCCCTGTCCCTGTTAGTGAGGTAAGTGTCATGTGGGGGAAAGTTCACATCATCTTGTCTACCTCCGTGAAAAGTGGGAGAAACCTTTCTGGGTCTCTGATTGGAGGAGGTGTGTGTGCGGTGGATTCCCACGTATTGTCTGTTACGTTGGGAGTCAGGGCGTTGTGGCCGAGGAAACTCAAAGCCTTCCCTAGTCTCTGCATCCCCATATATGTTAACAGGAGGCCTGTATGGGCCTGCAACTGTTTCCAAACGGACACCACCACGGGGAGATCTGTATGGATCTCTATGCCCGCAGTAATGTCTGCCCTGCCAATCAGGGGTATGTTGGGAGGGTCCAGGCCTGGACGTCTCCCTGAAAGTGACACCGTAAAATTCCCTGTCTTGATACCTCATGCTATTTGTGTTATAATTTATTACAGGACGGGACTGTGGAGCTGTATCTCTTGGTCTCCTGTATGGGAAACCCTGCTCCTTGGTACGGGGACGTGCTGAATTGTTCTGAGGTATATATTTAAAGCGTCTGAAATCAGGAGCCACGCTGTTGTGTCTGATTTTTAAATGTGGTGTGGTCCTCTGCCCAGACCCACAATGAAACATCTCCATTTTGTGTAGAATATGTTTGTATTTTTTTGTATTTTTGATATTTTTAGATTTTTTTGTTGTTTTGGAACTTTTATGTTAATAAAGAATATATATACACACCAAACTCGGTTTCTTTTGTTCTGAACAGAACTGGAACAAAAGTAAATGAAATAGAATTAAATGGCCAAACTGTTCAAGTCAATCGCGACGTTTCGGTAAACAATTATTACCTTCTTCAGGCTGACTTGAACTAGATAAATAAGTGTTTGTAAGCCATGTCTTTATGGTCAAAACAAGCAGATAAATACAATATTAGTTTTTATAGTGGAGGAGCGAAATGGCTGCGACCCTTTGTCTTCAGAGAAGAGCGTGAATGAGAGCACGCTGGAACGTGCGTCCGCTATATAGCCTAGCGTCTGAAAAAAGACCCGTTTTTCTAAATGTTTTATTTCAAGCCTTTCGAGACGAAATAGCTTCAAAACTCGATCACGGGAGGTAAGTAAAGTTTCTTACGGTCGAGTAAAGAATATTATTAAAAGATAAAACATGTATTAGAGTGAAAAAGTAGTTTAAGCGATCTTGAGCGTGATTGCGTCAGTGATGACGTCATCACGTCCTCACGTTTAAACCGGAAGAAACGAACGAATCCTTAAAAGTGTTTATAAAGATAAGGAAAGTTTCCAAAAGTTGAAATATACGACTCAAACATTCCCTTAAGTGTCCTGTAAAGAATCACATAGCTGAAATGAGCTTTAAAGCAGTACAAATAGATCGGTTTCTACCACGTGTAAATGGACCTCGGATGACGTCACGCCCACCGAAGATCGCGTTTGAACAATAAATTGGTAAAATAACGGTTATAAACACGAAGGAAAATTCCAATATAAAAATATATGGCTTAAAATGAGGTTAACTCCTTTCATAAGGATCGTTTTTCCGAAAAAATCGAACTATTTATCAAGGGCATGTGTAAATGGACATGTTTAATCCATTGACCTACCCACCTTTTGTGTGTATGTAAAATTGTTATTAAATTATTTCCCTTTTCCCCAACATGTGTAGTACGGAGTGTGTTCATGATAACATGTATTGTTGTAATAATTTGGGTAATAGGGGTCAAATGGGCACAACAACCGAAGACCAATCCAGACCAAGGGCTATCCAAAGGCTCAGAGGTAGTGGCACGGGCTTGGTTAGGGGAAAAGAAATCCAAGATCTAGGGCCCTAAGGCCCCAAAAATGGCTGTGCACTGGCCCACGTACTACTGACCACCAACGGTCACCCAAGGTCCAGAAGAGGAAACGACGCTGCACCCAAATGTCCCTGCAATTCCCGTGACCAATTAGAGTTGTAAAATGTTTGTGTATATTATATCCATGTATGTGTGTGTATATGTGTGTATACACCTCCCAACCACCTTCGTGCCTCAGTAACCACCCGAACCTTTATATGTTAGAGGCGTGTAGACCAGGATTGGATTCCCGAAAACGAGGTAAAGGTTTTTAGAGATACGTGGAAAAATTGTAATTTATGTTTGTTTTAATATTTGTTACAGGGGTCAAGCACCATGGGCCGTGTGAAAGAAGTCCATCAACGTCCAGCGTGCACTGCAGATGGCTGTCAGGAGCAGGTGAACAGGTAAGTGGGGTAGATGCTATAGGGCTCTCTTGCATTAGGGTTGTGTGCACTCAGGTGTGACATGCCCAGGGTTACTGACGGTAGGTGTTAGGAAAAGGGCTAGGATTAGGGTGTGGTCTCATGTGTAACATGCACAGGGTTACTAATATTAGGTGTTAGGTTTGAGGTAGGGATGTGCCCTCACGTGTAATACATGAGGGGATACTGATGTTAGGTGTTAGGTTGAAGTGTGGGTGGCCATTCCAAGTGTGTGTAGGCTTAGGCACACGAATTTGAAGAGCAATGTGAGAGGAAATAGGTTCAAAACTCGTTCGGGCCCCTTGGATACCTTGTGTAACGGCGCTTATTAACGACACCCAGGGCTCTACGTTTCTGCCTCAGAGGCGATCGTGGAGCGTGTTGTGTAAAGGGGAAACGGCCGTGAATGACCTTTGGCTTTTCTACCTGAAGCAGAGGGACTGACAGCTGAGCTTTTATCTTCCTTTGCTCTGAGGGTTGAGGCGTTCCAGCCTGTATGGGCCGAAGGGCCTCCGGCAGGCCCGGGGGAGGAAGTTCCTTCTCAAAAGACCAATCTCCTCTGCATGGAGGAGTGGCCAATTTACCCTGTTCGGTGAGCATAGGAGAAGTTTGTATTTCAATGTGTCTTTGATTCATTATGTGTTTTTCAGAAGCCGAGTTAACAGGGGTAATGGGCGGCAATGGCGTTAGAGCCATTGTATATATATATACATATGTACATATGGATGAATACAGGTGGGGGGGTATGTGGATGAGGGCATGGGCTTTTTAATGTATATGTGAGTATGGTCTTGGGCATATATGAATGGAGGTATGGGTATATGTTTGGAATAGATAAAAGTGTGGGGATACCAGAGATCTGCCAGAGTCAACTCCAGTCCGAGTCGATCGGCCAGAGTCAACTCCAGTCCGAGTCGATCTGCCAGAGTCAACTCCAGTCCGAGTCGATCTGCCAGAGTCAACTCCAGTCCGAGTCGATCTGCCAGAGTCAACTCCAGTCCGAGTCGATCTGCCAGAGTCAACTCCAGTCCGAGTCGATCTGCCAGAGTCAACTCCAGTCCGAGTCGTTCTTCCAGAGTCAAGTCAAGCCCGAGTCGATCTTCCAGAGTCAAGTCAAGCCCGAGTCGATCTTCCAGAGTCAAGTCAAGCCCGAGTCGATCTTCCAGAGTCAAGTCAAGCCCGAGTCGATCTTCCAGAGTCAAGTCAAGCCCGAGTCGATCTTCCAGAATCAAGTCAAGCCCCGTCTGCCCAGCCGGAGCCAGAGACTGTTCACGTCACGTCTGCCATATCTGAGCCTCATCCCAAGATCGCCTCCTCTACGCCTGTGTCTTCGGACAAGAAGGCCTCCTCCACGCCTGTGTCTTCTGACAAGAAGGCCTCCTCCACGCCTGTGTCTTGGGACAAGACGGCCGAATCCACGCCTGTGTCTTGGGACAAGACGGCCGAATCCACGCCTGTGTCTTGGGACAAGACGGCCGAATCCACGCCTGTGTCTTGGGACAAGACGGCCGAATCCACGCCTGTGTCTTGGGACAAGACGGCCGAATCCACGCCTGTGTCTGGGGACAAGATGGCCGAATCCACGCCTGTGCCGGTTCCTGAACCGTCGGACCCGCGTTATACCCCTGAACCGACAAGTCGGCCTGGTCTCCTTGAAGGGACGTCTCAGCCCCGGCCTCCTGCACAGCCTGCTCCGCCCCAGCCTCCTGCACAGCCTGTTAGATAAAAGTGTGGGGATACATAGGCACATATATACGGGGCATTATGGGGATTATTACTATATAAAAAATATTATTATTGCTATTACTACCGTTGTTGTTTACTTCCAGTGACCAAACCCGGCTCAACCTGTGCTCGTGGGATTTTCGGTAAAGGTAATGGTTCTAAATGTGTAACGGTCACCAGCTGGAGTGCCCTTGAAAACCACCAGAGGGCACTCCACATCAAACTTATCATTCACTCACAGACTACATTTCCCATAACTCACTACCCGGACTCATCAGCACTGATTTCACACACACCTGCATATCATTCACATTCACTCTATATATACCATGTGAACTTATTCACTCACGGCGAAGTCTTGTTAGCCTGTCTGCATTTCTGAGCGTTACCTGTGTCTATTCCCTGTCTTCTGGATTTGTGCCTTGTTCCCTGATTACCCTTTTGCCTCTGGTCCCTTCTTGTTTTGGTTTGTCTCTTTGTTTGGTTTGTTGCTTTGTTTGAACTGCCTGCCTGTGTATGACCCCTGCCCGTTATTTGGATTACGCCTTCGGAATACCCCCTAATAAAGCTGCAAGTGGATCTCACCTCTAAGTCTCGGAGCAGTTTCATGACAAAATGGTAGGGTGTCTGACGTTGTGATATGGTGTATACATTTTAACGGCCATGGGAGCGACAGTAACAAACACTTTACAGGTCTTATTTGTCCTTTACAACTGTCCATGAGGTGTAGGCCTAGTCGATTTGACTTTTTTACATACTTTTGAGTTCCATGGTTTTGGATTACATATGTAATTGCTTTCGTCACAAATAAGACCTTTAAAGTGTTGGTCACTGTCGCATTTGCTGTGTTAAGGACAATGTAAACTTAACTCTTCCTTGTTTAATGTCTTTTTTCTCCGACATCTTGATGACTGACTCTTCGACGAAGAGGAAACCAAAAAAAACTACAAATCTGCTGTGGCGCACAGACAATTATATATATTATATATATATAAGCTATTACTTATACACAGCTTTTACCCTTAAAACAGTAAACATATGTCTCAGTTTTTGCAGTTTTGCACTTTGTAGGCCTATTGTTTGAAGTAATAAAGGAAAGCAAAAGAATAGTGTACCTAATTTTATTTCATATATTTTGTACCTTACTATATACTATAGTATATTTAAAATACCTTTAGCTGATATCAATTTGTCCGTAAGGCCCTCACAAATTTTGGAATTTCCTATTTTGGCCCCCCTGCAAATGTATTTGAATAGCCCTGATCTACATCATAAATAAAATATTCACGGGAATAATGGAGACATTTGGGTACAGCATCGTTTTTCACTTCTTGGCCTTGGGTGACCTTAGGTGGTCAATAGAAAGTGGCCCATTGCACAGCCATTTCTGGGGCCTTAGGGCCCTAGATCTTGGATTTTTTGGCCCTAACCATATAAAACCCCAAGGTTATCAAACCTTCACTGGCTACCCATTAATTGACGTATTGACTTTAAAGTTCTTTAATCACTTATAAAGTCTTAAAGGGTTTAGCCCCTCTCTAAGATCTCAAAGCTAAGGACTTGTTTAATATGGTCTTATCCAGATTGCTCTTTTTCAGGAGGGGTTTGACAACAGCAGTTTTCAGGGAGTTTGGGAAACTTCCAGAGAGAAGTGAGGCATTTACCACATCTAGGAGATCTGCTTCTAAACAGTTTAACACACTTTTGAAAAAAGATGTGGGAAGTGCGTCAAGGGCGCAGGTTGATGTTTTAAGGTGTTGAACGGTTTCTTCCAAATTTTTGCCATCATTTTCTTCAAAATCAGACATTGTAATACTTTCTCAGGTTGCGGTGTGATCTGTCTGACCCCCTCATTGCACTTGCTGTCTGAGAGCATTTCACTGGGAATCTGGCTTGGGGGGTTTGTCAGTCTGTCTACAGTAGCGAAAAGAGTCCCGGTGTTGTTTAAGTTGCTGTTTATAATATTTGAGAAGAAAGTCAGCCTAGCTTTGCCTAGTTCCATATTGAAAGCATGGATGGTGTCTTTGTAGATATTATAATGGACTACAAGTTCCCCTTCAGTCGGTCTCTCGACGTTGTTTGAGAGACTGACTGGGGTTTGATCTTGAGAACCTACCTTCTCCGAGATAATTAATTATAAAACGGCAATGGGCTTGGCGAATGGCACGCGCACGCCAGTCTCCGCCCCGTACATACGGGTATAAAGGAAGATGGCGGCGGTCATTCACTCATCCTTTGTTCTTCGGAACCTGTGTGTTTGCTATATGCTACATGCTATATGCTACATGCTATACGCTACATGCTACACGCGATACTCGACTTCGAGACTGATTTTAACCTGCTGGATTTACGATGCGGAGCAGCGGATCTCTCCTTTCGGTGGACTTCCCCTGGGCGTTTCGGCAGAAGGCTACAGACCTTAAGAGGTAAGTCCCTCCGGCTACGAGCATTGTCCTCGGATGCGACAGACTCATCCCGGAGTCTGACAGCCATGATACCTGTGTCACTTGCTTGGGGTTCAAGCATGTTGAGGCAGGTTTCACTGATGCGTATGTCCTGTGTGTGCGGACATGGCAATCAGGGTGTTGCGGTCACGGTTGGCTACGTTCTCTCGAGCGCTGCCACCACCCCCTCTGTTTCCTAGGTGTGTTCAGCTGCCGTTTTGGCGAGGTTGACCGCTTTGGCGAGCGGCGGGGGTGATTTGGGGACTCCGATAGATGTTGCTCCGTCAGCTGCACGCTCGCGGACCATCTATACCCCTTCACGCTCACCTGGTTCGTCCCCTACGAGCGGCAGACGGCCGTCTCATAGTGGTAAGACTTCGCATGCGGATGATGACGCTGTCTCTGTCGCTGCATTGGACAGCTGCCTGCTGGTATCGGATGTCGAAGACTCCTCTGATCTCCTGTCGTCAGGCAGTCGAGCTCCGGAGGAGACTGACGCAGAGATGTCGGCCATGCTTTCCCAGGCAGCCACATGCATCGGGTTGCAGCCCACCCTCCCCGGAACGCTCGCGGCTGAATGTGCGGTTTCGGGGGCGTGGTCAAAAGCCACGCCCCACTCCGGTACCATTCTTCCCGGAGGTGCATGACGAGCTCGCCAAGTCCTGGACACTTTGGGGGCGAGGCGGCCAGTTGGTGTATGGCCCGTGCACGACCTGCATGTTGCTCTGGCATAATTGCTGTGTCTTCATACTTACCTCACCTAACCCTAGCCAGTGCCTGCTCCTCTGGACCTCGTTCCTACCTGTAACAAGAAATTGGAAAATAGAGAAATGCCAGATGATGGCCAAGTGCAAAATCGCACATTACGTCTCAACGGCTGTTGGTGGAAGCTCAGTATGGGGAAGCTCGTGTGGAAGCTCAGTAGGGGGAAGCTCACATGGAAGCATATTGTTAGAAAGCTCGCTTGGAAGCTTGGTGTTAGGAAGCTCGCCTGAGGAAGGCCTAATATTGTGCCGAAACGTCGCGAAGAAGCTCACACCAATTTTATAAAATGCTCACCACACCTAAATCCTCAACCTAAGGCCCGAAATTGCCCTTGCTCATCCACTGGAGCGTGCTTTTTTTGTTTTCTTAATTTTTTGGGACACTTTGGGGGCGAGGCGGCCAGTTGGTGTATGGCCCGTGCACGACCTGCATGTTGCTCTGGCATAATTGCTGTGTCTTCATACTTACCTCACCTAACCCTAGCCAGTGCCTGCTCCTCTGGACCTCGTTCCTACCTGTAACAAGAAATTGGAAAATAGAGAAATGCCAGATGATGGCCAAGTGCAAAATCGCACATTACGTCTCAACGGCTGTTGGTGGAAGCTCAGTATGGGGAAGCTCGTGTGGAAGCTCAGTAGGGGGAAGCTCACATGGAAGCATATTGTTAGAAAGCTCGCTTGGAAGCTTGGTGTTAGGAAGCTCGCCTGAGGAAGGCCTAATATTGTGCCGAAACGTCGCGAAGAAGCTCACACCAATTTTATAAAATGCTCACCACACCTAAATCCTCAACCTAAGGCCCGAAATTGCCCTTGCTCATCCACTGGAGCGTGCTTTTTTTGTTTTCTTAATTTTTTGGGACACTTTGGGGGCGAGGCGGCCAGTTGGTGTATGGCCCGTGCACGACCTGCATGTTGCTCTGGCATAATTGCTGTGTCTTCATACTTACCTCACCTAACCCTAGCCAGTGCCTGCTCCTCTGGACCTCGTTCCTACCTGTAACAAGAAATTGGAAAATAGAGAAATGCCAGATGATGGCCAAGTGCAAAATCGCACATTACGTCTCAACGGCTGTTGGTGGAAGCTCAGTATGGGGAAGCTCGTGTGGAAGCTCAGTAGGGGGAAGCTCACATGGAAGCATATTGTTAGAAAGCTCGCTTGGAAGCTTGGTGTTAGGAAGCTCGCCTGAGGAAGGCCTAATATTGTGCCGAAACGTCGCGAAGAAGCTCACACCAATTTTATAAAATGCTCACCACACCTAAATCCTCAACCTAAGGCCCGAAATTGCCCTTGCTCATCCACTGGAGCGTGCTTTTTTTGTTTTCTTAATTTTTTGGGACACTTTGGGGGCGAGGCGGCCAGTTGGTGTATGGCCCGTGCACGACCTGCATGTTGCTCTGGCATAATTGCTGTGTCTTCATACTTACCTCACCTAACCCTAGCCAGTGCCTGCTCCTCTGGACCTCGTTCCTACCTGTAACAAGAAATTGGAAAATAGAGAAATGCCAGATGATGGCCAAGTGCAAAATCGCACATTACGTCTCAACGGCTGTTGGTGGAAGCTCAGTATGGGGAAGCTCGTGTGGAAGCTCAGTAGGGGGAAGCTCACATGGAAGCATATTGTTAGAAAGCTCGCTTGGAAGCTTGGTGTTAGGAAGCTCGCCTGAGGAAGGCCTAATATTGTGCCGAAACGTCGCGAAGAAGCTCACACCAATTTTATAAAATGCTCACCACACCTAAATCCTCAACCTAAGGCCCGAAATTGCCCTTGCTCATCCACTGGAGCGTGCTTTTTTTGTTTTCTTAATTTTTTGGGACACTTTGGGGGCGAGGCGGCCAGTTGGTGTATGGCCCGTGCACGACCTGCATGTTGCTCTGGCATAATTGCTGTGTCTTCATACTTACCTCACCTAACCCTAGCCAGTGCCTGCTCCTCTGGACCTCGTTCCTACCTGTAACAAGAAATTGGAAAATAGAGAAATGCCAGATGATGGCCAAGTGCAAAATCGCACATTACGTCTCAACGGCTGTTGGTGGAAGCTCAGTATGGGGAAGCTCGTGTGGAAGCTCAGTAGGGGGAAGCTCACATGGAAGCATATTGTTAGAAAGCTCGCTTGGAAGCTTGGTGTTAGGAAGCTCGCCTGAGGAAGGCCTAATATTGTGCCGAAACGTCGCGAAGAAGCTCACACCAATTTTATAAAATGCTCACCACACCTAAATCCTCAACCTAAGGCCCGAAATTGCCCTTGCTCATCCACTGGAGCGTGCTTTTTTTGTTTTCTTAATTTTTTGGGACACTTTGGGGGCGAGGCGGCCAGTTGGTGTATGGCCCGTGCACGACCTGCATGTTGCTCTGGCATAATTGCTGTGTCTTCATACTTACCTCACCTAACCCTAGCCAGTGCCTGCTCCTCTGGACCTCGTTCCTACCTGTAACAAGAAATTGGAAAATAGAGAAATGCCAGATGATGGCCAAGTGCAAAATCGCACATTACGTCTCAACGGCTGTTGGTGGAAGCTCAGTATGGGGAAGCTCGTGTGGAAGCTCAGTAGGGGGAAGCTCACATGGAAGCATATTGTTAGAAAGCTCGCTTGGAAGCTTGGTGTTAGGAAGCTCGCCTGAGGAAGGCCTAATATTGTGCCGAAACGTCGCGAAGAAGCTCACACCAATTTTATAAAATGCTCACCACACCTAAATCCTCAACCTAAGGCCCGAAATTGCCCTTGCTCATCCACTGGAGCGTGCTTTTTTTGTTTTCTTAATTTTTTGGGACACTTTGGGGGCGAGGCGGCCAGTTGGTGTATGGCCCGTGCACGACCTGCATGTTGCTCTGGCATAATTGCTGTGTCTTCATACTTACCTCACCTAACCCTAGCCAGTGCCTGCTCCTCTGGACCTCGTTCCTACCTGTAACAAGAAATTGGAAAATAGAGAAATGCCAGATGATGGCCAAGTGCAAAATCGCACATTACGTCTCAACGGCTGTTGGTGGAAGCTCAGTATGGGGAAGCTCGTGTGGAAGCTCAGTAGGGGGAAGCTCACATGGAAGCATATTGTTAGAAAGCTCGCTTGGAAGCTTGGTGTTAGGAAGCTCGCCTGAGGAAGGCCTAATATTGTGCCGAAACGTCGCGAAGAAGCTCACACCAATTTTATAAAATGCTCACCACACCTAAATCCTCAACCTAAGGCCCGAAATTGCCCTTGCTCATCCACTGGAGCGTGCTTTTTTTGTTTTCTTAATTTTTTGGGACACTTTGGGGGCGAGGCGGCCAGTTGGTGTATGGCCCGTGCACGACCTGCATGTTGCTCTGGCATAATTGCTGTGTCTTCATACTTACCTCACCTAACCCTAGCCAGTGCCTGCTCCTCTGGACCTCGTTCCTACCTGTAACAAGAAATTGGAAAATAGAGAAATGCCAGATGATGGCCAAGTGCAAAATCGCACATTACGTCTCAACGGCTGTTGGTGGAAGCTCAGTATGGGGAAGCTCGTGTGGAAGCTCAGTAGGGGGAAGCTCACATGGAAGCATATTGTTAGAAAGCTCGCTTGGAAGCTTGGTGTTAGGAAGCTCGCCTGAGGAAGGCCTAATATTGTGCCGAAACGTCGCGAAGAAGCTCACACCAATTTTATAAAATGCTCACCACACCTAAATCCTCAACCTAAGGCCCGAAATTGCCCTTGCTCATCCACTGGAGCGTGCTTTTTTTGTTTTCTTAATTTTTTGGGACACTTTGGGGGCGAGGCGGCCAGTTGGTGTATGGCCCGTGCACGACCTGCATGTTGCTCTGGCATAATTGCTGTGTCTTCATACTTACCTCACCTAACCCTAGCCAGTGCCTGCTCCTCTGGACCTCGTTCCTACCTGTAACAAGAAATTGGAAAATAGAGAAATGCCAGATGATGGCCAAGTGCAAAATCGCACATTACGTCTCAACGGCTGTTGGTGGAAGCTCAGTATGGGGAAGCTCGTGTGGAAGCTCAGTAGGGGGAAGCTCACATGGAAGCATATTGTTAGAAAGCTCGCTTGGAAGCTTGGTGTTAGGAAGCTCGCCTGAGGAAGGCCTAATATTGTGCCGAAACGTCGCGAAGAAGCTCACACCAATTTTATAAAATGCTCACCACACCTAAATCCTCAACCTAAGGCCCGAAATTGCCCTTGCTCATCCACTGGAGCGTGCTTTTTTTGTTTTCTTAATTTTTTGGGACACTTTGGGGGCGAGGCGGCCAGTTGGTGTATGGCCCGTGCACGACCTGCATGTTGCTCTGGCATAATTGCTGTGTCTTCATACTTACCTCACCTAACCCTAGCCAGTGCCTGCTCCTCTGGACCTCGTTCCTACCTGTAACAAGAAATTGGAAAATAGAGAAATGCCAGATGATGGCCAAGTGCAAAATCGCACATTACGTCTCAACGGCTGTTGGTGGAAGCTCAGTATGGGGAAGCTCGTGTGGAAGCTCAGTAGGGGGAAGCTCACATGGAAGCATATTGTTAGAAAGCTCGCTTGGAAGCTTGGTGTTAGGAAGCTCGCCTGAGGAAGGCCTAATATTGTGCCGAAACGTCGCGAAGAAGCTCACACCAATTTTATAAAATGCTCACCACACCTAAATCCTCAACCTAAGGCCCGAAATTGCCCTTGCTCATCCACTGGAGCGTGCTTTTTTTGTTTTCTTAATTTTTTGGGACACTTTGGGGGCGAGGCGGCCAGTTGGTGTATGGCCCGTGCACGACCTGCATGTTGCTCTGGCATAATTGCTGTGTCTTCATACTTACCTCACCTAACCCTAGCCAGTGCCTGCTCCTCTGGACCTCGTTCCTACCTGTAACAAGAAATTGGAAAATAGAGAAATGCCAGATGATGGCCAAGTGCAAAATCGCACATTACGTCTCAACGGCTGTTGGTGGAAGCTCAGTATGGGGAAGCTCGTGTGGAAGCTCAGTAGGGGGAAGCTCACATGGAAGCATATTGTTAGAAAGCTCGCTTGGAAGCTTGGTGTTAGGAAGCTCGCCTGAGGAAGGCCTAATATTGTGCCGAAACGTCGCGAAGAAGCTCACACCAATTTTATAAAATGCTCACCACACCTAAATCCTCAACCTAAGGCCCGAAATTGCCCTTGCTCATCCACTGGAGCGTGCTTTTTTTGTTTTCTTAATTTTTTGGGACACTTTGGGGGCGAGGCGGCCAGTTGGTGTATGGCCCGTGCACGACCTGCATGTTGCTCTGGCATAATTGCTGTGTCTTCATACTTACCTCACCTAACCCTAGCCAGTGCCTGCTCCTCTGGACCTCGTTCCTACCTGTAACAAGAAATTGGAAAATAGAGAAATGCCAGATGATGGCCAAGTGCAAAATCGCACATTACGTCTCAACGGCTGTTGGTGGAAGCTCAGTATGGGGAAGCTCGTGTGGAAGCTCAGTAGGGGGAAGCTCACATGGAAGCATATTGTTAGAAAGCTCGCTTGGAAGCTTGGTGTTAGGAAGCTCGCCTGAGGAAGGCCTAATATTGTGCCGAAACGTCGCGAAGAAGCTCACACCAATTTTATAAAATGCTCACCACACCTAAATCCTCAACCTAAGGCCCGAAATTGCCCTTGCTCATCCACTGGAGCGTGCTTTTTTTGTTTTCTTAATTTTTTGGGACACTTTGGGGGCGAGGCGGCCAGTTGGTGTATGGCCCGTGCACGACCTGCATGTTGCTCTGGCATAATTGCTGTGTCTTCATACTTACCTCACCTAACCCTAGCCAGTGCCTGCTCCTCTGGACCTCGTTCCTACCTGTAACAAGAAATTGGAAAATAGAGAAATGCCAGATGATGGCCAAGTGCAAAATCGCACATTACGTCTCAACGGCTGTTGGTGGAAGCTCAGTATGGGGAAGCTCGTGTGGAAGCTCAGTAGGGGGAAGCTCACATGGAAGCATATTGTTAGAAAGCTCGCTTGGAAGCTTGGTGTTAGGAAGCTCGCCTGAGGAAGGCCTAATATTGTGCCGAAACGTCGCGAAGAAGCTCACACCAATTTTATAAAATGCTCACCACACCTAAATCCTCAACCTAAGGCCCGAAATTGCCCTTGCTCATCCACTGGAGCGTGCTTTTTTTGTTTTCTTAATTTTTTGGGACACTTTGGGGGCGAGGCGGCCAGTTGGTGTATGGCCCGTGCACGACCTGCATGTTGCTCTGGCATAATTGCTGTGTCTTCATACTTACCTCACCTAACCCTAGCCAGTGCCTGCTCCTCTGGACCTCGTTCCTACCTGTAACAAGAAATTGGAAAATAGAGAAATGCCAGATGATGGCCAAGTGCAAAATCGCACATTACGTCTCAACGGCTGTTGGTGGAAGCTCAGTATGGGGAAGCTCGTGTGGAAGCTCAGTAGGGGGAAGCTCACATGGAAGCATATTGTTAGAAAGCTCGCTTGGAAGCTTGGTGTTAGGAAGCTCGCCTGAGGAAGGCCTAATATTGTGCCGAAACGTCGCGAAGAAGCTCACACCAATTTTATAAAATGCTCACCACACCTAAATCCTCAACCTAAGGCCCGAAATTGCCCTTGCTCATCCACTGGAGCGTGCTTTTTTTGTTTTCTTAATTTTTTGGGACACTTTGGGGGCGAGGCGGCCAGTTGGTGTATGGCCCGTGCACGACCTGCATGTTGCTCTGGCATAATTGCTGTGTCTTCATACTTACCTCACCTAACCCTAGCCAGTGCCTGCTCCTCTGGACCTCGTTCCTACCTGTAACAAGAAATTGGAAAATAGAGAAATGCCAGATGATGGCCAAGTGCAAAATCGCACATTACGTCTCAACGGCTGTTGGTGGAAGCTCAGTATGGGGAAGCTCGTGTGGAAGCTCAGTAGGGGGAAGCTCACATGGAAGCATATTGTTAGAAAGCTCGCTTGGAAGCTTGGTGTTAGGAAGCTCGCCTGAGGAAGGCCTAATATTGTGCCGAAACGTCGCGAAGAAGCTCACACCAATTTTATAAAATGCTCACCACACCTAAATCCTCAACCTAAGGCCCGAAATTGCCCTTGCTCATCCACTGGAGCGTGCTTTTTTTGTTTTCTTAATTTTTTGGGACACTTTGGGGGCGAGGCGGCCAGTTGGTGTATGGCCCGTGCACGACCTGCATGTTGCTCTGGCATAATTGCTGTGTCTTCATACTTACCTCACCTAACCCTAGCCAGTGCCTGCTCCTCTGGACCTCGTTCCTACCTGTAACAAGAAATTGGAAAATAGAGAAATGCCAGATGATGGCCAAGTGCAAAATCGCACATTACGTCTCAACGGCTGTTGGTGGAAGCTCAGTATGGGGAAGCTCGTGTGGAAGCTCAGTAGGGGGAAGCTCACATGGAAGCATATTGTTAGAAAGCTCGCTTGGAAGCTTGGTGTTAGGAAGCTCGCCTGAGGAAGGCCTAATATTGTGCCGAAACGTCGCGAAGAAGCTCACACCAATTTTATAAAATGCTCACCACACCTAAATCCTCAACCTAAGGCCCGAAATTGCCCTTGCTCATCCACTGGAGCGTGCTTTTTTTGTTTTCTTAATTTTTTGGGACACTTTGGGGGCGAGGCGGCCAGTTGGTGTATGGCCCGTGCACGACCTGCATGTTGCTCTGGCATAATTGCTGTGTCTTCATACTTACCTCACCTAACCCTAGCCAGTGCCTGCTCCTCTGGACCTCGTTCCTACCTGTAACAAGAAATTGGAAAATAGAGAAATGCCAGATGATGGCCAAGTGCAAAATCGCACATTACGTCTCAACGGCTGTTGGTGGAAGCTCAGTATGGGGAAGCTCGTGTGGAAGCTCAGTAGGGGGAAGCTCACATGGAAGCATATTGTTAGAAAGCTCGCTTGGAAGCTTGGTGTTAGGAAGCTCGCCTGAGGAAGGCCTAATATTGTGCCGAAACGTCGCGAAGAAGCTCACACCAATTTTATAAAATGCTCACCACACCTAAATCCTCAACCTAAGGCCCGAAATTGCCCTTGCTCATCCACTGGAGCGTGCTTTTTTTGTTTTCTTAATTTTTTGGGACACTTTGGGGGCGAGGCGGCCAGTTGGTGTATGGCCCGTGCACGACCTGCATGTTGCTCTGGCATAATTGCTGTGTCTTCATACTTACCTCACCTAACCCTAGCCAGTGCCTGCTCCTCTGGACCTCGTTCCTACCTGTAACAAGAAATTGGAAAATAGAGAAATGCCAGATGATGGCCAAGTGCAAAATCGCACATTACGTCTCAACGGCTGTTGGTGGAAGCTCAGTATGGGGAAGCTCGTGTGGAAGCTCAGTAGGGGGAAGCTCACATGGAAGCATATTGTTAGAAAGCTCGCTTGGAAGCTTGGTGTTAGGAAGCTCGCCTGAGGAAGGCCTAATATTGTGCCGAAACGTCGCGAAGAAGCTCACACCAATTTTATAAAATGCTCACCACACCTAAATCCTCAACCTAAGGCCCGAAATTGCCCTTGCTCATCCACTGGAGCGTGCTTTTTTTGTTTTCTTAATTTTTTGGGACACTTTGGGGGCGAGGCGGCCAGTTGGTGTATGGCCCGTGCACGACCTGCATGTTGCTCTGGCATAATTGCTGTGTCTTCATACTTACCTCACCTAACCCTAGCCAGTGCCTGCTCCTCTGGACCTCGTTCCTACCTGTAACAAGAAATTGGAAAATAGAGAAATGCCAGATGATGGCCAAGTGCAAAATCGCACATTACGTCTCAACGGCTGTTGGTGGAAGCTCAGTATGGGGAAGCTCGTGTGGAAGCTCAGTAGGGGGAAGCTCACATGGAAGCATATTGTTAGAAAGCTCGCTTGGAAGCTTGGTGTTAGGAAGCTCGCCTGAGGAAGGCCTAATATTGTGCCGAAACGTCGCGAAGAAGCTCACACCAATTTTATAAAATGCTCACCACACCTAAATCCTCAACCTAAGGCCCGAAATTGCCCTTGCTCATCCACTGGAGCGTGCTTTTTTTGTTTTCTTAATTTTTTGGGACACTTTGGGGGCGAGGCGGCCAGTTGGTGTATGGCCCGTGCACGACCTGCATGTTGCTCTGGCATAATTGCTGTGTCTTCATACTTACCTCACCTAACCCTAGCCAGTGCCTGCTCCTCTGGACCTCGTTCCTACCTGTAACAAGAAATTGGAAAATAGAGAAATGCCAGATGATGGCCAAGTGCAAAATCGCACATTACGTCTCAACGGCTGTTGGTGGAAGCTCAGTATGGGGAAGCTCGTGTGGAAGCTCAGTAGGGGGAAGCTCACATGGAAGCATATTGTTAGAAAGCTCGCTTGGAAGCTTGGTGTTAGGAAGCTCGCCTGAGGAAGGCCTAATATTGTGCCGAAACGTCGCGAAGAAGCTCACACCAATTTTATAAAATGCTCACCACACCTAAATCCTCAACCTAAGGCCCGAAATTGCCCTTGCTCATCCACTGGAGCGTGCTTTTTTTGTTTTCTTAATTTTTTGGGACACTTTGGGGGCGAGGCGGCCAGTTGGTGTATGGCCCGTGCACGACCTGCATGTTGCTCTGGCATAATTGCTGTGTCTTCATACTTACCTCACCTAACCCTAGCCAGTGCCTGCTCCTCTGGACCTCGTTCCTACCTGTAACAAGAAATTGGAAAATAGAGAAATGCCAGATGATGGCCAAGTGCAAAATCGCACATTACGTCTCAACGGCTGTTGGTGGAAGCTCAGTATGGGGAAGCTCGTGTGGAAGCTCAGTAGGGGGAAGCTCACATGGAAGCATATTGTTAGAAAGCTCGCTTGGAAGCTTGGTGTTAGGAAGCTCGCCTGAGGAAGGCCTAATATTGTGCCGAAACGTCGCGAAGAAGCTCACACCAATTTTATAAAATGCTCACCACACCTAAATCCTCAACCTAAGGCCCGAAATTGCCCTTGCTCATCCACTGGAGCGTGCTTTTTTTGTTTTCTTAATTTTTTGGGACACTTTGGGGGCGAGGCGGCCAGTTGGTGTATGGCCCGTGCACGACCTGCATGTTGCTCTGGCATAATTGCTGTGTCTTCATACTTACCTCACCTAACCCTAGCCAGTGCCTGCTCCTCTGGACCTCGTTCCTACCTGTAACAAGAAATTGGAAAATAGAGAAATGCCAGATGATGGCCAAGTGCAAAATCGCACATTACGTCTCAACGGCTGTTGGTGGAAGCTCAGTATGGGGAAGCTCGTGTGGAAGCTCAGTAGGGGGAAGCTCACATGGAAGCATATTGTTAGAAAGCTCGCTTGGAAGCTTGGTGTTAGGAAGCTCGCCTGAGGAAGGCCTAATATTGTGCCGAAACGTCGCGAAGAAGCTCACACCAATTTTATAAAATGCTCACCACACCTAAATCCTCAACCTAAGGCCCGAAATTGCCCTTGCTCATCCACTGGAGCGTGCTTTTTTTGTTTTCTTAATTTTTTGGGACACTTTGGGGGCGAGGCGGCCAGTTGGTGTATGGCCCGTGCACGACCTGCATGTTGCTCTGGCATAATTGCTGTGTCTTCATACTTACCTCACCTAACCCTAGCCAGTGCCTGCTCCTCTGGACCTCGTTCCTACCTGTAACAAGAAATTGGAAAATAGAGAAATGCCAGATGATGGCCAAGTGCAAAATCGCACATTACGTCTCAACGGCTGTTGGTGGAAGCTCAGTATGGGGAAGCTCGTGTGGAAGCTCAGTAGGGGGAAGCTCACATGGAAGCATATTGTTAGAAAGCTCGCTTGGAAGCTTGGTGTTAGGAAGCTCGCCTGAGGAAGGCCTAATATTGTGCCGAAACGTCGCGAAGAAGCTCACACCAATTTTATAAAATGCTCACCACACCTAAATCCTCAACCTAAGGCCCGAAATTGCCCTTGCTCATCCACTGGAGCGTGCTTTTTTTGTTTTCTTAATTTTTTGGGACACTTTGGGGGCGAGGCGGCCAGTTGGTGTATGGCCCGTGCACGACCTGCATGTTGCTCTGGCATAATTGCTGTGTCTTCATACTTACCTCACCTAACCCTAGCCAGTGCCTGCTCCTCTGGACCTCGTTCCTACCTGTAACAAGAAATTGGAAAATAGAGAAATGCCAGATGATGGCCAAGTGCAAAATCGCACATTACGTCTCAACGGCTGTTGGTGGAAGCTCAGTATGGGGAAGCTCGTGTGGAAGCTCAGTAGGGGAAGCTCACATGGAAGCATATTGTTAGAAAGCTCGCTTGGAAGCTTGGTGTTAGGAAGCTCGCCTGAGGAAGGCCTAATATTGTGCCGAAACGTCGCGAAGAAGCTCACACCAATTTTATAAAATGCTCACCACACCTAAATCCTCAACCTAAGGCCCGAAATTGCCCTTGCTCATCCACTGGAGCGTGCTTTTTTTGTTTTCTTAATTTTTTGGGACACTTTGGGGGCGAGGCGGCCAGTTGGTGTATGGCCCGTGCACGACCTGCATGTTGCTCTGGCATAATTGCTGTGTCTTCATACTTACCTCACCTAACCCTAGCCAGTGCCTGCTCCTCTGGACCTCGTTCCTACCTGTAACAAGAAATTGGAAAATAGAGAAATGCCAGATGATGGCCAAGTGCAAAATCGCACATTACGTCTCAACGGCTGTTGGTGGAAGCTCAGTATGGGGAAGCTCGTGTGGAAGCTCAGTAGGGGGAAGCTCACATGGAAGCATATTGTTAGAAAGCTCGCTTGGAAGCTTGGTGTTAGGAAGCTCGCCTGAGGAAGGCCTAATATTGTGCCGAAACGTCGCGAAGAAGCTCACACCAATTTTATAAAATGCTCACCACACCTAAATCCTCAACCTAAGGCCCGAAATTGCCCTTGCTCATCCACTGGAGCGTGCTTTTTTTGTTTTCTTAATTTTTTGGGACACTTTGGGGGCGAGGCGGCCAGTTGGTGTATGGCCCGTGCACGACCTGCATGTTGCTCTGGCATAATTGCTGTGTCTTCATACTTACCTCACCTAACCCTAGCCAGTGCCTGCTCCTCTGGACCTCGTTCCTACCTGTAACAAGAAATTGGAAAATAGAGAAATGCCAGATGATGGCCAAGTGCAAAATCGCACATTACGTCTCAACGGCTGTTGGTGGAAGCTCAGTATGGGGAAGCTCGTGTGGAAGCTCAGTAGGGGGAAGCTCACATGGAAGCATATTGTTAGAAAGCTCGCTTGGAAGCTTGGTGTTAGGAAGCTCGCCTGAGGAAGGCCTAATATTGTGCCGAAACGTCGCGAAGAAGCTCACACCAATTTTATAAAATGCTCACCACACCTAAATCCTCAACCTAAGGCCCGAAATTGCCCTTGCTCATCCACTGGAGCGTGCTTTTTTTGTTTTCTTAATTTTTTGGGACACTTTGGGGGCGAGGCGGCCAGTTGGTGTATGGCCCGTGCACGACCTGCATGTTGCTCTGGCATAATTGCTGTGTCTTCATACTTACCTCACCTAACCCTAGCCAGTGCCTGCTCCTCTGGACCTCGTTCCTACCTGTAACAAGAAATTGGAAAATAGAGAAATGCCAGATGATGGCCAAGTGCAAAATCGCACATTACGTCTCAACGGCTGTTGGTGGAAGCTCAGTATGGGGAAGCTCGTGTGGAAGCTCAGTAGGGGGAAGCTCACATGGAAGCATATTGTTAGAAAGCTCGCTTGGAAGCTTGGTGTTAGGAAGCTCGCCTGAGGAAGGCCTAATATTGTGCCGAAACGTCGCGAAGAAGCTCACACCAATTTTATAAAATGCTCACCACACCTAAATCCTCAACCTAAGGCCCGAAATTGCCCTTGCTCATCCACTGGAGCGTGCTTTTTTTGTTTTCTTAATTTTTTGGGACACTTTGGGGGCGAGGCGGCCAGTTGGTGTATGGCCCGTGCACGACCTGCATGTTGCTCTGGCATAATTGCTGTGTCTTCATACTTACCTCACCTAACCCTAGCCAGTGCCTGCTCCTCTGGACCTCGTTCCTACCTGTAACAAGAAATTGGAAAATAGAGAAATGCCAGATGATGGCCAAGTGCAAAATCGCACATTACGTCTCAACGGCTGTTGGTGGAAGCTCAGTATGGGGAAGCTCGTGTGGAAGCTCAGTAGGGGGAAGCTCACATGGAAGCATATTGTTAGAAAGCTCGCTTGGAAGCTTGGTGTTAGGAAGCTCGCCTGAGGAAGGCCTAATATTGTGCCGAAACGTCGCGAAGAAGCTCACACCAATTTTATAAAATGCTCACCACACCTAAATCCTCAACCTAAGGCCCGAAATTGCCCTTGCTCATCCACTGGAGCGTGCTTTTTTTGTTTTCTTAATTTTTTGGGACACTTTGGGGGCGAGGCGGCCAGTTGGTGTATGGCCCGTGCACGACCTGCATGTTGCTCTGGCATAATTGCTGTGTCTTCATACTTACCTCACCTAACCCTAGCCAGTGCCTGCTCCTCTGGACCTCGTTCCTACCTGTAACAAGAAATTGGAAAATAGAGAAATGCCAGATGATGGCCAAGTGCAAAATCGCACATTACGTCTCAACGGCTGTTGGTGGAAGCTCAGTATGGGGAAGCTCGTGTGGAAGCTCAGTAGGGGGAAGCTCACATGGAAGCATATTGTTAGAAAGCTCGCTTGGAAGCTTGGTGTTAGGAAGCTCGCCTGAGGAAGGCCTAATATTGTGCCGAAACGTCGCGAAGAAGCTCACACCAATTTTATAAAATGCTCACCACACCTAAATCCTCAACCTAAGGCCCGAAATTGCCCTTGCTCATCCACTGGAGCGTGCTTTTTTTGTTTTCTTAATTTTTTGGGACACTTTGGGGGCGAGGCGGCCAGTTGGTGTATGGCCCGTGCACGACCTGCATGTTGCTCTGGCATAATTGCTGTGTCTTCATACTTACCTCACCTAACCCTAGCCAGTGCCTGCTCCTCTGGACCTCGTTCCTACCTGTAACAAGAAATTGGAAAATAGAGAAATGCCAGATGATGGCCAAGTGCAAAATCGCACATTACGTCTCAACGGCTGTTGGTGGAAGCTCAGTATGGGGAAGCTCGTGTGGAAGCTCAGTAGGGGGAAGCTCACATGGAAGCATATTGTTAGAAAGCTCGCTTGGAAGCTTGGTGTTAGGAAGCTCGCCTGAGGAAGGCCTAATATTGTGCCGAAACGTCGCGAAGAAGCTCACACCAATTTTATAAAATGCTCACCACACCTAAATCCTCAACCTAAGGCCCGAAATTGCCCTTGCTCATCCACTGGAGCGTGCTTTTTTTGTTTTCTTAATTTTTTGGGACACTTTGGGGGCGAGGCGGCCAGTTGGTGTATGGCCCGTGCACGACCTGCATGTTGCTCTGGCATAATTGCTGTGTCTTCATACTTACCTCACCTAACCCTAGCCAGTGCCTGCTCCTCTGGACCTCGTTCCTACCTGTAACAAGAAATTGGAAAATAGAGAAATGCCAGATGATGGCCAAGTGCAAAATCGCACATTACGTCTCAACGGCTGTTGGTGGAAGCTCAGTATGGGGAAGCTCGTGTGGAAGCTCAGTAGGGGGAAGCTCACATGGAAGCATATTGTTAGAAAGCTCGCTTGGAAGCTTGGTGTTAGGAAGCTCGCCTGAGGAAG